>NC_064621.1:514013320-514319620 GCF_023898315.1 Schistocerca nitens
CCGTACAGGACCAGCAACATGCGGTCGTGCATTATCGTGCTGAAATGTAGGGTTTCGCAGGGATCGAATGAAGGGTAGAGCCACAGGTCTTAACACATCTGAAATGTAACGTCCACCGTTCAAAGTGCCGTCAATGCGAACAAGAGCTGACCGAGTCGTGTAACCAATGGCACCCCATACCATCACGCCGGGTGATACGCCAGTATGGCGATGACAAATACATGCTTCCAATGTGCGTTCACCCCAATGTCACCAAACACGGATGCGACAATCATGATGCTGTAAACAGAACCTGGATTCATCCGAAAAAAACGACGTTTTGCCATTCGTGCACCCAGGTTCGTCGTTGAGTACACCATCACAGGTGCCCCTGTCTGTGATGCACCGTCAAGGGTAACCGCAGCCGTGGTCTCCGAGCTGATAGCCCATGCTGCTGCAAACGTCGTCGAACTGTTCGTGCAGATGGTTGTTGTCTTGCAAACGTCCCCATCTGTTAACTCAGGGATCGAGACGTGGCTGCACGATCCGTTACAGCCATGCGGATAAGATGCCTGTCATCTCGACTGCTAGTGATACGAGGCCGTTGGGATCCAGCACGGCGTTCCGTATTACCCTCTTGAACCCACCGATTCAGTATTCTACTAACAGTTATTGGATCTCGACCAACGCGAGCAGCAATGTCGCGATACGATACACCGCAATCGCGATAGCCTACAATCCGACCTTTATCAAAGTCGGAAACGTGATGGTACGCATTTCTCCTCCTTACACGAGGCATCACAACAACGTTTTACCAGGCAACGCCGGTCAACTGCTGTTTGTGTATGAGAAGTCGGTTGGAAACTTTCCTCATATCAGCACATTGTAGGTGTCGCCACCGGCGCCAACCTTGTGTGAATGCTCTGAAAAGCTAATCATTTGCATATCACAGCATCTTCTTCCTGTCGGTTAAATTTCGCGTTTGTAGCACGTAATCTTCGTGGTGTACCAATTTTAATGGCCAGTAGTGTATGCTATTTCTTAGCAGTGGCACTTTGGTTATTTCTAGAAAACACGCTGTTTTTGATACGATTTGTTATAATAAAATGACAGGAAATGTGATATTCGCGGTAGAGTTTTTTTTAGTTGGTGCGTTTCGTACTATACCTTGCGTGCTACGGAAGTATTCATTTTCGACGCACCCCCGTGAAAGATTTATTACAGACGTATCATTTCTGCTATGGTTTACTGCCATCACATTGCATGTTGGCAGTTACAGCTTTCCTGACACCATATCATCAAAGATAGAGACTTACATAACATCTGGCGACTGTATGGTCAGACCCCAGGAGATGCAGCCACGTGTTTCGGTTAACCCAGGAAAAGGGTAGTAAACGGTGGGAAAAAAGGATCGAAATGTGAAAGAAAATACTTGAAGCTCAGGGTCTGATAAAGAAATTTTATGGAGCTTCACAGCTGTTGGGTGCGGATCTAGATCGTTCAAATGGTTCAAATGGCTCTGAGCACTATGGGACTTACATGTTGAGGTCATCAGTCCCCTAGAACTTAGAACTACTTAAACCTAACTAACGTAAGGACATCACACACATCCATGCCCGAGGTAGGATTCGAACCTGCGACCGTAGCGGTCGCGCGGTTCCAGACTGTAGCGCATAGAACCGCTCGGCCACACCGGCCGGCTCTAGATCGTAAAACTCTGGTTCTCAACATGTGGCTAATGGCACATGGAACAAATACGTAGCTCTAAAAGATTTAAAAATAATATCTAAAGATGTTCTTCCTATAGTGGAAACGGATGATGCACAATGACGAGAATAATTGCCTCATAAAGTCATCAGGTGAAGAGAATTGTTACGCATACCAGAAAAAAACAATGGTATAGTGCATAGAGGCACGGATTCTGCGGTGAAAGGTTGCTGGTTCGCGCCTTCCTTTCTGAAAATTTTTATTTATTCACCTACATGTTTACTAAAATATTTTTACACTTCCTTATTAATTCAATGGAAGTACATTTTCTAGGATATTCGACGTTATGTAAAAATAATAGCGTTCTCAATTCAGGAGTTACTTTGTTGGTGCAAGTATGGGTTTTAATAGACGCAATGAGACTGGAGTAGTGTCGGTGAAATTTTGAGAGTAACGATTACGGTTATAAACACTGCGAGCAGAAGCGATTTCCCGCGTATTTGAGAAAAATGGCTCTGAGCACTATGGTACTTAACATCTGAGGTCTCCAGTCACCTAGAACTTGGAACTACTTAAACCTAACTAACCTAAGGATATCACACACATCCATGCCCAAGGCAGGATTCGAACCTGCGACCGTAGCGATCGCGCGGTTCCAGACTGAAGCGCCTAGAACCGCTCGGCCACACCGGCCGGCCGTATTTGAGAAGATAAAACGCGTTAGCCCGGAGTTTATGATCCTCAAAGAAATAGCAAAGTAGATTTTTTAAAAAAATTGTGTTAAATCCATCACGTTCAGAAAGTTATTCGCGATTTTATCTGCTCGTTTTCGACTTTTTCTCTGTTCATCTACGACAATAGTTAACAGAGCTGACGTAGTAAATTTGCTGGCATATGTTTTTGTAAACAGACTTCGTGGTTTGCGTGCTAGATATTTTCGTAGGCGACAACCGCCCCTGTAGAACGGGCTCTAGTAAATTGTATAGAGGACCCTGTTCCGTGTGATGTACCAGATCGTTTGTGAGAGTGTGCCGACGACGTTGCAAACCACATTTTGTGTGCTTCGTGAGGACGGATAAGGCAATGGAACCCGGAGGGTGGTGGTGGTGATAGGACATACTGTCGGGACCCTTGTATGAAGTACAGCTTTCACGTATTATACGATACACATTTCACAGTATAGCAAATGTTAAAACACAACTTTTGGTGCTCTGGATTGTATCAAGTATCACTGTACACGAGATGTATAAAATGTAACACACCCATTTGGTCGACTGCAGCTCATTTAAATACAATTAACAGGTACCTTTAATTAGCGGAAGAGTGTCTTACTTTTTTATATATTTATTTATTTACTCGTCAAGTTCCGTAGGACCAAATTGAGGAACAAATCTCCAAGGTCATGGAACGTGTCAGTACATGAAATTACAACATAAACGTAATAACAGATAAAAACAAATGTTCATGAACCTTAAAAAAGTCAGTCCCTAAGTTTAAATAAACGCTATCAGCAATACAATAAAAATCAGCTTAATTTTTCAAGGAACTCCTCAACAGAATAGAAGGAGTGACCCATGAGGAAACTCTTCAGTTTCGATTTGAAAACGCGTGGATTACTGCTAAGATTTTTGAATTCGAGTGGCAGCTTATTGAAAATGGATGCAGCAGTATACTGCACACCTTTTTGCACAAGAGTTAAGGAAGTTCGATCCAAATGCAGGTTCGATTTCTGCCGAGTATTAACGGAGTGAAAGCTGCTTATTCTTGGGAATAAACTAATATTGGTAGCAAGAAACGATAATCAGGAATATACGTGTTGAGAGGCCAATGTCAAAATACCCAGACTCGTGAACAGACGTCGACAAGAGGTTCGTGAACTTACACCACTTATTACCCAAACCGCCCGTTTCTGAGTCAAATATATCCTTTTAGAATGGGAAGAGTTACCCCAAAATATAATACCATACGACAATAGCGAATGAAAATCAGCAAAGTAGACTAATTTTCGTGTCGAACGATCACTCACTTCTGATACCGTTCGAATAGCAAACATTGCAGTATTAGGTCTCTGAATAAGATCCTCAACGTGAGCTTTCCACGACAGCTTACTATCTATCTGAACACCTAGAAATTTGAACTGTTCAGTTTCACTTATCATATGCCCGTTCTGCGAAATTAAAACGTCAGGTTTTGTTGAATTGTGTGTTAGAAACTGTAAAACTTAGTCTTACTGTGATTTAGCGTTAGTTTATTTTCTACAAGCCTTGACCTGGCATTTATATAAATAAGGAACAGGAGCGGCCCCAATACTGATCCCTGGGGCACCCCCCACTTGACAGTACCCCACTTAGACCCCGCATCACAGCCGTTATCAACATTGTGAATAATGACCTTTTGCTGTGTGTTGCTAAAGTAAGAGGTGAACCAATTGTGAGCTACTCCCCGTATTCCGTAATGGTTCAACTTCTGGCAACTTACTGTAATCATCAATTTTACGAAAATTACAGAGAAGCATATTATTTGTGTAACTATCAGACAACAACCACGTGGAAATGTTAGTGTTAAAATCAGTTAAGTCATTAAATCGTAGATTAATTGTCAAAATTTGATTATTTCATTGTTGTTGTTGTTGTTGTAGTCTTCAGTCCTGAGACTGGTTTGATGCAGCTCTCCATGCTACTCTATCTATTTAATTCATAAAACGTGAAAATTAATATTTTGAGTAGATTTCTAGTTAACTGATTCACTGGAAGTTACGTTCAATTTCAAGAGATTACGTTTCTGTAAAAGCTCAAACCAGAATCGTTGTAATTAATTCTGTAATTACGAGCTCTAGAAAATTCTGTCATAAATAAACTATTATTTCAATAATTTGGTCAAAACGAAATTATTATGTAAAATTTGAACCTCAAAATCTATTTCTGTATTATGTGAAGTACTCCAACATATGTCAGCATTAAAATTCCTATTGTAATTAACGAGATATTAATTATTTTGTATCAACTATTGTTAGTCATATTTCTCAAACAGAATTTCGATACTGAATTTGAAAAATCAATATCAGAAATCAGAATACTTTCAAAAACTTGTGTTGTTAAGAAATAGTGAGCCTAAGAGCTCGGGAATGGCAACTGAGTGGCAGTTGTTTTCAGTTAGTTCGAGTACATGATATATGAAGTCAATTTCTTTGAGCTGTGCATTGTACGAATGTTATGGAGCAATATAAACATTAAAACAAAATGCAAACTATGTGTTGGCGCAAATTATTTAATATCATAGGTTTTTCACACTGACTCCTGGGATTTATGCAGTGAAGTAATTAATACTATGGAAGCGAATTAACACTGAAGTGGTGGAGAAAAGTCGTCGAAACGAATAATGTAAGTGCACACTCCAAGCATTTCATTGAATTTAACATAGACTCGTAATCTACGAGTGTGTAAATCGAACATTTTTAGCTAGAACCTGGTAAAAAGTGTATCTTAGACTGTTCATATCACCATCCGGCGATTCCGTGGTTTCCCTAGATCGTTTAAGGGAAATGACGGGATGGTCATTTTCAAAAAGACAAGGCCGACTTCTTACGCAGTTACGGACTTGAACGACGTCTCTGGTGAACTCGTCGATGGACCGATAAACTCTAGTCTTACTTCTTCACAATCCTGGACAACGTCTCATCTTCATTCGTTTCTCCCGTAGCTCGTCAGGTCACTGTGGCTTTCATTTCTGTTCAGCGTCACGACACTTGACAGTTGGCTACAGGTGCCCTTGATGAGGCTGATATCGCATTCGTTTTTTCCCAGCTGTCAACTTATCGGATTCGCTTCTTTTCACATAGTTCGGTACACTGTGAGCCTCGGTGGACAAATTGAAGGCTTGATGTGCGAGTAGAAGTGCTACTCTACCAGTTACCAATGCTGATTTGGCATTTCTTCGTATTGGATTTCAGAGCTACTTTCTGCTGCTTCTATGTGTGTTCTCCGCAAGTCACCTTAAGGCGATGGTGAAGGTTCCCTGAGTAGCAGTGCCACATCCCCTGTTCCCTGTTCCAGTCGCGGATGGTGTGGGAAGAACAGCCTCCGTGTGGGCTCGCATCTCTCATATCTTACCGTAATGGTCCTTTCGCGAGATACATTTACTTGTTTTATTTATTTATTACTCATTTAACTTATTTAGCCTGGTCAGATTAGGGCCTTAAGGTCTTCTCTTTCATCTGATCGGGCACAGTACATACCAAAGAAAAAAAAATTCACAGGAAAAATAGTAATAATAATAATAATAGAATGATGATAACAGTAATAATAATAATAAAATAGTAATAATTGACACTAAAATGATATAAATAATTGACAACAACAATAATAATGAAAGTAAAAGTTGATAATAATAATAATAATAATAATAATAATGATTGTAATAGTAAAGGGCGTTAGGAATGATATAGATTATAAATACAGAAAAACTGCAACCAGTCTCTTTTTTGAAATAGCTGTGTACTCGTGATCCGTAAACCAGTTTTCGAACCTTTTCAGCTTCATCTTCAGATGGTACACAGCAGGTGACAAGACTATTTCAAAGAGTAATGCTGGGTGCTGTCTTGCGACTGTATGGGCGGCTTTGTTATTAATATTCATGTATCAGTTTCTGTTGTGACTGACAGTTGGTAACACATCAGTGACTTTTTACAGGGTATGTATTTCGTAACTATCGGTAAATAAATTCATATTCTGTGGGAAGTGAGTGATGTGTTACCAATTGTCAATCACAATGGAAGCTAATAGAAGGGGGATGTTAATAACAAAGCCACCCATACAGTCACAAGCCACTACTCAGCATTTCGCTTTGAAATAGTCTTATAACCTCCTGAGTACCATCTGAAGATGAAACTGAAAAGATTCAAATAGTGGTTTACGGAATAAACAACTATTTTTAAAAAAGTGACTGGTTGCAGTTTTCTGTATTTGCATTGAATAACCAGTCACAGGTTCTTAAACATCCGTAATGGATAAGCTTTAACGCCTTTGAATACATTTAGTATTATAGAAACGGAACAGATAAAGAAAGAGGAGAAGACTGAAGGGACAGTCACAGTGACTGTTACGAGAGAACAGAATTTAAATAAAGAATTCTGCCAACGTGGTGGAGGGATTGACTAGTAGTGGGAGAGATGGCTGTTACGATAGAAGGTGGGCCATTAACTGTCCTTTGGAGTGTGAGAAGAATTCAATTTCTACGTATGCCTTTTTTAGGAAGAAATGATTTAGAAAACATAGCAGTGTTATGTAGCGGTACAGAGAGGATTTTACTTTGTTGAACGAGTATTTCTGTTGTGCTGTTCAGATAGTAATGTTAAGAGTTGAAATTGAATAAGAGAGAGTGTAATGACTGAGAAGACGATGGAACAGACATAGAGTATGATAGTCTCTACTCTTATCGGCGGGCAGGCAGCCGTGACAATTGTTTATAGGCAGGAGTGATGTGGTCGAAATAGCGTACGTCACAAACGTGTCACACACAACCATTCTTCGACAGTTCCAGCCTCTGTGAGCTTTCGTACGAAAGTCCTTGAAGAATACCATCACCGCCGTCAAGTATGTGGGGTGCTAGTAACTGTGCAAGGTTTTTTATAAGCTCAAAAGGAAATACTTGTTTGTATTTCTGCAGTGAATGACGTGACGATGACACCTGCTAACAGGCTGCAGTTGCGTTTACAGACCAGTCTAAGTAATGTCCTGAATTTACCCCAAGTTCTTTGCAGAAGAGGAAAAGGTTATTTCTGTGCCGTTTAGGATTAAGGGTGGAAGAGATCCTCTGAACTGCATCGCAACAAGTCTTTTCTGAGCGCCTAAGACTGCTTGCGTTTTTGATGGTTTTAAATTAGTCGATGGTTTGTGCCGTTATGCTTTCGTCAAGTAAAGTTATCGGCGTGGCGAAAGAGTGAATAGGAAATAATATTTCAGCTGCAGACTAAGATTTGCTTATTTTTGAACCTCGTAGATTTTTGCGCAGGACGGCGGGTCTGCGGAAGTCCTCAGTTAGGAATGGGCACACCTGAGGTTTGCATTCCTCACAGTTTGACAAACGCAGTTGGCTCAAATGGCTCTGAGCGCTATGGGACTCAACATCTGAGGTCATCAGTCCCCTAGAACTTAGAACTACTTAAAACTAACTAACCTAAAGACATCCATACACATCCATGCCCGTGGCAGGATTCGAACCTGCAGCCGTAGCAGTTGCGCGGTTCCGGACTGAAGCTCCTAGAACCGCTCGGCCACCGCGGTCGGCCTAACGCAGTTGTGTAGTTGGTTGCAGGTGTGATGGTTATCAGAGGTTGGGTGCCGTTTGCAAGGCCAGTGTGCTGCGTCTCTGACAGTCATGAGGCGTTTGAAGTGGCCTGTGAGCCACGGCACAAGTTTTCTCTTTACCCTCGCTGTTTTTAGATGAGCGTATTTATCGAGTAAATTATTAAGGCTCTCGATTAAATTAGATACTTCATTAGTTATGTCGAAGTTATTTCCTGCCGTTGTCCGCCAAGAAATATTATAGGCGTTAGCTGTAAGTTCCGACATATCCATGCACTTAAAATCTCTCAAAGTCGCCTTCTGCGGTTTGTTATTTAGACACTGCAAAGAGAATGTCATGAATATTCCATCGTGAGAGGACAAGGCAGAGATCTGATGCGTGCGAATTTCTCTGGTTGGAGATTTGGTTGCGAAAGTACCGATAGACGTAGGAGAGTGACCTGTATGGTGAGTGGGCCAAGGTGGCATCAATGTCAGGTTTGAACAGGAAAATATGCACGTGAATTTTGTTGTAGAAGAACTATTGTTTAGAAAATTGCACACCTAGACTCAGAAGAAGGCCGCTGCAACCGCGGCCGAAACGTTGATTTTTCTCCAGCAGTAGTGGTTTTATACATTACGACGCTGTAGCATACCCAGAAAACTTTTATGTCGACTGAATCTGGCCGCGGAAGCCTACGCAATGATATTAGAAAATTGATGTTCATATCTCCAGCTGCAGTTATGCTTTCAAACGAAGATTCAAGACTTGAAAATGCAGATTCAAAGTGTCCAACTTTAGGTGGATTGTATACTACAAAGAAGGGACACTTTCTTTTGGAAAGTTTAATGCTCAGGAGGAAGCAATATGCTGACTCACTTTTCCTTGGAAAGTACGCTAAAGCAGTTTCAGCAGCAGACCACACCGTGATGCCCAACGCCTCTCTTGTAGCGTCTGCCACTGTAGTGGTACGAGCATCTTCGTGACGCTTTCGCTAGTAATAAACGGACAGATGACGAAACGTACTGCTCTTCTTTCATTCTTCTCTGTTTCCTCTATAAATTCTACTATCTGAACAAGGATACCAGGACATAAGTAATATTTCAGTGTCAGTCGAACGAGAATTTTTTAACCTACCTCCTTCGGGACTGGACTACACTTCCTGAGAACTCTTCAAGTCAGTCTCAGTCTGGCATCTGTCTTTCCTACGATCAGTTTCATGTGGTCGTTTTACTTTAAATAGCTCAGCGCACATACTCCCAGGTGTTACGTTTGTTTATGTCGAGGGAAACTGCCATCCCTGAACCAAGTAGCAATTTTCTGCAGGTTTTCTTGCATTTCGCTACAATTTCATAGCGATCTGAGTTGTCTATGTGCAACAGAATTTTGTGTGGCATCACAACTTCTGCCGAAGTTAGTTGGATGACAGTTTTAACGTGTCTTTGAGTGACTGGCTCATCCTGTTTTTTCCGCGGACAACCAGCTATGTTAATGCCATCCGCTTGAGAGGTTTATATATCATGAGAGATTGCATTTTTGTTTGAAATCTGTGGCATTTTGAGCGTCATTGGATGCCCGAACACAAGAGTGATACTTACTATTTGGCTACCAGAGACTGTATTCGTAGCAGACGACAGATGGAGTCCGTCTGCTGCGCGAGACAGTGTTGTGCCGCGGGTGAGTACGAAGCTTTGACGGTAGACGTACTGAGAAGGGTATGAATTTTATTTCATCCGATCCCTGATGTACATGAAGATAGAGAGCGATTTTGAGCTAATTTCGAGCCGGCCGCTGTGGCCGAGCGGCTCTAGACGCTTCAGTCTGGAACCGCACTGCTGCTACGGTATCAGGTTAGAATCCTGCCTCGGGCATGGATGTGTGTGATGTCCTTAGGTTAGTTAGGTTTAAGTAGTTCTGAGTCTAGGAGACTGATGACCTCAGATGATAAGTCCCATCGTGCTTAGAGCCATTTGTGTCATTTTTGAGCTAATTTCACAGAGTAAAAGAGTTCTTATTTTTTTGTAAGCGCTAGATGTGTAATTATTGTGACTTAAAGATTCTGTTTGATTCAACAATATGTAAATTTTGGTATTCAAGGCAAATTATCGATTATGTGTTTAGAACTCTAATTGTTCGTTACCCTCCGCTTTCGGTTGAAAGTATTTTGTAATGAAATTAAAGAGTACATTAAGTACTGTTTGTCTGAATTAGTTTTCATTGTTCATTGTTTATGATAGTGCAAAGAAAGATCATAGCCTCCTATTAGTTCAATTACCTTGTGTGACATGAAAAGAAATTTAATATCATTTCGATTTAAAACCACCTTTAGATTATTTGCCAACATTTCATTAAATTTATCTGCACAATTGGAATGGAAATGGTAACATTACTGCACTACCACGCCTTGCACTATTCCGCGGACACTTAGCTGCATTTTTGGAAAGATATTAAAATTCTCATTTGGCAAAATTAGCTTAAAAAGTACTAATGGACCTAGGCGTGCTGTGATTTATTTCGGTATGATGCAGTTCTGCACTTCAGATTCTTACAGGTAAGCAAGACGGAGCGCAGCTGAGTTGCTCGTAGCCAATTTTCACATAATTCAGTAGACGCTTTTTCTGACAGGTCACAGTTTCAGAATGCGACAGTTTGCCAAGGTGTTGTGAATGTTTGATGAGGAAGCCATTCTGAGTACTATTGGTAGCCATTCTTCGTATTCAATTTCATTTACAGATAACCAGATTCAGTTTAGAGTAATTGGCACCAAACGTATTGAAAGCAATTTCCATGATTAATGTTCACATTCAATAGTAGGGAAGCAAATGCTATTCTCAGAATACATGGGCGACACTGTAATCGGAATTTAAAAGACACACAGTTTTGAATTACAAGTTTTTTCGATAACAAGTTTCACAGTGGCTAGTTGCATTCTGTTTTGTTAGTACTATTAAAGTACGATAACGGCATCGATCAACATACTGGAGAGAGCTTGTGAACATTTTTAAGACTGTGGCTCCAGGTACATGGCACTCGCTTTCCGTTTTAACGAAAATAATTACTTGTTCATCGAACCAGGATCCTGAGAAAGGGCGCTCATGACCGAGTTGTCTAGTGCCCAACAATTTTAAATGCTTTTGAGAGAGAAAACATGGTCTAAACAGGCGATTATGTATTTATTGCCTGTACCGGCACATGAAAGCGACGTGTGCGTTTACACAATTGTGTAGTGACCAGTTACTCAGACGTGATTTAAAGCTTGTGACAAGTGTTTGAAAATGACTAACAGTCGAAATTAGCTAATGCAACGGACAACAAATGTATTAAAGCTTTTTGGACCACGATTTCTTTCTTGAAATTGAGGCTGTGGACCCCTACAAGAATAAAATTCTAAAAATTTTAAATCCACCGATCTATTTGTAAGTCAGATGATTTCTGTGTGTTAAGAACCGAAGTGCTATGTTCTGTCTCCAAGGAATTCTTAAATGCGATCACAAGGCTGGTGTGATATTCCATACGCGCGTATTGTGATGACAGTGCAGAAGTCTGTTGAACGCCTCCGTACGTTAAGGAACACAGCACCAACGCCTATATTTTCTGCCTCTTGGGTCTCGTGGGCGAACAGAACAGTCTGGTTTTCACACGACCATTATTTTCGGACTCCAACTTGATGCATACAGAGGACATTTCCGGTCTCCAGAAAGGCCATATTGTATGTAGGCTGTTTACGTTTTTATGCTGGTGACGCCATGTAGCGCTCTGTATCAAAATCGCTGACTGCGCTGTGAGCAGTCTGTGGCTGGTTGGACTCATTGTTGGATTATTCGTTAGTGTAGTGTTGGGCAGTTGGATGTGAACAGCGCGTAGTGTTGGGCAGTTGGAGGTGAGCCGCCAGCAGTGGTGAACGTGGGGAGAGAAATGCCAGAGTTTTGAGATGTTAATATGAGCGGACGATCTGGACGTGTGCGCGTTAGAAAAAGGAAATTTGTCAAAATAGATGTCAAATATATAATGACTTTTGAACACTATAAAGGTAAATACATTGTTTGTTCTCTATCAAAATCTTTCATTTGCTAACTTTATGCCTATCAGTAGTTAGTGCCTTTAGTAGTTAGAATCTTTTATTCAGCTGCCAGTATTGGCGCTCGCTGTATTGCAGTACGAGTAACGAAGATTTTTGTGAGGTAAGTGATTCATGAAGGTTATAAGTTATTGTTGGTCAGGGCTATTCTTTTGTAGGGATTATTAAAAGTCAGGTTGCGTTGAATACTGTGTGTCAGTTTAGAAATGATCAGAATAAGTAGAGAGAAAACTGAGTACGTTCAGTTTTACTCAGCTGTTTCTGTATCAAATAACGTGGAAGTTTGTCATCACAGTCATTCTTTACATTCAAGGGGAAGATTCAATATTATGCGAGCATGAAACGCGTTCTAAAATTCTACAAAAGACTGAGATAGGCGGTATGGACCTATAGTTGAGTTGCTGTGATTCCTGCACAGGATGCATGTATGCATATTTGAAGGACATTGCGTAGTACATCGCGTTACAAAGACACTGCAAATAGTATTTCATACTAAAGTCTCTCCTTGTGCGGTAGTTACAGAAACTTACTGTGCAAGTTCAGTACGCAGACACACAGTGATATAAGGAAGTTTGGAGCGGTGCTGGAAGAGAATGGGCGTCCACTCTCGATAAGTCGAAATTCCAGGTTAGAGTCCCGGTCCGGCACAAAATTTCACTGTCATTAACCCTTTGTTCAGGTTAAGTGTAATCGTATTCGCAATTGTAAATCAATTTAATTCACTTTTGAACATGATCTTTGACAATGCAGTTATGAAGCGAAGTAATTTTTCATTCCTTTGGATGTATATAAGTATTGCAGGCGGCCGCTGTGCCCATTCGGTTGTAGGCGCTTCAGTCCGGAACCGCGCTGCTGGTAAGGTCGCAGGTTCGAATCCTGCCTCAGACATGGATGTGTATGATGTCCTTAGGTTAGTTAGGTTTAAGTAGCTCTAAGTCTAGGGGACTGGGGAACTGATGATCTCAGATGTTAAGTCCCGTAGTGCTCAGAACTATTTGAAGTATTGCAGAATAACAATAATAATTTAATGTGCCTTAACCGCCTTGTGCAAGTCTTTCAGATGCATGCAAATTCGGCGACTTGTGTGTCCCTTGCCTACCCCAGCAATCCTACTGGGGAAACGGGGCCTACAAATCAGGAATCAGAACCACGTGTCGTTCATGACGGATCTTTATACAATTGCGAAGTGAAAGTTAGCTTAAAAGCAGACTATAGCATTCCGTGGTCCGACCGGGATTCGATCCTTCCACCTTTCTGGTTCCACGTACGCACTTTGCTACTAGACCACCAGGTTCGACAATTGTTGGACAAAACTCAATACCTGTGACAAGTAGCCGATTCCAGCTTAGATGGCCATTTGCTAGTGATCGATACGTAAGCTATAGATAACTCAGGAAAATGCGTGTCAAGTCGAAATTAATTCGTATTTACACACAAAAGTTACTGTAGATGTCCTGAAATTGATCTAGCAATAAACTGTAAATTTCTGTGCTCACTCACAGACTGATGATGGTGAAGCAACGTTTAAATAACAAAGAAATTATAAGAAAGTATAGTTCTCTTGTTGAACTCGCACATGTTCAATGGTTTTGAATGAATACTGACACTTAGTTCTCATCGATGCAGCTCATACACAATATAGGTGAAAGCATCGTAGTTACTTTATGTATTGCATCGGTCTTCGAGCTAATGACTCTCTGTATGTCCCTTAGTTTGCTATACCTCACACACACATACATTCTGTACGTCACACTCCGAGTATTGATTAGAAGACCAATTCACAGGTCTGCAAAAAAATCTTTTTTGTCAGCTGCATGAGATGTTTTTACTGAATTATGTGTTTTAGAACGTGCTGATTTCAGAAGTGATATCCATTTTTTCTATCACATAAGGTTTTTTTTTTCAAATTCAAACACAAAAAACTGGTAAAAGCACTCGTTTATTCAAAATTATCAAACATAATATTTTTTTACAATCAATGAAACATTATTTTGAGACATATAGAACAATATTATACTTATTCATGTTTTTTATGAAACCTTTTCTTCTTTTCCTTGATACTTCGCCGAGTCATTTTCCGATTTCCATCATTAGTTTCCGTTTAAGCATCGAACAGTGGTCAGCACGCATAGTGACATCCCATCTTCCTTGGTACCATCTCTCGTTATCATGGACATCCTGGTGAAACCGCTTTCACTGTAAGCTCCCATGTTTTCAGGAAAACTGTCTATGTGGGAGTGTAAAAAATGGACCTTCAAGCTCATCTTGCAGCCTTGAGCTTCGTGTGCTGCTAGCATCCGTTGAACAATGGTTTTGTAGTCAGGATCCTTAGCATTTCCCAAAAACTTTCGCACTATATCCTTGAACGATACCCAAGCTTCTTTTTCCTTCTCATTCATACTTTCCACAATGAGGGTGTCGGTTAAAAGTTTTCTTATGTCGGGGCCAGTGAAAACTCCCTCTTTCAACTTTGCTTCTGACAGCTTCGAGAATTTTGTACATAGATATTTGAAACAGTCCCCATCCTTTTGCATGATTTTACAAATTGTTTCATCAACCCCAATTTGATAAGGAGAGGGGACAACAAAACCTTTTCTGGTGGTACCAAAGTGGTATTGATAACATTTTTCCCTCCAGGTTTTAAAGTTTCTCGGGGTGGCCAATCGCTTTTAATCCAGTTCTGTTCTCTGGCTCTACTATCCCACAAGCATAAGAAGCACGGGTATTTAGTATAGCCTGCCTGCTGACCCAAAAGCATCGTGAGTATTTTGAAGTCCCCACAAACTATCCATTGATGGTCCTGATATTTGGTTTTTTTCATGATAATAGCCAAATCGTTACAGTTTTCGTCCATATGCACAGAATGTTCCATCGGAAGCGATGCAAATTTATTTCCATTGTGCAATAATACTACTTTAAGACTAGTTTTGGATGAATCAAGGAATAGGCGCCATTCAGATGAGTCATACTGCATATCTAAGCAATGCATGAGTCCTTCCACATTATTGCAAAAAACTGAATTTCCTTCTTTTGAGAAAAACTGTGTAACTTCTTTTTCTCAGTGTCTGTACCATGAAAATGAGGTGCCAAATGATAAAAGGTTTTTATTTTTTAGTCTGGAACCTAATAGTTCGGCTGCATATTTTGAAAGACCTAAATCTCTTACTAGATCATTGAGCTCACTCTGAGAAAATAGTTGAGGCCTTTGATCTTCGTCTGAAGAAAAATCTGAGCTTAATTCACTCTGAGGAGGTAATTTAACTTCGTCCTCGAACTCACTCGGGTATTCGTCCAAAGTGGAAGGTTGCTGTGGGATAGGTATTTCAGAGCTATGGGGCACTGAACGTATAGCTGAGTCAACGTCAGGATTGCTTATGCTACTTTTTTTTTAATGGAATCCCTTTACGTCAACTGAACAGAGGTAGCAATGATTTTTATGGTTTTTCTGCTCACGCCATATCATAGGAATTGCAAATCGAAATGCATTTTTCTTAACCTTAAACCACAAACGAAGATCTTCTTCACATCTTCAACACACCTTATGCGGGTCCCATGGTTTATCTTGATCATCAAGTTTTAATTTAAAGTAAGCAAAATAAACTTTCCTCACAAAATCACTTATGTTTCTCTGTTGACTTTTAATAGTGTATTCACCACAGATATAACAAAAATTGTTTGGAGAAATAACACAACCACTTGTAGCCATGACTAGACAGAAATAACAGCACTATTCACTTGAATAGCAATATGTCTACTGAGAGTTTCTCATTTCACGCGAGATACAAATCGTCATTTGACTTGTCGCAACACGATAAAACTGAACAATAAGATTGCATTTGCTTCTGGCGCCCAGGAGTTCACGGTAAAACCTGCAACAAACCTGTAACAAAGAATAGTTAACATTGTAATTTTTTAAAATTTAACTTTATTTTCATCAATTATAATTGATATAATTTTTAGTAATTATTAAATTAAAATACACATAGGTTTATTACTAATGAACACAAATACTGCAGTATACGTAAAAACCTATGTGTTAGAATTTTTTAAATATTTTTCCTGTTTTTGGGAGGTCAAATTCTGTAAGAAAATGTTAAAAAATCCTATGCAGTTTTTTAGTCGCAGACCTGTGTTATTTATCTGCAAAAGTCTTTTTTTAATATTTTTATTTCTTTCGTTGCAAAAGTTTTATAGCGCAGATAAATTTCTTAAATTTCGGTACATAGCTCTTGAATTAATATTAGTTTCGCTATTTTCCCTGGATTTATGGACAATGATGTACAGGTGTCTCTCGTAAGAATCGTCAGTCGTATTTTGTGTGGTATTTCGGCAGATACTTGCAATTTTGTTTTTTGTAACTGGCGTCAGCGCAAAATAATATTTTCATCACGCCTTTCAAGCGACGTCTGGTGTCAACGGAATGCATCGGTTTGTTTCCCGTTAGGAACAAAATGATTTTTAAAGCAGAATTTTACATGCCCATTCGTTAGACCGGTCCCAGATTAGTCTGATGCAACGTATTGTTTAGCGGTATGTACTAACGGGAACAATAAACACGAAGAATAACCAGTACTCCAGCAGCGGCCGAGTAGCGCTTCTGAATGGTGGTAGCAGTCAGTGCGGGTCAGGGTGCTGCAGTCACTGGTGGAGTACCGGTTATTCTTCGTGTTTTACTGTCACTGTTCATATATGTCGATAAAACGAATGTCGCTCTAGACAAATCCGAAACAGGTCGGTCGAATGGGCACGTAAAATTCATATTTAAAAATAATTATGTTTGTAACGGGAAACTAACCGACGCATTCCGTCTACACTGTGCGTCACATGAAAGACGCGATGAGCATTAATTGTTTGCGATGACTCCAGCTACACATTGCAAAAAACAAAACTGCAAATATCTGCGAAAACACCACAGAAAACTCGGCTGACGACTCTTAGGAGACACACACATGCGATATAAGGCTCTGTGAATGTGCCTCATGAAAGGTTCCGGCAGTAAGAGTCTCTTAAGATTTTTCACACAGCCACTCACGTCATTCCTAACAAATGGCGTAAAGCAGAGCTTTGGTCACTCCAAAGCATCAATTTATTCTGTAAGATATCCTCTTTAAGCGTATTTTTATGGACGCATCCGTATGTAATGACCTACTCATTGGCACGGTGTTGTGCCCAGTCTTCTCTTATTCTTTTTCTTTTTTTTAAAAAAAGAATAACGGTTCCTGAATGAATTTTTCACTCTGTAGCGGATTGTGCGGTGATATGAAACTTCCTGACAGATTGAAACTGTGTGCCGGACCGAGGCTCGAACGCGAGATCTTTGCCCTTCGCTCAGTTGGTAGACCACTTGCCCACGAAAGGCAAGGTCCGGCACACAGTTTTAATCTTCGACGAAGTTTCAATAACTGTTCCTCTTTCTCACTTTTTCCATTCATATTTGTTCCTCTGTAAAAATAACTTCTATTAAGAAGGTAAGAACGTACAAGTGAGGATTTTCGCCAATTCCACTGACAGATTCTGTAAAACACATAACATTTTCTGGCTCATGTTGTGTCGACTTTTAATTTTTGTTGTTGTTATGGCGAAAAAAATTCAAATGTGCGTGAAATCTTATGGGACTTAACTGCTAAGGTCATCAGTCCCTAAGCTTACACACGTGTCCGAGGGGGGACTCGAATCTCCGCCGGGACCAGCCGCACAGTTGTTATGGCCGTGTAGGCCCCTTCATCTGTGTATAAAGGCTGCAACCAACAGTCATCTGAACCTGCTTACTTTAGCCAAGCCATGGTCTCCCCCTACAGTCGCCAAATTGAAGATGCCTTGATGTTTCAGAATGTGTCCTATTACACAAATCCTTCTTTTAGTCTAATTGTTCCATAAATTTATCCACCCCCCCCCCCTCCCGCCAATTTTATTCAGTACCTCTTCATTAGTTACCTGATCTACCCATCTAATCTTCAGCATTCTCCTCTAGCATCATATGTCAAAAGCTTCCACATTCTTCTTGTCTGAATTGTTCAACGTCCACGTTTAACTTCCACACAAGTCTACACTCCAGACAAATATATCCAGAAAAGATTTCCTAATATTTCAGTTTATATTCGACATTAATACATTTCTATTTTTCAGGAATACCTACTTTCCTTGTCACTCACAGCCTGCAATGTTCAATCCTGTCGACTTCGGCTATCGTCACGTATTACAACAAAACTAATCTAATACTTTTAGTGTCTCAGCATCGCCTGATGTAGTTCGACTTCATCCCATGACCCTAGTTTTACTTTCGTCTGTATTCATCTTGAGACTTCCTTTCAAGACACTATACATTCCGTTCAACTGCTGGTTGTTTAGCTGGCTCTTTTTTAAAGCTACTTATTTGCTAATATGATTTCACTTTTTATACCTTCTGTAAAGGAAAAGTTTTACTCATGTGTGAAATTACTGGTGTATGATTATTATTTAAGATTTTCTTCCGAAGTGTTAAGTTTTTCTTATGATTTATGCAAAATATTATTATAACGTAATTTTCTTTTAAAGCGTGCGTTATTGCATAGAGATCCGGAAAAAATTTCAAAAGTGTACTTACTTGTAAACTAAGAACTGCTTAAGATGAGGTTTGTATGAGATATTTACGACTACGCGAAAACATTTTAGGTTCTTCTTAACGTATTCTGCTACACCTTGTGGAGATTACCATGTGATCACAGAAACCGCGTTGATGCCATGTTTGCTGTGCACTCATCTCTCTCGTCCGCTATTTTTAGCTGCCTGTTGCGCAGATATTTAGAAAACGTCTTCACTGCACATTCTGAAATGGACATGTATCTTCATCTCTTCCTGATCAACGGATTGAACGTCTCCTTTTATTATTTTAACTGAGAGGCACCCACATGCCTTGCTCATACTGTGGCATCAAGCAGTCAGGCCTGCAAGATGAGTGGTCTGCCAAGCGAGTGGATTCATTCTTATTTATCGAGTAACATGAGCTCTAGTACTCACAATTAAGTTACAAATTATTCTCCTGTTCGAATATTACGCAACGGAAACGGATAACGCACATCTGACTATTAGTAATTTACACAACTCTGACTGTTCACTACGCACTGGCAATACCACATTTTCTTTCTTACCCAACGGCTTTGATCAACACGTGGCCATCGCACCGAATATGAATGGCGCACACATTATAAATTCTGGATATCATGACAACATACTATTCGAAGGAAAAGGCCACCAATATTTTTATTTTCACTATCTTTTTTATTCCGATAAGTTCTATAACCTAAACACACCATTACATTTTCTACTACAATTGCACATCAGAAACTCCGCCCAGTGGGCATGGCTTTACCTTGGTGATTCTCTATCTTATGGTCTCGTAATTATCTAACACTACAGTGCACTTTCTGGATAGGATGGTGGATCTTTTGCTATATCTCACACTTCGACTCTCACACCCACCATCACTAAAATTTCCTCCAGACTGAGCGGTACAAAAAGGAACATACATAACCCACTGCCTCTGAACCTATCTTGCTACTCTCCCATGCAAACCACACATACTTAAATTACATGAAATACACCACACTGGCAACATGGAATACAACACAAGGAATAGTCAGAACGTTATAATCACATCACTTTCAGCTTTCCCACTTCAATTAGTATTCATCCCAGTTTCACACGACACTGCCCCACTTCATAACTTTTCTTTCCTACTATGAGCTCTGGAGGATATATGCACGTCTTCCTGTGCAATGCAAGCCAAGTGGCGTTGCTGGATAGACGGCTGACTCACCTTGCTTCACTCTCAGAGTATTAGAGTTTGAATCAAGCGTCACACGGAAACATAACATGCAAAGTAATATTAAGAACATATTCGTCACACACGCGAGTCCTCAACTGATACCATGGACGAGTACTTCTCTTTATCCTTTGTCTCATACACAGATTGAGACTCACACAGTACTCACCACGTGGAAGTACTCGTCTCTAATTTCAAGACCTGCACACGCCATTTCTTAAATATTTCCAACTTATAGTACACACGACAGTAATTCAGCTTAACTTTAGCACTCGGAGGTATTTCATTGTGACAGTTGGTCACTTCCGAAGATTACTACGATCCCCTTAATATTACCTGCCTGTCGTTTAATTCTCCCCCAAAAAGTTCCTGAAATAGAGAAATAATTATTCCAAACGTCTCTTAAGTATTCCACATGCATACCATTCTCTCCATTCTTTTGTCTTTACGGAGCACACCTAAGACAGGTCTTACCAACACAAGATCCAGCGCCAGAATGCTGAAAGATGGCCGTTCTTCAGGTCAGTTCACACCTCCGTCAAGGTGGGGGAGCACCTTGCTACCGTATTGGCCAGCCACATTTCAGGCACTCAGAGCTCAGGTAAATTTCATCTCTTTGGTTCCACCAAAGGTGACCAAAGGACCGTCTCAAAGATGAGCATATATAGCACATTCACTATCTGCGGTTAGCAGACGACCATACATTCATTCATTTCACAGATCTCACCAAATTGGATGTAGGGATTTATTTTGTGGGAGTGCAGATGTGATCAATTAAATAAATAAATTGTCATTCTTTCCTACACTGGTATCCGGCTTCGGTGTATTAAGTGAAATTGAGTTATTATTACAAAAAATATGTTGTTCTGACAAGAATAAAGAAGAATGTTGTACCTATTTTCAATGTCGGGCAGTACTGTACCCTTTCATAACTAATTGGTTCAGTTTTCAATTTGTTTTTAAGCAGCTGTTCGTTTGATTTTCTGTGCTTTGTATGCGGTGAGTGTATCTTCATTCGCTTTCTGTAGATAACTTACACAAGTTAAATTAAAATTCACAAGAGTAGCCTCAAATTGGTCACAAGGGAAGGTTTAAATGTAGAACAAATATAGATGAGGACTGTATGCAGGAAATGCAATTAAAAACAATGTTATGGGAAGAGAAAAGGAACTGCATGAAATCGAGAAGGGAAATACGATACTGTGACAAGAATTTGACAGAGCACTGAAAGATCTACGTCGAAACGAGGCAACTGGAGATTCCAACAGAAGCATTAAGATCTTTTGGAGAAACAAACCTGACAAACAAATTCAGTCTGGTACGCAATATAAATGAGACACGCGAAACACCCTCAGACGTCAAGAAACTGTGTGGTAATCCCAATATCGAAAAAGACGATAGGGACGGTTGTGATTATTACCGAACCACCAGTGTAGTAGATCACAGTTGCAAAATACTGACATGATTTGTGCACAGAAGAGTGGAAAGACTGTTAGACACTGAACTGGGGATAATTTATTTGGGATCCGGACAGACGTAGGAGCATGCTATACGACGTATGTTAGAAGACTGACTGAAAAAAGGAAAGCTTACGTTTATACCATTTATTTAAGGGGCGATCAAATAGTGTTCGTCTGAGGGTGCTGCTGTAGCGTATATGCAAAGTAGCGCGACTCCGGACCGGGTATATGAGACCTGACATGTAGGCAAGGGATTAGTGTCGCATTCGTGTCTTCCTGAAGTATGTGCGGTAAACTCGGAAAAGTGAACTGTGACGACGTCGTTATCGAATGCGTTCAGACTGGACCAAAGAGCTATTATTCCCTTCTTGGCTGCCGAAGAACAAACACCGATCGACATTCGTCGGAGAATGAAGAATGTTTAGGGTGCAGCATGTCTGTCGGAAACAACGCCCGGGTAAATAGAGACAAGGGGTACTGCTGGTAACGCACGACCCCGTACCGCAAATGTCGTAATGCAGAAGTTAGAACGCCAAATCAAGTGGGAGGCACTCGAACACCCACCCATAGTCTCGATTTCTCCCCGTGTGAGTCTTCGCTCCCTTGTAAAAGGCTTTGAATGGTCTACGATTCACGTCGGACGAAGATGTGCAGCGGACAGTTCGGACATCTTCACGCAGCAGGACATGTTTTACGAAACGGGAATCTTCAACCAGACGTGTCGATGGGATGATAGCTTCAATGCCCACGGCGATTTTGAATGATTGACATATCGATTCTGAACTGTACAGCGTTCGAAATTTTTGATTTCTCCGTATAAATTTCGAGATGTCCGCCCCTGGTAGCTGAGTGGTCAGAGCGACGGAATGTCACACCCAACGTCCCGGGTTCGGTTCATGGTGTTATATTGCTAGAGAAGGCCGAAATGCACGCGTTAACTCACGCAGGCTGGCGTGAGGTCTGAAACAGGATACGTAATGAATGCTATAAAGAAAAGTACGTAGCTACTGGAATACTTAACTTTAATCCATCATTTGTATACATCGTTCTTGATGAGACATGCTTCATACGATAACTATCAATTGCTATGGCGCCTTGCTAGGTCGTAGCCATTGACTTAGCTGAAGGCTATTCTAACTATCTGCTCTGCAAATGAGCGAGGCTTCGTCAGTGTGCATCGCTAGCTAAGTCGTCCGTACAACTGGGGCGAGTGCTAGTAAGTCTCTCGAGACCTGCCGTGTGGTGGCGCTCGGTCTGCGATCACTGACAGTGGCGACACGCGGGTCCGACCTGTACTAATGGACCGCGGCCGATTTAAAGCTACCACCTAGCAAGCGTGGTGTCTGGCTGTGACACCACACATGGCTGGGTCGGAGATTTTTCTCCACTCAGCGACTGGGTGTTGTGTTGTCCTTATCATCATCATTTCATCCCCATCGACACTCAAGTCGCCGAAGTGGCGTCATCTCGAAAGACTTGCATCACGCGAACGGTCTACCCGACGTGAGGCCAAAGCTACACGGCATTTCCATTTGCGAGATACTTTTGACAACGTTGACTGGACTACAATATTTGAAATCCTGAAGGTAGCAGTTATAAAATATAAGGAACGACAGTTTATCTACATCTTGTTTAGAAATAAGACTGGAATTATAAGAGTCAAGCGACCTGAAACGGAAGCAGTAGTTGAGAAACGAGTGAGACAAGATTGTAGCCTAACATCCATGTTCTAAGCCTGTCCACTGAGAGAGCAGTTAAGTAAACTAGAAATTTAAAAAGGGAGTTAAAGTTCAGTGAGAAGAAATAAAAATGTTGAGGTTTGACCAAGACAGCAAAGGATTTGTGAAATACGTAGGACGGAATGGGCAGTGTCTTTAAAATAAGTGACAGAAGGCGCATTAACAAAAGTAAAAGAAGGTCTAAAGTTAAATTTATGGGAGAACTACCTCAGCCATTTGAAATAAAAGCTGTTTGTAGACAAGGGGATGGTGTATTATCTTTAGTGTTTAACTGTGCTCTAGAAAAAGTAGCAAGTATCTGAAATTTGGAGCTAAAAATCACAAAATAGAAACAATAATTCTATGAACGAAAAGACGTGGGATTAAGGTAAGCTACCTGGCTTTTGCTGACGATTTTGCAATACTTTCAGAAAATGTGACAGACGTAGTTACTCAAATAAATCTTCCGGAAGAAATAGGAAATAGAACTGATCTCAAAATTTCAGCTGAAGAAAGAAAATTCATGACAAATATAAAAAAATGCACCAAAACCATAGAAAACAAATAGGTAAAATAGTGCTAATAAGTAAACTGAAATATCTTGGAAGGAAACTATCGAAAAGAATGGATTAAAAAATTCGCAATAGATATGAGTTGACAAAATCGAGAGAGTATGTGGTGTAACAAAGGATATTTACAACAGGAAATACAGAGCTAGAAAACCAAAACCAGAGCACTATACCAAACCAGCGCGATTGGAATGTTTATATGGATGTGAATGCCTAACGATGAACAGCACAGAAAAGAGGTACTTGAAAGGCTGGTAGTTAAATGTTCAAATGTGTGTGAATTCTTAAGGGACCAAACAGCTGAGGTCATCGGTCCCTAAGCTTACACACTACTTAACCTAACTTAAACTAACTTACGGTAAGAATAACACACACACCCATTCCCGAAGGAGGACCTGAACCTCTTACGGGGGCAGCCGCCCGGACCGTGGCAAGACGCCCGAGACCGCGCGGCGCGAGTAGTTTGAAAAATAATGGGTGCAATACAAACTAAAGATGGCTGGAAGATGAGAAGTACTCAGGAGATCTATAAAAAGACAGAGAAAATATTAGCAGTATTGTCGAATAGAAGATTGATCTTTTTTGGACACCTCTGCCGAATAAATGATGTTGTTGTTGTGGTCTTCAGTCCTGAGACTCGTCTGATGCAGCTCTCCATGCTACCCTATCCTGTGCAAGTTTCTTCATCTCCCAGTATCTACTGCAACATACATCCTTCTGAATCTGCTTAGTGTATTCATCTCTTGGTCTCCCTCTACGATTTTTACCCTCCACGCTGCCCTCCGATACTAAATTGGTGATCCCTTGATGCATCAGAACATGTCCTACCAACCGATCCCTTCTTCTTGTCAAGTTGTGCCACAAACTTCTCTTCTCCACAATTCTATTCAATACCTCCTCATTAGTTATGTGATCTACCCATCTAATCTTCAGCATTTTTTCTGTAGCACCACATTTCGAAAGCTTCTATTCTCTTCTTGTCTAAACTATTTATCGTCCATGTTTCACTTCCATACATGGCTACACTCAATACAAATACTTTCAGAAACGACTTCCTGACACTTAAGTCTATACTCGATGTTAACAAATTTCTCTTCTTCAGAAACGCTTTCCTTGCCATTGCCAGTCTACATTTTATATCCTGTCTACTTCGACCATCATCAGTTATTTTGCCCCCCAAATAGCAAAACTCCTTTACTACTTTAAGTGTCTCATTTCCTAATCTAATTCCCTCAGCATCACCCGACTTAATTCGGCTACATTCCATTGTCCTCGTTTTGCTTTTGTTGATGTTCATCTTATATCCTCCTTTCAAGACACTGTCCATTCCGTTCAACTGCTCTTCCAAGTCCTTTGCTGTCTCTCACAGAATTACAATGTCATCGGCGAACCTCAAAGTTTTTATTTCTTGTCCATGGATTTTAATACCTACTCTGAATTTTCTTTTGTTTGCTTTACTGCTTGCTCAATATACAGATTGAATAACATTGGGGAGAGGCTACAACCCTGTATCACTCCCTTCCCAACCTCTGCTTCCCTTTCATGTCCCTCGACTCTTATAACTGCCATCTGGTTTCTGTACAAATTGTAAATAGCCTTTCGCTATTTAGATGGTAGAGTTTTGTGAGGACTGGCTCTCCCAAGGCCGTCAGTAGTTCCAATGGAATGTTTTCTACTCCGGGGGCCTTGTTTCGACTCAGGTCTTTCAGTGCTCTGTCAAACTCTTCACGCAATATCGTATCTCCCATTTCATCTTCAGGTACATCCTCTTCCATTTCCATAATATTGTCCTCAAGTACATCGCCCTTGTATAGACCTTCTATATACTCCTTCCACCTTTCTGATTTCATTTCTTTGCTTAGAACTGGGTTTCCATCTGAGCTCTTGATGTTCATGCATGTGGTTCTCTTATCTCCAAAGGTCTCTTTAATTTTCCTGTAGGCAGTATCTATCTTAACCCTAGTGAGGTAAGCCTCTACATCCTTACATCTGTCCTCTATCCGTCCCTGCTTAGCCATTTTGCACTTCCTGTCGATCTCATTTTTGAGACGTTTGTATTCCTTTTTGCCTGCTTCATTTACTGCATTTTTATATTTTCTCCTTTCATGAATTAAATTCAATATTTCTTCTGTTACCCAAGGATTTCTACTAGCCCTCGTCTTTTTACCTACTTGATCCTCTGCTGCCTTCACTATTTCATCCCTCAGAGCTACCCATTCTTCTTCTACTGTACTTCTTTCCCCCACTGCTGTCAATTGTTCCATTATGCTCTCCCTGAAACTCTGTACAACCTCTGCTTTAGTCAGCTTATCCAGGTCCCATCTCCTTAAATTCCCACCTTTTTGCAGTTACTTCAATTTTAATCTGCAGTTCATTACCAATAGATTGTGGTCAGAGTCCACATCTGCCCCTGGAAATGTCTTACAATTTAAAACCTGGTTCCTAAATCTCTGTCTTACCATTATATAATCTATCTGATACCTTTTAGTATCTCCGGGATTCTTCCATGTATACAACCTTCTTTTATGATTCTTGAACCAAGTGTTAGCTATGATTAAGTTATGCTCTGGGCAAAATTCTACCAGACGGCTTCCTCTTTCATTTCTTAGCCCCAATCCATATTCACCTACTATGTTTCCTTCTCTCCCTTTTCCTACACTCGAATTCCAGTCACGCATGACTATTAAATTTTCGTCTCCCTTCACTATCTGAATAATTTCTTTTATATCATCATACATTTCATCAATTTCTTCATCATCTGCAGAGCTAGTTGGCATATAAACTTGTACTACTGTAGTAGGCGTGGGCTTCGTGTATATCTTGCCACAATAATGCGTTCACTATGTTATTTGTAGTAGCTTACCCGCACGCCTATTTTTTATTTCATTTTTATACCTACTCCTGCATTACCTTTATTTGATTTTGTATTTATAACCCTGTATTCACCTGACCAAAAGTCTTGTTCCTCCTGCCACCGAACTTCACTAATTCCCTCTACATCTAACTTTAACCTATCCATTTCCCTTTTTAAATTATCTAACCTACCTGCTCGATTAAGGGATCTGACAATCCACGCTCCGATCCGTAGAACGCCAGTTTTCTTTCTCCTGATAACAACGTCCTCTTGAGTAGTCCCCGCCCGGAGATCCGAATGGGGGACTATTTTACCTCCGGAATATTTTATCCAAGAGGACGCCATCATCATTTAACCATACAGTAAATGAGTACAGGCAAACTAAACAAATATTCCGGTGTTTCTCAAAGAAGAAATTGACAATAGCCAGGCTTACATAAGTAAGCAAAGTGCTAGAAGGAAAAAAACTTCAAAGAATCGGGAATCACAGACAGAAAGCTTATTACGAATAAAATACTAAATTTAGACGGCTTTCAATGCAGAAAAAATGAGAAATCGGGAACATGTACAGAAGAAAGAAGATGACAATATGTGGAGAAGATGAAGGGGTACTAGAAAAACAGGAAACAAGAAGAAGGAAAGAAGGGGAACTGAAGTTATTACGTTATTACGTGATCCTAGATGATCAATTTAAAAAAAAAAGTTCAAGAGAGTCATGAAAAGTATTTGAATAACAAGAAAAGTTTTTCTGAAAGAATTAAGTATTGTTTTTTAAGTATTATTTGGCTGAAGTGTTGACTCTTACGGAAATGAAACAGGTACAATTAACGCTGCAGACAAGAAGAAAACAGAAAATCTTGACATGTGGTTTTACAGAAGAATGCTGATGAGTATACGGGTGGATCAAATAGCTAATGAGGAGGTACTAAATCGCATTGCGAAGAAATTAAATTTATGGCACAAATGGGCAAAATGAAGTGATCGGTTGATAGGAAAATTAACGAGGTAAGTGTAAGGGGTAGAAGCTGTAGAAGGAGCTCAGGTGGCTGTAGGTTGCAGTAGTCAGTGCTATGGTAAAGAGACTTGCACAGAACAGCCTGCGTTCGAAAGCTGCATTAAACTCGTCTTCCGACTGAAGGTCGCTACAACACCTGTAATAATTAGTAATGCTTCTACACTTTATTGATGGTTACACGTTTACTCGTTCCGCATCGCCGAAGTCATGGTAGGATCTACACTAATCTATGAATGAATGACTGATGGAAAACGAAGTTACAGAAAGTGAATATATAATTAAACAAATCGTAACAACAATAACTCAAACTTCAATGCAAGTTTGAAAAGGAATTTAGTAGTAGAAAAAATTATATACACATGAATACAGATGCGAATACGAATAACCATCAGCTGTGTAAGCTAGTGATGACAGAGAATTTTTTTCCGGGGCGGTACTCGAACTCGTATTTCCCGCTTTATGCGAGCGATCGCCTTAACCATATGGCTATCCGTGCGCGAGTTGTAGCCAAACCCAAATTTCCTGCGTTACAATCTGTTTTAGAACACACATTTTATAATAATCGTACAGGGGGCAACAGTTTGTGTGCATGAATTTTTCTGAAGCTTAAATAAACTTATAAAAAATCCTGTCCATGTTTAATTCATCTTTGTGGTTCAGAAGCAGTATCTAGGAGCTCTTCTCCACTACTTACGTTTCGCGCTCATTCAGATCGAGATACAGACGTTCCAGTAGGCACTGTACAGTATGATCTCCGACAACTCTATTTATGGATCACTAGCCGAGAAGGCTCGAAGTGTTTGTTGAGGCACTTGACCCGTGCTAAGATTCAATAGAGCAAGGCTCATAACAGGTTAGTCCAATCTATGACTATTTGTAGATGTCGTAAGTGAACATCCACACTACCATTTCGCAACTAGAGCATGTAATAGGAAAGACTCATCTTGTTATGATTAGTGCGACAAATTTATTCTCTAGAAAGAAATTCGGTCTGTTTGTAGGGTGCATTATTTACTCTCCGCGCTACCTGCAATGCGAGCGGAGGAGCATTCCGTGAATACTGAGCATACAGCCTAGCCATTATCGACAGACGCTCAGAACTAATAAACATCACTGTAGTGGTGCGCCATTGTCACATGACAATCGATACAAGCATTCCAGGTCTTATTAGAGAACGCCAGGAATTCGAATACCACGTAAGCGGACGCAGGAACAAGCGAATGCGGCCCGTCCACCATAGGCTGATGATTACACCCAAGTGAGAGTACGTGTGCCATCGTTAGATACTGACTGGCGTTAGAAGTCCAGCACTCGCATTCCCGCCTCAACCAGTTTGTGTTATCAGTTTTCTTCAAATATATATTTGCTTTTCATTTTTTGCAGTGCAATGTCTGCAGAAAGGGAAATGTTATTACACAATATGTCCGTTTCATGAAAAGAAAGGTGACGCTGTATAATGTTCCAACTCCACGATATTTAGTTTTCTTTAATAAGCTGGTAAAATATTTCAAGCATAATTAAAACCAGAATCCAAAGGAAAATTGAACTGAACCTGGATAGAGTTGAGTTCTGATTCAGAAAAGGAGTGGGAAAAAGAGAAGTCAGTGTAACGCTGAGAGTACTAGCAATGAAAAAATTAGAGATTAACTTAAACATACAGAAAAATGATCTAGAAGCAGTGGTTCCCAAACTGAGAAGCTGAAAACATGCAGCTGTTAAGTTGTAAAAATGTGTGCTAGTCGTAAAGCTATCAGCACAAAAGCAACTTTCTAGCATTATGTGAGGTACGTATAAAACTCTGTACTTCTTTCTCCTCCAAATTTGATGGAATACGTTGTTTATTTTGAGAATTAATAAAATTTTTAAAAATGAGAAAAAACTTGTTTTATTGAGTGATTACTTCAGTTTTAAGTCAAACTTATGACACTAAAATCACAACGCAAATAAATTAAATAAGTAATTAGTATCGTCAAAATGGGAGAAAACGCTTTGTTATTAATAGTTTTTCGCGGAGCACTTAATCATTTCCCCCGGAACACCAGTTTTGGAAATCTTGGTCCAAAGAAATGATTCCTTAATGTCCCGTGGAAGAGTTTCTTCAAAAGTATGAAGGCTTTCCGCTTAATTGGATGGGTACGAGACCACTGTTAAACTTTATACACGAACCAATCAAGAAAAATAGAGATTAATGGAAATATAAGCAAAGTAAAGATTAGAACATGCCTAAGCAAGTATGTTGTTTAACGTCATACTTATTCTGGCTCTTTATTGGAAATGCAATAAAAGACTTTAAATAACAAACATCAGGTTACGGATAAATGGAGCCACCATTCACTGAGTTACGTATACGAGTGATACAGCAATAGTTGCTGACACCGAAAAGAACGTGCACAAAATAGTGAACAAGTGTTACTGACATTAAAAATTCGTACGCCAGCCTTCAAATAAACGCACAACGAAACAAATGGATGGCGAACACACGCAATTACACGTTAGATGACGACTGAAATATTGAGTTTTGTGACAAAATAAATAAAAATACATGGCAAAACATCAGAACATCCGTTAAGAAAGTAAATAGGTTATCACTTTTTTTTATGTATTGTCGTGTGCCTAGTGCTCACAGAGAGATGTCGAACCTACCAGTTACATACGTCCTTCTGGAATAGTAAACGACTTTTTTTAGATTCGATTTATTTGCTAATATCTTCTTGATAATAGGTCGCCTATCAATTTATCTTGCAGAGCAGGTGCAGCTATTCAGTCCCAGCACGGCTCGGATTCTCTTCCCCGAAGAGTTCGTGAATTAGCTGATAAAAGAGCTCATTTCTCTCCTGAAACAACAGAAAGCATTCATAACCAGAGTTCCATCATTTAGACCACATATATTGTCAGATTAACAATAGATACAATGTACTTTACTACGAGGACCAACCTGCTCCTTTGCTTCTGTCCGTATACAATAGCGTAGGTCCAATACATTATATTTTAAACAACGTTCACTGCTAATGCAGGCTCTCTGGTTTTTCCTTGATAGTCCGCCATAATATCGGCCTTCAGCGGCTGCACGGAATAACACCTACGTAAGAGAGCACCATGACACTTCCGAACGAAATGTCATGTTACACTACAATATCTTATATAAATAAATTTAAGCTAAACAGTTTTAAGACTAAACAATAAAAAAATCCCACTGAATATTGCACAAAAAGTGCTAAAACATTTGGGAAAAGCAATACAAACAGTTTTTGCGTAAGGTGCAATATGTCTCCAATTTTTCTCGGTAACCACGAAAAGATACTACAGCATCAAATCCCGAAAGGTGATGAAAACAGATCAATGCTTGTTCTGAAAGTAACTGACAATGTCTTTTCCTCAGTGGTCGGAATGAACCAAGGAATCTATTTTATGATATAAAGATGACCAGTGACCGCCGAAAGCGGTAATTTGATACTGAAATTGTTCTGATTGTGCCACAGAATGAACTAATTGAAACCAAGTGTTACAATGACCACGTGGAAATGTCATCCTTTTCGAAATAAAACAACATCTTCTTTAAAACTAAGGTGGTTCAGATAACATCAGTTTGTACTTGTTCTTTCTTCACCCCAAATTAATGATCTGAAGATTTCTCCTAAGGATGCAGAAAATAGTTTTTGTAAAGTCGAGTCAGCTTGTGAAACTCTTCTTTCAAACCGAAAATGTTCACTTTCGTAGTCCAAATGAATGTTAACAGTAGCCATGTGGCATAATTTCTTCAACACAATGATATAGGTAAATTGTTATTCTTGATTTCCAGGTGTTGTCAGCATAGGTTTTATTATGACTGAGTTAAACGCTTTGTCAGTCTACAAATCACATATAAAGTCAATAAAATTCTTCTGGGTTTGAGACCGCATTGTGAACTATAAAATTCCGACGTTTCGGCGGCTATTTCAAGACGCCTTCCTCAGAGTGTATTGCTAACTGCTGAATGAGCACTAGTTTGGTTACTTATATACTATGGAGGAGTGCTGCCATTGGTTATGAGTGTGAGGAGGAAGGATATTAGGCGTTCTTTTATTGGTCTTTGCGTTGCGTGTTGTCCTTGGCGGAAATAGGCGTTTTCCATTGGAGTTTACTTTATTGCTTCCCATTGGTGGAAATCGGCGAATAGGAAAGTGAGCGGCGGCTGCAGCGTAGCGTCGTTGACTGACAGCCCAGTATAGACCAGGGCGCGTCAGCGCTCTGTGTCCCCTCCACCGCTGTGGTCTACCGCGCGCCTCTTTCTTTGCGAGCAAAGCTGTCCTTCCGCAAAGCTGTCACTGCTGGCAGCCAAGACGCTGGAAGTCGGTACCCTTCTTCTCTATTCATGTTGTCGGGTCGCTTGGCTATTTCTATAGCCTCTCTTATCTTCCTCCCGAAACTAAACGGCTGTTTCGCCAGTACGCGGGCCTCTCGAAATTCGATCTTCATCCTGCACTGTTCCTGGTGTTCTGCCACCGCTTATTTGTTGTATTGTTTGAGACGGATATATCTCTCGTGTTCAGATAACCTTCTGCTTATTGGACGCACTGTCTCACCTACATACACCACTCCACATTCGCACCACATTTCGTAAACTCCGGCGGCATGAAACTTGTCAATTGTAACTTTCGTCGAGCCCAGAACGTCTTTTGTTTTTTTGTTGCTACGAACAATCGGCTTAATACCTGCTGACGGAGAATTTTATCCAGACGTTCGGTAACCCCTTGTACGTATGGTAGTAGAACGGTGTTCTGTGCTTCGATCTGCATTTCCCTATTGCCCTCCTCCTTTGACGCCATAGTTTTATGTATAATCCTCATGTTCAAATGTGTGTGAAATCTTATGGGACTTAACTGCGAAGGTCATCAGTCCCTAAGGTTACACACTACTTAACCTAAATTATCTTAAGGACAAACACACACACCCATGCCCGAGGGAGGACTCGAACCTCCGCCGGGACCAGCCACACAGTCCATGACTGCAGTATCCTCATGTCGTAGCCATTAGCTCCAAGAATGGACATGAGGTTTTGTAGTTCAGCTTTGAGATTGTGTTCATCGCTGATCCTGTAGGGTCTTTTAGTTAAAGTTTGCAGAGCCGATTTGCCGGCCGAAGTGGCCGTGCGGTTAAAGGCGCTGCAGTCTGGAACCGCATGACCGCTACGGTCGCAGGTTCGAATCCTGCCTCGGGCATGGATGTTTGTAACGTCTTTAGGTTAGTTCGGTTTAACTAGTTCTAAGTTCTAGGGGACTAATGACCTCAGCAGTTGAGTCCCATAGTGCTCAGAGCCATTTGAACCATTTGAGCAGAGCCGATTTCTTTTGCGTAGGATGGGGTAAGAGGATGCGTGCAGGTACCTGCCCGTGTTGGTGGGCTTTCTATGAACTCTGTGTCCAAGCTTCCCGTCGGGCTTACGGTAAACTTCCACGTCGAGAAAAGGCGTGTATGACCCCAGTTGTTTTTTGCGCCCTAAAGCAAAACAAAACCAAAGCCCGTTATTTTCTCTCTCCATGGTAGAGTGAATTTTGTTGTGCTGCCGATTGAGATGTTGGTGGAAGTTCTGAAGCTCTTCTTCTCCGTGTGGCCAAGAGACCCGGCAACATGAATGAAGAAGAGTACCGATTCCCAGCGTCTTGGCTGCCAGCAGTGACAGCTTTGCGGAAGGACAGCTTTGCTCGCAAAGAAAGAGGCGCGCGGTAGACCACAGCGGTGGAGGGGACACAGAGCGCTGACGCGCCCTGGTCTATACTGGGCTGTCAGTCAACGACGCTACGCTGCAGCCGCCGCTCACTTTCCTATTCGCCGATTTCCACCAATGGGAAGCAATAAAGTAAACTCCAATGGAAAACGCCTATTTCCGCCAAGGACAACACGCAACGCAAAGACCAATAAAAGAACACCTAATATCCTTCCTCCTCACACTCATAACCAATGGCAGCACTCCTCCATAGTATATAAGTAACCAAACTAGTGCTCATTCAGCGGTTTGCAGTACACCCTGAGCAAAACGTCTTGCAGTACTCTCAGAAACGTCGGAATTTTGTACTTGACAATGCAGCATCAAACCGACAAGAATTTTATTGACGGTGACAATGGCCGCAAAAGCCTACGTTTACACGTATAAAGTGGTAACTGGTAGTCGTTGCTGCTTTTTACAACTTTGGTGACAATCTGTAGATGATTCATTGAACTCTAACAACTTCTAAAGCCAATTTGTTCTTTTCCCTGTTTCCCTTGCTAACTCTAATTTTTCTTCTATGCAGTTAGTAAGAATTTTTTTGTACCACTGAGAACAGAGTAAGGGGTTTGTAGTTATTGATCATCTCTCTCCTCTCTTTCCCATAGAATACTATCGAACTGCGTCAAATTTGCCATCGATAGTAAGTACGGGTAGTCCATGAATGAACGTCTTTACCTGATGTGAATGTTATCTGCAGGCGGTCAGGACGTAAGCTCCCTCCTCCCCCCCCCCCATATTGTTGTCACAATCGTTAAATATAACTAGTAATTCTCAAGAATTATTGTCAGTTGCGTAATTTTTAGTTTTCATACCGCCTGATTCCCAGGAAGTCACCTGAGAATATGGAAATTTGTATAAGTGAAACTACAGCGTGTTTCACAATTCGTATAATAGACTTCTATGGGTCGAAGAGGGGATTTAGTAGGAGTAAAGATTTCATAAGGAACCCATGTCCAGAAACGTAACGTCTGCGTGTAAAATAAGAAAATCGGATCACTTTCAAATCGCCCGCTTCACTGTACGCACACAATCTGAGACAAGGGCGTGGTCGTCAGTCCTTTTTGTAATTATGATATCACATATTATTTTTTTCCCGACTACAACAACGGCTGTGACAAACTGGTACGTTCGCAGCAAGAACTGTGTTGCTCAACGGTCGCGGCGCCTTCTCGACTTTGAAGCGGCCGTACTTCGTCACATAGAAGAGAACCAGACGACGATTATTCGAAATACTGACGATGTCGTGGGCTCCTGTAGAACGCACACGTCAGGGCTCAGAGCTCATTCTCTCCGCTACGTGCATCTTGAAACCTGTCACACCCAAATGGTACATTTATAGACATGGGTTCCTTATTCGAAATTTACCAAGTCCCCCCTGGTACTATCCCTAGAAGCCTTTAATAGGAATTGTGAAACGCCCAGTGCAAACTCATTTACCAGTTTTTTGTTTCTTTTGGGAGGGGCTCTTGGATCCGTGCACGTACTGGACAAACCTTTAACTTCTAGATGATGTGCAATGGTGTGCAGTGCCGCTGTTAGTGCAGCAGTCCTCCATCCTAAAGGGTCCCACGCATGTTCCATCAGCCTTCATGTCGGGGGTGGCCAGCTGGACTCTCTTGACGCACTTAGACGTCCAACAGGACAGACCAGGGAGTTGGAGAGTCGCCATGATGAGATGTACACACCACGTCAGTCAAAAAAGTGTAGATGTCGATACAATATTTTCTCCAGGAAGAATGCAGCCTCGCGAAACCCCCATGAGAGCATACAGTGGCGAAGCTGTTCCTGGCGTGATGCCTCTCCAGACGAAAGCTCTGGAGCTGTTTTATCAGACCCTGCACACAATATTTCCATGCGCGTGATGTACCAGAAGAAATAAGAGCGGGAGTGATGCTGCTGGCAAAAATGCTAGTCGTAGATAGACAGATAGCTATACTTCTCGTCCCATAGATCCATAGCCAGGAGATTCCCGCGGATATAGATCATATTACACTGAAGAGCCAAAGAAACTGGTCCACCTGCCTAGTATTGTGTAGGGTCCCCGCGAGCTTCAAAACAGCCGCAACACGACATGGCATGGGTTCGACTGATGTCTGAAGTAGTGCTGGAGGAAACTGATACCATCAATCCTGCAGGGCTGTCCAACAATCCGTAAGAGTAGGGGGAGAGAGGTATGGGGGGGGGGGGAGATCTCATCCTAACAGTACGTTGCAAGGCATCCCAGATATGCTCAATAATGTTCATGTGTGGGGATTTGTTGGCCAGCGGAGGTGTTTAAACTCAGAAGAGTGTTCCTGAAGCCCCGCTATAGCAATTATGGGCGTGTGGGGTGTTGCACTGACCTGTTGGAATTGCCCAAGTCCGTCGGACTCCACAATGAACATGTGATCAGGCAGGATGCTTACGTACGTGTCACCTGTCAGTATCTATACGTATCAGGGGTCCCATATCACTCCAGCTGCAACCCTCCCCCCCCCCCCCCTCACACACACTATAACAGAGCCTTCACCAGCTTGAAAAGTCCTCTGCTGACATGCTGGGTCCATGGATGCATGAAATTGAAGAAATGTATGAGGAGATAAAAGAAATTATTCAGGTAGTGAAATGAGACGAAAATTTAATAGTCATGGGTGACTGGAATTCGATAGTAGTAAAAGGAAGAGGCAATTCTGACGTTACGGCTAATAATGGAAGCAAGGCTAAAGAAAAATCAAGACACTTTCATAGGATTTGTCGACCTGGAAAAAGCGTTCGACAATATAAAATGGTGCAAGCTGTTCGAGATTCTGAAAAAAGTAGGGGTAAGCTATAGGGAGAGACGGGTCATATACAATATGTACAACAACCAAGAGGGAATAATAAGAGTGGACGATCAAGAACGAAGTGCTCGTATTAAGAAGGGTGTAAGACAAGGCTGTAGCCTTTCGCCCCTACTCTTCAATCTGTACATCGAGGAAGCAATGATGGAAATAAAAGAAAGGTTCAGGAGTGGAATTAAAATACAAGGTGAAAGGATATCAATGATACGATTCGCTGATGACATTGCTATCCTGAGTGAAAGTGAAGAAGAATTAAATGATCTGCTGAACGGAATGAACAGTCTAATGAGTACACAGTATGGTTTGAGAGTAAATCGGAGAAAGACGAAGGTAATGAGAAGTAGTAGAAATGAGAACAGCGAGAAACTTAACATCAGGATTGATGGTCACGAAGTCAATGAAGTTAAGGAATTCTGCTACCTAGGCAGTAAAATAACCAATGACGGACGGAGCAAGGAGGACATCAAAAGCAGACTCGCTATGGCAAAAAAGGCATTTCTGGCCAAGAGAAGTCTACTAATATCAAATACCGGCCTCAATTTGAGGAAGAAATTTCTGAGGATGTACGTCTGGAGTACAGCATTGTATGGCAGTGAAACATGGACTGTGGGAAAATCGGAACAGAAGAGAATCGAAGCATTTGAGATGTGGTGCTATAGACGAAGGAGGTTCTATGCAGAATCGGAGAGGAAAGAATATGTGGAAAACACTGATAAGGAGAAGGGACAGTATGATAGGACATCTGCTAAGACATGAGGGAATGACTTCCATGGTACTAGAGGGAGCTGTAGAGGGCAAAAACTGTAGAGGAAGACAGAGATTGGAATACGTCAAGCAAATAATGGAGGACGTAGGTTGCAAGTGCTACTCTGAGATGAAGAAGTTAGCACAGGAAAGGAATTCGTGGCGGGCCACATCAAACCAGTCAGTAGACTGATGAAAAAAAAAAAAAAAAAAAAAGAAGGCTGTGTACATGGAAGAGGCCTGGAGACTGTGGAAGGTATCAGATAGCTTATATAATGGTAAGACAGAGATTCAGGAACCAGGTTTTAAATTGTAAGTCATTTCCAGGGGCAGATGTGGACTCTGACCACAATCTATTGGTTATGAACTGTAGGTTAAAACTGAAGAAACTGCAAAAAGATGGGAATTTGAGGAGATGGGACCTAGGTAAACTGAAAGAACCAGAGGTTGTAGAGAGCTTCAGGGAGAGCACTAGGGAACAATTGACAAGAATGGGGGAAAGAAATACAATAGAAGCAGAATGGGTAGCTTTGAGAGATGAAATAGTGAAGGCAGCAGAGGATCAAGTAGGCAAAAAGACCGGGGCTAATAGAAATCCTTGGGTAACAAAAGAGATACTGAATTTAATTGATGAAAGGAGAAAATACAAAAATGCAGTAAATGAAGCAGGCAAAAAGGAACACAAACGTCTCAAAAATGAGATCGACAGGAAATGCAAAATCGCTATGCAGGGATGGCTAGAGGACAAATGTAAGGATGTAGAGGCTTATCTCACTAGGAGTAAGATAGATACTACCTGCAGGAAAATTAAAGAGACCTTTGGAGAAAAGAGAACCACTTGCATGAATATCAAGAGCTCAGATGGAAACCCAGTTCTAACCAAAGAAGGGGAAGCAGAAAGGTGGAAGGAGTATATAGAGGGTCTATACAAGGGCGTACACTTGAGGACAATATTACGGACATGGAAGAGAATGTAGATGAAGATGAAATGGGAGATATGATACTGCGTGAAGAGTTTGACAGAACACTGAAAGATCTAAGTCGAAACAAGGCCCCGGGAGTAGACAGCATTCCATTAGAACTACTGATAGTCTTGGGCGAGCCAGCCCTGACAAAACTCTACCATCTGGTGAGCAAGATGTATGAGACAGGCGAAATACCCTCAGACCTCAAGAAGAATATAATAATTCCAAACCCAAATAAAGCAGGGGTTGACAGATGTGAAAGTTACCGAACTATCAGTTTAATAAGCCACGGCTGAAAAATACTAACACGAATTCTTTAGAGACGAATCGACGTTTCACCCGTCGGGTAAACTAAACCACCATAATATAAGAGTTTGGGGATCATAAAATCCTGGCGTCGTCGTCGGACTCACCGAAACTGAATGTGTTTTGTGCCGTTTCTGTTCACAGAGTTTAAAGACCTTTCTTTTTTGCGGAGGAAACTGTGACACGAATGTCGTACCTATATATGCTGCAAAACTGGTTGTTTCCTGAACTTCACGAAGATTCCAGTGATTTCATCTCTATGAATGACGGCACCTCGCCTCATTTTCACATTGAGGTGCGACGTTGTCTTAACATCACCATACTACAACGGTGCAGTGGAAGACGTGAACAACTACCTATTCTTCATTATTTTTGGCCTCCCACGTCACCAGAACTCACAACTTGAGATTTTATTCTGTTTGGGTACGTAAAAGACAGTCTTTGTTCCACCGATGGCAGCTATTCTTCGAGAGCTGAGATATCGAATTGTTGAAGCTGTCTATTCAGTAAACAGGGACCTGTTGATCCATGTGTGGAATGAAATGGACTAACGTTTCGATGTTTCTCGAGCAACGTACGGTGCTCACGTTGGATGTATGGTACAATGTCTGTACGAACATGTAACTTTAAACCTTCCTGTATGCAGTGACATGCGCAATGTGTTTCTGTCTTTCGTAATATGTGTGTAATAAGCAATGGAAATCTGTTCTTTCTTTTTGGATCACCCTGCATGTAACTCTTCGCTCAGAAACTATTATGGCCACATTATACCGACTCTCCATGTAGGTAATTTTACAAGATATAGTTTTCTTCCATCCACTCGTCAATGGAACGAAAGCGTTTTCAGAACCTGATACTGTGACAAACGCAATTTGCCACTCACAGCTCAGCGTCTGCGAAGTTCAGGTACTACTCCAAGGTGGGTGGATGTGAGTCTACTGATCCGAAATGCAGCTGATACGTAATCCCACAACAGCTGTTTTGCGGCAAGCTCAGAGTGCACACTTCAGTTTCGTCTAAAGCGACTCTAAGAATGTCCACGCGGAGGATGTAAGGGACTGATGAAACTCCAAGTGGTGTTCATATAGCCGACCTGTCCAAGTTTCACATCGCGAGGATAACGACAGTTAATCGCCGGACATCGTTATCTTATCCATAGGAATTCTAAACCTGATGGAAGGAGTACGTGAGCTTGGTAGCAAGTGTATGCGCTGAGATCGAAAGTCGGTGGGCTAGACACAAGGCAAAGAATATCACTACTGTACTAAAAACGAAAATAGACCACAACACAGACACTTCTCAGAAAATGAAAGCGTTATCAACCAGATCGAATTATTCTTGTATTGATTTTGCTAATTATAAAATTTGCCGCGCTGTCTTGGGCGTCTTGTCACGGTCCGCGCGGCTCCCCCCGTCGGAGGTTTGAGTCTTCCCTCGGGTATCGGTGGGTGTCTCGCCTTAGCGTATGTTAGTTTAAGTTAGATTAAGTCGTGTCTAAGCTTACGGACCAATGACCTCCGCAGTTTGGTGCCATAAGACCTTTCCACAAATTAAAAAAAATTATAAAAAATATTCACTGTGAAAGTGTAGGCAATTGTTAATATGGAGCAACGGCGGTTGTTACCGTCTCTAGCTCAACTGTAAGAAGACAAGTCACCAATAGCCCAGTGTTACGGAAATGGCCAGCTTGTCGACATACTTCTTACTGGACGGGTTTCAGTTATCCACATCCCTCAAATGGTTCAAATGGCTCGGAGCACTATGGGACTTGACATCTGAGGTGGTTGTTGTGGTCTTCAGTCCTGAGATTGGTTTGATGCAGCTCTCCATGCTACTCTATCCTGTGCAAGCTTCTTCATCTCCCAGTACCTACTGCAACCTACATCCTTCTGAATCTGCTTAGTGTATTCATCTCTTGGACTCCCTCTACGATTTTTACCCTCCACTCTGCCCTCCAATACTAAATTGGTGATCCCTCGATGTCTCAGAACATGTCCTACCAACCGATCCCTTCTTCTAGTCAATTTGTGCCACAAGCTTCTCTTCTCCCCAATTCTGTTCAATACCTCCTCATTAGTTACGTGATCTACCAATCTAATCTTCAGCATTCTTCTGTAGCACCACATTTCGAAAGCTTCTATTCTCTTCTTGTCTAAACTATTTATCGTCCACGTTTCACTTCCATACATGGCTACACTCCATACAAACACTTTCAGAAACGACTTCCTGACATTTAAATCTATACTCGATGTTAACAAATTTCTCTTCTTCAGAAACGCTTTCCTTCCCATTGTCAGTCTACATTTTATATCCTCTCTACTTCGACCATCATGAGTTATTTTGTTCCCCAAATAGCAAAACTCCTTTACTACTTTAAGTGTCTCATTTCCTAATCTAATTCCCTCAGCATCACCTGACGTAATTCGACTAAAATCCGTTATCCTCGTTTTGCTTTTGTTGATGTTCATCTTATACCCTCCTTTCAAGAGAGTGTCCATTCCGTTCAACTGCTCTTCCAAGTCCTTTGCTGTCTCTGTCAGAATTACAATGTCATCGGCGAACCTCAAAGTTTTTATTTCTTCGCCATGGGTTTTAATACCTACTCCGAACTTTCCTTTTGTTTCCTTTATTGATTGCTCAATATACAGGCTACAACCCTGTCTCACTACCTTCCCAACCTCTGCTTCCCTTCCATACCCCTCGACTCTTATAACTGCCATCGGGTTTCTGTACAAATTGTAAATAGCCTTTCGCGCCATGTATTTTACCCCTGCCACCTTCAGAATTTGAAAGAGAGTATTCCAATCAACATTATCAAATGCTAGAAACGTAGGTTTGCCTTTCCTTAATCTTTCTTCTAAGATAAGTCGTAGGGTCAGTATTGCCTCTCGTGTTTCAACATCTCTACGGAATCCAAACTGATCTTCCCTGAGGTCGGCTTCTAACAGCTTTTCCATTCGTCTGTAAAGAATTCGCGTTAGTATTTTGCAGCTGTGAGTATTTTGCAGCTATGACTTATTAAACTGATAGTTCCGTAATTTTCACATCTGTCAACACCTGCTTTCTTTGGGATTGGAATTTTTATATTATTCTTGAAGTCTGAGGGTATTTCACCTGTCTCATACATCTTGCTCACCAGATGGTAGAGTTTTGTCAGGACTGGTTCTCCCAAGGCTGCCAGTAGTTCTAATGGAATGTTGTCTACTCCGGGGGCCATGTTTCGACTCAGGTCTTTCAGTGCTCTGTCAAACTCTTCACGCAGTATCATATCTCCCATTTCATCCTCATCTACATCCTCTTCCATGTCCATAATATTGTCCTCAAGTGTACGCCCTTGTATAGACCCTCTATATACTCCTTCCACCTTTCTTTGCTTAGAACTGGGTTTCCATCAAAGCTCTTGATATTCATGCAAGTGGTTCTCCTTTCTCCAAAGGTCTCTTTAATTTTCGTGTAGGCAGTATCTATCTTACCCTAGTGAGATAAGCCTCTACATCCTTACATTTGTCCTCTAGCCATCCCTGCTTAACCATTTTGCACTTCCTGTCGATATGATTTTTGAGGCGTTTGTATTCCTTTTTGCCTGCGTCATTTACTAGACTTAGAACTACTTAAACCTAACTAACCTAAGGACATAACAGACATCCATGCGCGAGGCATGATTCGAACCTGCGACCGTAGCAGCAGCGCGGTTCCAAACTGAAGCGCCTAGAACCGCTCAGTCACAGCGGCCTGCTATCCACATCCCTCCCATCGCCGTTGATAGCTCATCTCCGTATTTCAGTCTATTATTTGTTGATTTTATATCGAGTCAGGAACGATCGATATAATATACCAGTGAGAACTATTCTGAGCGTAAGACATTTCATGAGGTATTTTGCAGGGAGAATTTTATGATTTTCTTTTTTTTTTTGCTTAAGACATCCGTTTTCTTTGAAAAGGACTTCTGCGTTGATTTTCGGGACGTTAATATCGGCAACCCCTTCAAAAGCGTGCCCACGATCTGAGCTTAGGGAAAGAAGAAATAGGGAGGGAAGGGGGGGTGGAAGATTAATATTTGTTCCTGGATGGAGGAAGGTTGGAGGAAATGAAGCACAATTTATCCGAAAGTAAAACTCAAAAATTCTGAAAAGCTATTTTTATTAATCGGCAATCGTACTAGTGTTCCCATTTTATATTAGGCATCTACTCCCTGCAATGTACGAGGGTAAGTCAATTATTATTCGCTATTTAGTTATATTTTCGTTTATTTTGGTAGTACTGTAGTTTTACGTTGATAACGCATGCTTTATTTGTTGTTACATCTTTGCAATTTTCAAGTTGCTAGGTTAGTTTCGTTATCGCTGCCGTGCTGTTAATCATGGGTGCTTCTATGTCTATTTGCATCAAAGAAGAGCAACGTTCAGGATCCGTTTTTTGTGGTCGGAAGGCGTATCAGGGGCCGAAATTCATCGAAGTCTTTCGGTACAGTACGGGAACAGTGTTTTGCCATAACAGAGTGTCTACGATGGACTGAAAAATTCCGAAATGGTCGCACAAGTGTTACGCACTCTGAAGGAGCCGGACGACCGTTTACTGCCACAAATGAAGAAACCATTGAACGTTCACGTGAAATGATTCTCTTAGACAGACGATTAACTATTGACGGAGTGGCACATCGTCTGAAAATTAGTCACGGTTCTGCCTACGAAATCATCCACAACAGACTTGGGTTTCATAAAGTTAGTGCAAGATGGGTCCCAAAACAACTCACACAGTTGCATAAACAAACGTGCTTGGACATCCGCAAAAAACATTTGGATCGCTGTGGTAACGAAGGGGACAAATTCTTGGACAGGATCATTGCTGGTGACGAAACATGGATCCATCATTACAAGCCAGAGAGTGAACGGCAGAGTATGGAATGGAAACATCCAAATTCGCCGTGCAAGAAAAAGTTCAAGATCCAACCGTCCGCACAAAACTGATGCTTACGATTTTCTGGGACGCACAACGTTCAGTACTGGACGCACAACAATAAACAGTGCACGTTACCGTGAGATGCTTATTGCCAGGCTAAAGCCCGCGATTCGAAGCAAACGCCGAGGATTGCTGTCAAAAGGTGTTGTGTTATTGCACGACAATGCCCGTCCGCATACTGCTGCCCACACTGGTGAAACGCTCCAGAAACTCAAATTTGAAGTACTGGATCATCCCCCATATAGCCCCGATCTTGTTCCTTCTGACTATCACTTGTTAAGTACACTGAAACAGGCATTAAGGGGCCGTCGATTTGCTCCGGACGAAGCAGTGAAAGAAGCAGTGGATTCCTGGCTCTCAGCTCAACCAGAACCCTCTTTTATGAGGGCATCAGGAAGCTTGTACAACGATGGGCCAAGGAGACTATGTCGAAAAATGATGTTCTTGTAAGTTTCCTATTTGATTACAATAAAATTTTGTTACTACTTTGCGGATAATAATTGACTTACCCTCATATTTATCTGATAGGGTATAGTTTTCACGAATTTTTTTTATGTATTATTTGATTGTCAGACACGAAACCTCTTGGTACATGTGATTAATTTCTATATTTACATTTTAGTGGTTTATGACATTGGTTGTTACCACGAGAAAAATATCGTGAACTAAAGATGCAGTGCTACTGGAAACTCTTAGAAAGCAGGGCTGCCTGGCATTTTCAGTTTCAAGGAGAACAGTGTTCAATAGAGAAATAGTTTTGAGGTTTCGCGACAAATGGTTCTGGGTGTAGTTGTTACTTACTAGTCAGCATCCATTAGACGAGTACAAAGGGCGTTCAAAAAGTTTTGCACAGTCGTCTCTAATTTTTTTATTTTTGTAGGAGGAGAATGAATTTTTTTGTGAACATATGTGGAACATTTAGCTGTAAGCTGATGTATAAAATTACTTTCTTTTATTTACAGGTGAGCCGTAATGAACCGTGAAGTAGATGTCAGGTTGCGACAACGGTTGGTTATGGAGTTCCTCTTCAAGTCCGGCGATGACACTGTCACATCAATTCACAGGAAGTTACTCCTTGTTTATAGGGAGGACACAGTGGATCGCAGCAGTATCCAGCGGTGGTTGCAAAGGTTTAAGGAAAGTGATTTCTCTCTACTGGACAATCCACGATGCAGTAGACGGCAGTGAGTGATGTGAAAAAGGAGACCATTGATCAAATCATCCAAAATGACAGATGGGTGACGACACGAGAGCTTGCTGAAATGACTTGTTTGTCATTGGGTGGTGTGGTGTGACTGGTACAGTCACTAGGGTACAGAAAAATCTGTGCACGTTGGGTAGCTAGATTATTGACAAGAGAAATGAAAACGATAAAGAAGAATGTCTGCGAGGGTCTCATGAAGACCTGTACTGAAGAGTGGAAACAGTGTTTTGACGGCGTCGTTACCCAGGATGAAACATGGTTGTTTTTGTCCGAACCTGAGAGCAAAACCCAATCCATGGAGTGGTGTCATCCGGGTTCCCCTCGGAAGAAGAAACCAAGACTTTCACGAACATCATGCCGAAAGGTGATGGCCTCCTTCTGGGATCAGTGTGGTGTCATTTTCATTGGCTTTTTGTAAGCTGGCTCCACAATTAACCGGGACAGTTACTGCTTGTCATTGGACAAGCTACGACATGCCATCAAGACCCACAGACCACAGCTTCAGGGTCAGTTCATCAGACTACACCATGACAATGCTAACCCCCATACAACCCTTATGATGCAGGAGAAAATCAGGAAAATGTGTTGGAAAATTGTTCCTCATCCTCCCTACAGTCCAGACTTGGCTCCGTCTGATTTTTGCCTCTTTGGTCGTCTAAAGGCCCACCTGCGCGGTAAAACATTTGATACTGAGAAATACCTTATTTCCTGTGTCGAGCGAAGGTGTAAAAGTCAATTCCCAGAGTTTTACCAAAGTGCATTTACATCATGGAAAGAACGTTGGGCCAGATGCGTCACGCTGATGGAGGCTACATTGAGTAGGCTCAATGTATGGCTAAATGTTCCAAGTATGTTCACAAAAAATTTCATTCTATTGCTGCAAAAAATAAAAAAATAGAGACGACTGTGCAAAACTTTTTGAACGCCCTTTGTACTTTCCGTCTTTCCTCAAACTGATACTGACCTGTTACGGAGCCAAATTCATAATTTTGTTCTTGCACGGTGCAAATGAGGTGGAGGGTTTGTACACTTGTCTTTTTGGGTATGAGAAGCCTGTGGGGAACTGTCTCAAAAGACATGACATGTATTCGCAGATGCGAATACGAGCAACCAGCAGCTGTGTAAAGGAACGACGACAGTGAAAATTTGTGCTGGATGGGGTCTCGAACCTGCTTTAAGCGATCGGTCGCCTTAACGGCTTCGGCTATCCATGCACGACTGACGGCAGACCCAAAATTCTAGTCATGAATGCGTCACAACCTGTACTTGTACACACATTACGTAATTCCCGTGCAAGGGGGGATAAATACGGATTGCAGTGCTTCTGTTAACAAGAAGAATGATGCAATTTTCCTTCGGACAAACATGCTTGTCCAAAGGAACTTTGATTCGCTCTTATTAAACACACAGGCACTGCAGTATCGTGTAGTCTGAAAAGAGTCTGAAGTTAGTCATTGAGAGCGATCTAGAGCTCAGACTCTCGGCCAGGGATTCCGCAGAACGGTACAACGTATCAAGAATTACGTCACCTAGAATTGTTACTAAAGGTGGACATGAGATCTTAACCTCACTACATCAAAGCAACTCTTAAGATAAGAGGTGAAAGAAAAGTGACAAAGAATTTTAAAGATATGACTAGACAACATTTTTTAATCTTGTTTATCATCTTGCAGCGTGATTCCAATTTCCACACAAATGTAACAGAGGAAATAATATAGCTGGAAAAAGATTTTTGCTTAAATTTATGAAAAGATACAGGTAACAGCGAACTACCTGTTTAAGGCGTTCTGTAGGTCTCAAAGTCCTCAGCTTGACGGATTTTTTTCATTCAAGCGTCCGAACCCTAAGGAAAAGTAAGCAACAGTTCTGTCTTCTACACGAGAATGATTTACTAGTAGAACTGTATTGTATGTGGTGGTGGTTTCGAGGAGAACTGGAATGATTGGCACATATGTGAAACTTGCCTGCATGAACTATGTGCTGACGTGGGCGATTTACTTTACTATTATTGTGATAATTGTACTCGTAAATTTATTATTTCAAATAATAAAACTTATAATAGCTGTGTAAAGCAGTTAAATATAATCTAACCGTTAGCTATTACAATATTAAACTGTAATGCATCTGACAAGAAAAAACTAGCTTCACTAAGTGTATTGTGTTGTGATTGTATTAGCCAACGAGAGAAATTTCAGCTCGAAACCTGAAGTATCCTTGAAGCGCTACGAGTCATTTTTTTTCTAATGAATCATTTTTCTTCTGTCTGGAGGATGTCGTCATTGTAGCTGAAGTTACGAGTTTGTAGTTTATATTTTCAACGTTTTCCTTTCGTCGTCGATTCTGCGCGGGACCTCCTAATGTTTTCTCAGTCTACTTAATTTTCAGCATCCATCTGTAACATCACATCTCAAACGTTTCTATTCTCTTACTTTCAAGTTTTCCCAGAGGCTACTGTTCACTTCCATACAATATTGTACTCCAGACGTAGGTTACTAGAAGTTTCTTTTTCAAATTATGCCTATATATGACACAAATAAAAATTTTTTTGCGAGTAATTCTTTGTTTACCCACGCTAGTCTGCTTCTTATATCCTCCATGTTTCATCGTTCGTTGCTCTGTTCCCATTGTAGTAGAACTTCTTCATTTTGTCTACTACGTTGTCCCTCAGTTTTGCATACTCATTTCCACTGCTGCTTAATATTTTCGTCTTTCTTTGGTTTATACTGAACCCGAATTCTATGTTCGGTAGACTGTTCATTCTAATCGAAAGATATTCTCGTTATTCCATGTTTGGACAGAGGGCAATAGTATCAACAGCGAATATTATCACTGAACCCTCTGGCCCTGAATTTTAATCTCACTTGCAAACCTTCCGTTTATTTCTTTCAGTCCTTCTTCGGTATAACAGGCTGAACAGTGCAGGAGAAAGATTGCATTCCTGCCTTACGCGCTTTTTAATCCAAGCAGTTCTTCTTTGTCCGTCTATTTTTCATATTTCTCTTAGCTCTTCTACATGGTTTGTTCTTTTCCTACAGCGAATACCTTTTTTCTCAGAATTTCACCTCTTGCACCAACTTTCATTCTCGAATAAATTTTTTGTAGCCGACAAATTCTATATTTTGATTTTCTTAACTGTTGCTTTCTTTTTGATGATAAAAGTTAGAGATGTCTCTCTCGTGTCTTTACCTTTTCCAAAGCCAAACTGATTGTTTCCTAAAATGTCCTCAATTTTGTTTTCCTTTTTTTCTCTATAGCATTCTGCTCACAAAATAGATGTATAATTTGTTAAGCTACTTGAGCGATTTTTCTTGCATTTATCTCTCTTTCTATCTGCAGGACTACGTGGATGATTTACTGCCGAGAATCCGATGTCGAATCTCCAGTCTCGTAGATCCTACACAGTCAGACTGCTATATTCCCCAATTATTTTAAAAATTGCTCACGAATGTGGTCTGTTCCTCCTGCCTTGATTGCTTGCAAGTCTTCCAAAACTCTATCAAACTCTGAATCTAATACTGTGTCCCATAAGTCCTCCAAACGGACACCCGTTTGATCTTCTGTCACGTTAGAAGACACTTCCTCAAAGGGCTGTCAGTATAGTCTTTTTACTTACCCGATCACTCTTCTGCTGTTGACCGTGGAATTGCTTTGCGTTCTTGAAGTTGACGACCTCGCATTTTAACTCTCCGAAAGTTATTTTGCCTTTTCTTTGTGGTGTATCTGTGCTCTCGGCGTCCATTTCCTTTTCGATTTATTCACGTTTCCCCCGCAGCTGCTTCGCTGTAGCTTCCTTGCACTTGCTATTAATTTCATTTTCCAGTGATTTATATTCTGTAGTTCCGTTGTTCTTGTGTGGTTAACAGTGGAACTACTTTGCACTTCTGAAGTTGATAACTTTGCTTTTTAATTCTCTGAAAGTTATTCTGAATTTTCTATATCGTCAATCTGTTCTTATGACGTTAGTTTCCTTTGCTATTTCTTCACATTTTTCCTTCTGTTACTACTATTTAGCTTTCTTCTTCTTGCTGTTGATTTCATTTTCGAATGACTTTTATTACATGATTTCTTTCTTCCTTGATGATTTTTTCCGTCTTTCATCGCTCAATTGACATATTTATTCTGTTAGAATTTATTCACTGTTACCTTTCTTATACCTATACATGACTTTACACCTTCTATGGTTAACCTTTTCAGGGATGGCCATTTCTCCTCGACGGAACTAAATTTATTGGCACTCAGTATCAGAGTACCTACACCCTCACAGAACTTTGGACGCACTTCATCATCCTCCAGTACTTTACTATCCTATTTCGATGAATGTTGAGTCTTCCAGATGATTCTGTTGGAATTCAGCCTACTTCTCACCATCAGAAAATTGTAATCTGAGACTGTATTTACCATCTTACAATCCAGTTTCAAATTTCGGAACCTCAGTCTCACAATGATGTAGTTCAGCTGGTATCATCTTGCGTCTTTTCTGAACTTTTGTAGGTATACCTCCCCCTCTACTGATTTTAGAAGTGTATTTGCTATTACTGTCTGGAACGTACTGAAGAATTCAAGGACATTTTCTTCTCTCTCATTGCTGTCGCTTTAATTCTGCCTTCTATTCTACCTGCACTATAAAATTTCAATCCCTCATGATTATTGGGTTAACCATCACAAAATAAATGATTGGTTGTAGGTATCTGTAAGTGTTGCAATAAAATAATTGCTATTGGCATACGGTGAGGCACGTTATGGTAGAATGTAATAGTATGCTGCCTGAGAGCCATTTGTACGTTGACTGGTGTGTTTTTGGATAATGCAGAACGTACTGTGCTGCAGTAAGTAACAGGTGGATGAGAACCTGACGAGAGACGCGAAGTAGGCAACAGTTGTGCACGCCAGTCGGCCTTCTGATGTCACGGCAAGTCGGCCACGAGGCTGCTTACCACGTGCCCGCTAATCGGGACACACACGTTATCTCTCCCAGGTAATCGCTCTTCACATCTCTTCGAACACGCGCTCCAGCAGGCTAGCATGTGACTGGCGCTGGCGAGTGCGTGTCCTTTGCTCAATTATTACGAGTAGGCGAATAACGTAACAAAAATCTGACATGCATTTTCTCACAAGCTACAAATATAGCTAGCCTTTTCTCTGCACCACGAGTCTGGTACGACAAGAGTTAATGAATGGAGTGGATGTTAGTGTCCAAGACGTTGCCGATAATGCTAGACTCCTGAAAAAAAAGTTTTGCACTGCTTCATCACTTGCGTAGTTTGTATTATTTTTAATCGGAAAACTATTTATCAGTACTTCTTTGAGCACATGAAATCGCTACGTGTAAGGGAAGAAAAGTAAATCTACATTCTCAAAGCAGTCCAGCTCGTGTACATGGACCATCCGATGAAAAAAATCGGTATAGTGAAGTATATTAGTGAGTATTAATACAGAGTTCGCTCACTCTTCGCTTTTATGACGGCTTGAACTCTGATTGGACACTGTTAATGATGTGTCTGAATGTCTGTGGAGGAATGGCAGCCCATTCTTCCTCAAGAGCGGAAACCAGAGAAGGTAGTGATGTTGGACGCTGGAGTCTGGATCGCAACCGACGTTCTAACTCATCCCAGAGGTTTTTCATTGTGTTCAAGTCTGGAAACTGATAAGGCCAGTACATTTCATGAATGGTACTGTCCACAAACCGTTGCTCCACAGACGCTGCTTTATGACAGGGAGCATTGTCATGCTGATAGGAACAGTTTTCCTCTCCGAAGTGTCCCTGACTGTAAGCAGTACAAAATGTTGTAAAATGTGTTCGTATCCTTCCACATTTAGTGTTTTCTTAAGCATGATAAGGGGACCACACTGTTACTATTGTGACGAGACGAAACAACAATCGTCCGACCACAACTGTGGGTTCTTTGAGTGCTCTGGCCTATTTTTAGCTACAACAAATAGATTTACTTGACTTTGCCACCTTTCTTTACCACAGGAGTGCTTGATGACTTACAACTCTCGACGACTATGAAAGCATCACTTGATGTACAAATTAACAGACTTTTCTCTTACAGTACAAAACGCAACATTTACAACAGTACAAGCTCATATGGAACGTTAACTACTCGTTGGTCCTGCACTATGATGCTGACTACTGTAGCTGAGGTCTCGAACATGGCTACGCTCTTGCGTGCTCGACACTATATTGACCTCAGTGCGAGGGCGCTGCAAAGCTGAGGAGAGAGGTGCATCTCTGAGAGGAGCATCTCTGATTCGTCGTTGCGGATGGCAGCAAGCCCTCGCTAATGTCTGTGGTATCGATTCACGTTACTGATTTCGTTGTGGCACCGCGATCTCTGGACGATACCACACTTACCACGAAAAGCTCCCAAGTACTGTAATATCACCTTCTCCATACTTCATGATGTCAAGTAACGTCCCCCAGGCTATCGCCAAACCGAAACCCTTTCATCAGATTGCCACGGGGTACAGCGTGACTCTTCACTCAAAACCACACGTTCTCAATCATCCCCATTCCCTGCTCTACTTAATCTGAGTACCACTCGTTTGCAGATATGAAAGTGGTGTAAATATTTTTTGAGCAGGTCTATACTGCAGCTGTCCGCTTCTGTAGCTGAGTGGTTGGATGGCTGACTGCCATGTGGAGGACACAGGCTCGAGTCCCGGTACTGTCAGGGATTTTTCCTTGGAGGGAAGACTGGTAGGGGCTGCACTCAGCCTCGTGAAGCCAAGTGACGAACTGCTCGACCGATTAGTAGCAGTACCAAGACCAAGAAACCCGACAGCGACTGGGAGAACGGTGTGCTGACCGCATTGCCCTCCATACCACACCAATGACGTCACTGGCATGGGGTGACACGGCGCTCTCTCGGGCCCGTTTGGCCCGTCTAGCTCTAGAACGCGGAACTATAGTACAGCCCATCGACTTCTCTAGCTGGTTTCGGTTCGCTTATCTCGTTGTGTTTGATGCGAAGAAATATTCTAGTAGAAGACAGTGCGAGATCCAGAAAATAATAAATTTATTTAAAATAGCAGGTTTCGTAGTGACTCAGAGTAAAGAATATCTACAATGAACGTTATTTTGAAACCAAGATTAGAGTAAATATGGGAAGTGTATAAAACCGCTTTATACAACCGTTATTTTATTTTTTTTCATTCGTCAGAATTACAGCCAAAAGGTGCTTTTTAGACCTAATAAGCAAGCAGCCATTTTCCTTAACTTTGCTCCACTTAAATATTGAAATTTGTGACAAAGCTTGCGGTATTTCTTGTGACCTAAAGCAGTTAGTACAATCCGTCACAGTCATGATATAGCTACTAGAAACAACAAATAATTTATGTTGGTCAAAATATCATCTACAGCCGGCCACTGTGGCCGAGCGTTTCTAGGCGCTTCAGTCTGGAACCGCGCGACCGCTACGGTCGCAGCTTCGAATCCTGCCTCGGGCATGGATGTATGTGATGTCCTTAGGTTAGTTAGGTTTAAGTAGTTCTAAGTTCTAGGGGACTGATGACCTCAGATGTTAAGTCCCATAGTGCTCAGAGCCATTTGAACCATTTTTTATCAGCTACAATGTGCCGACGAAAGTATAGGTATAAAAGTGGGAAAAATCATGACTTTCAGAACACGAGGAGAAACAGGAAAAACAGTTGATGAGAAGAGACCAGATAGAATGTAAGTCTCTCATCAAGAAAGGTAGAGTGGAATAAGAAAATGAAAAGGATTGAGAACGGAAAGGTGGTACTAGTATTGAAAAGAAAGAATGAGGGAGAATTTAAGACTGATCTGCAGTTGAACAGGAGAAGATAGCATTGCGCCTTACATCGCTGAGAAGAAATAATCTCATATACACTCAAGAGAGTGTTTAATTAAGAGACTTCATGTAGTTGTAGCGTAATATGTTTAAAATATTCTTATTAATAAATTTTTTTACAAATCTCTATTAACTAAGAGCATTCGTATTTACTACTCATTAAAACGGCAGCGGAAGAAACTGTCTTCGGGACTTTTGTTTGATTTCATTTCCATAGAATGTTAAGCTTCACACGTACATTCTCAGAAATTTCTTCCTAAAATTAAGGCCAATGTTTTATATCCCTCTTTATCTGCGCTGCTCTTCTTCTTATGTCATCCTTATTTTGTTCTTCATACCTTTTTGTTTCGTTTTTGCTTCCACAGAAAGAAAAGCCTGCCGACGGACACCACATGACAGAACTGAATGTCTTTGCCTTGTCATCTCCGCAAATGAATTACATGAATTCCAAATTTCTCTCCTTGGTTTTTAAATTGGTCAGACATGATCAAAGATGATACAATTAATTTTTTTCCAGATAGCGAATAAATGAGAGAAACAGGGCTCGCCTGTTTCGTACTGGCAACGACAAAAATCGTATTTAGACACTGGCAAATTTAAATGTGCTGTTCTTACTTAGATTAATTATTGCAGTGTTCCTCCGAACTCTTATGTAGTGTCTGACGATCGGCCATGAACGCGAAACGCATACTAGAAAAATGACCTAAAGATATCAGTCATTAAGGTTGATAGTCGATACATGAATGTAAAGATATTTATATCATTTAAACTCAATAGACCTTAGTAAGTGATAGTTAATAAAAACTATAGGCTTACTCTGGTAGGTATTTATAGTCAGGCAACAGCAACAGCCTGAGACACAAGCAGCAACAGGGAAGTAATCGATTTTGTGACATTTCACGAGTTCCTAACTAGGAGTGAATTGTATAGTTTCAACTGTGTGCTTTGGTAGTTTAGTTTCTTGAGTTTCTGCGTGTTAATTTAATATTTAATAGACACAGCTCTCTCGTTTTCTATTGCGTCGGAAAATAAACCGATTTGTGACATATTACAAGTTCTTAATCAGGAGCGAATTATTTAGTTCACTGTGTGCTTTAGTAGTTCAATTCTTGAATCTCTGCGTATTAGTCTAATTTATTGGACACAGTTCTTGCGTTTTCGCCAGTGTCTACATTGGAGTTCCGCAGCACGTGTCGATATAACGTTTGTCTGTGCAGTGTAGTTTTCCACGGTCTATAATGCATAGGGACGGTGATGGCTGTGTGCGGATGCGAGCCGACTTGGTGATACTTCGCTCTCAGCTCCAAGTTGTGATGGCTTCAGTTAACAGCTTGAAGCTGCAGTGGATGGACGTCACTGTTATGGGCCGGCCGTGGCGATCAAACGGACGTCCAGCACGTCTGAGTCCTTCGATCGGTCCGCACCGGCGGCCATTCCAGTTACTGCTCGCACTGAGGTTGACACCTCCCTCACCCTTGGTCGAGTGGGAGGTCCCCTTCGGGAGTGACAGGGTAGAAAGACTTCCCAGGGGGCCGCACGTAGGGTCTCCCTGCTTAGTTTGACAAATAGGTCCCAGGTGCTGCCTGTGGTCGACACTGTCGCTAAGCCAGATTCAGTCGCCTGTCCTGTGTGTGTGTGAAATCTTATAGGACTTAACTGCTAAGGTCATCAGTCCCTAATCTTACACACTACTTAACGTAAATCATCCTAAGGACAAACACACACACCCGTGCCCGAGGGAGGACTCGAACCTCTGCCGGGACCAGCCGCACAGTCCATGACTGCAGCGCCTCAGACCGCTCGGCTAATCCAGCGCGGCGCCTGTCCTGTTGCAGAGAAATTCTCACAGCCTGCAAGATCTGGGCAATTAAAGAGTGTGGGATTATTGGCATCTGGGAGATCCAATGTTTGGCGCATTATGAGACCACTTAGGGACAAGGCTGCCAAGGAGGGAAGAAAGCCAACATGCACTCCGTGAGCATACTGGTTGGAGTAATTCCATACATGAGACGGGTCCTTCCCGGTGCCACGAAGAGCACAGGGTACAGCCAACTGCAGGTCGTGGCTCACGTTGGTACCAATGATGTGTGCCGCTTTGGATCGAGCGGCTAACAGAAGTGGTTAAGCCTGCCTGTCTTGCTTGCGACTTGCGAGATGAAAGCAGACCTCAACATATGCAGCATAGACGACAGGACCGATTGTGCATCTCTGGTACATTGCCCAGTGGAGGGTCTGAATCAGAGGCTCAGACGGTTCTGCGACCGTGTGCAGAATCCTTGACCTGTGCCATAGGGTGGCTGGGTTTCGAGTTCCGCTGAATAGGTCAGGAGTACACTATATGCAAGAGGCGGCTACACGGGTAGCAGGGACTGTGTGGCGTGGACTGGGCGGTATTTTTTAGGTTAGACGGTCTCGGGAAAATACAAAAAGGGCTTTAGTCTTAAACTGTGCAGGCCGAATACAGCAAGAACGTAGATACAGGAAGTAGCTTTGTCGAGGAAGTACCAGGTCGAAGTGCTAGTATAAAGCACTGATGCTAAAATCGTAATAGGCCCTGAAAGCTGGCTAAAGCCAGAGATAAGATGGGCCGGAATTTTCTGTTGAGAAGCTGATAGTGTTCCGAAAGGATAGGCTGAACACAGTTGGCGGTGGCGTGTTGGTTGCTATTAGAAGTAGTTTATCTTCTCTCGAAATTGTCGCGAATTGTCCTGTGAGTTAGTATGGGCCGAGGTAATTCTTGGCAACGGGAATAAAATAATAATTGGATCCTTTTACCGACCTCCGAAATCAGACAATACAATTGCTGAAAAGTTCAAAGAAAACTTGAGTTTAATTTCAAAAACATACCCGACTCATACAGTTATCGTTGGCGGTGACTTAGTTTGCCCTCGATAGGTTCGCGAAAATACATGTTTAAATTGGAGGTACGCATAAAACATTGTCCGAAACAGTGCTAAATGCATTATTTCGAGCAGTTAGTTCATGGGCCCACGTGAATAGTAAGCGGTTGTGAAAACATACTTGACTTCTTAGCAACATGTAATCCAGAGTTAATAACGAGCGTCAAAACGGATACAGGGATTAGTGAACTTAGGGTTGTCGTAACGAGAGTGAATATTGTAACATCCTTATTCTCCAAAAATAAAGGTAAAATATACCTATTCAAAAAAGCAGATAAAAATCCACTGGACGCCTTCCTGAGAGACAATCTCCACTCCTTCCAAATTAACAATGTAAGTGTAGACCAGACATGGTTTGAATTCAAAGAAACAGTATCGACAGCAATTGACAGATTTATACCAAATAAATTAACGAACGACGGGGGTACATAAAACAGGTCAGAACACTGTTGCAGAAACAACGAGCAAACCATGGAAAACTTAAACGAACACAAAACCTCCAAGATTGCCGGTCTTTTACAGAAGCTCGAAATTTAGCACGGATGCTTATAATAGTATCCACAACGAAACTTCTTCTCGAAACCTGGCAGAAAATTCAAGTAGTATGTAAATTATGCTAGCAGCAAGACACAATCAATACCTTTTCTGTGCGATAACAATGGAAATACTATCGACGACAGCGCTGCCAAAGCAGAGTTACTAAACAGTCTTTCTAAATTCCTTCACCAAAGAAGACGAAGTAAATATTCTAGAATTCGACTCAAGGAAAGCTGCCAACATGAGGAACTTAGAAGTAGGTATCCTCGGAGTAGGGACGCAATTTAAATCACTTAATAAAAGCAAGTCTTTCGGTCCAGACTGTATACAAATTAGATTCCTTTCAGAATATGCTGATGCAATAGTTCCATACTTAACCATCGTATACAACAGCTCGCTCAACGAAAGATCCGTACCCAAAGACTGCAAAGTTGCACAGATTACACTAATATTCAAGAAAGGTAGTAGGAGTAATCCACTAAATTACAGACCCATAATACGAGGGTTGGTAAGTAGGGAATGATCGGTCGCGAAGTGGAAAATACAATGAAGATCAGATGAAGCTTTGCAGAGATGCGCTGGAAACTGTGTCTAGTGCGCCCGTTGATCGCATCATGTCGTTCTTTTCAGTTCCGAGCTCACAGTGAGAACCTAAAGATGGCTAGCAATTAGCGTCTCCCGCCAAGTATGAGGTCCTGGCGAAAGATTTCGCCTGAAGCTATGCAATTCACATAACGTAACTGTCATGCGGCTCGTTCTACACGAAAATTCTCGGCCGCACGTTGCAGGGGCAATGAAGATGCTCCTGCAGCGTTTTCGATGGGAAGTGTTTGATCACCCACAATACAGCCCGTAATTGACTACCTCTGAGGTTCATCTCAGCTCAAAAGAACCGCTGTCTATGAAGACAGTATTTTGACACACACACGCGAGCTGCAGTCCAGAGTAGAAAATTGTCGAAAAGCAGTGGCGGATGTCTTTTATAACGAGGGAATTGAAAATTTGGTACAACGCTACAACAGATATCTAAGTCTGAGCGGCGACTGTGTAGAGAAGTAGCTGGAAGGTGTAGCTAAACGTTGAAAATAAAAAAAAAATGGATCAAATGGCTCTGAGTACTACGGGACTTAACATCTGAGGTCATCAGTCCCCTAGAACTTAGAACTGCTTAAACCTAACTAACCTAAGGGCATCACACACATCCATGCCCAAGACAGGATTCGAACCTGCGACCGTAGCGCTCGAGCGGTTCCAGACTGAAGCGCCTAGAAGCGCTCGGCCACAGCGGCCTGCCGTTGCAAATAAGAGAGTTTTGATTTTCACTGTGGTTTCCACTTTCGGAATAGCTCTCGTATTAACGTCGATATGCAACAGGATTTTGGAACATCTATTGTGTTCGAACATTACGAATTACTTCGAAGAAAATTGTCTATTGACGCACAGTCAGAACGTATTTATAAAACATCGTTCTTGTGAAAGACAATTATCTTTTTACTTTCACGATTTATTGAGTGCTGTCGACGAGGGATTTCGAATTGATTCCGTATTTCTACACTTCCATGAGGATTCTGACACTGTCCACACGAACGGCATGTAGCGAAGCTGCGTGCTTATGAAATATCGCCTCAGTTATGTGACTGGATTCGTGGTTTCCTGTCAGAGAGGTCACAGTTCGTAGTAGTAGATAGAAAATCATCGGTTAAAACAGAAGTCATTTCTGGCATTCCGGAAGGTAGTGTCACAGACCCTTTGCTGTTCCTTATCTATATAAATGATATACGAGACAATACGAGCAGAAGTCTTAGGTTGTTCGCAGATAATGCTGTTGTTTATCGTCTAGTAAACTTATCAGAAGATCAAAACAAATTATAAAACGATTTAGAAAAGATATATGTATGATGAAAAAACTGGCAATTTACCCTAAATATCGAAAAGTGTGAGATCATCCACATGAGTGCTATAAGGAATCCGTCAAACTTCAGTTACACGATAAATCAGCCCAATCTAAGGGCCGTAAATTCAACTAAATACGTAGGTATTACAATTACGACCAACTTAAAATGGAAAGAAAACATAGGAATTGTTGTGGGGAAGGCAAACCAAAGACTGCGTTTTATTGGCAAGATACTTACAAAATGTAACAGATCTACTAAACAGACTGCCTACAGTACAATTGTCCGTCCCAAAAACTCTGTTCGAACAGGCCTTGGAAAGCCCAACGGGACCGACCGGCCGCCGTGTCATCCTCAGTCCACAGGCGTCACTGGATGCGGATGTTGAGAGGCTTGTGGTCAGCACACCGCTCTCCCGGCCGTATGTCAGTTTACGGGACCTGAGCTCCTCAATTTGCCTCACGAGAGTTGAGTGCATCCCTCTTGCCAACAGCGCTCGGTAGACCGGATGCTCACCCCCCCATCCAAGTGCTAGCCCAGCCCGACACTGCCTAACTACGGTGATCTGACGGCCTTGTCCATACTCTTTTAGAGTATTGCTGCTCGCTGTGGGATCCTTGCCAGATAGGATTAACGGAGTACATCGAGAAAGTTCGACGGAGGGCAGCACATTTTGTGTTATCGCGAAATAGGGGAGAGAGTATCACTCACATGATACAGGATTTGGGGTGGACATAATTAATACAAAAGCGTTTCTCGACGTGACGGATTTTTTTCACGAGATTTCAATCAACAACTCTCTCCTCCGAACGCGAAAATATTTTGTTGACGCCGACCCACATGGGGGGAAACGATCATAATAATAAAATGAGGGAAAGCAGAGCTCGCACAGAAAGATACAGGTGTTCGTTTTTTCCAAGCACTGCTTGAGATTGGAATAATAGAGAATTATTGTGACGGTTCGATAAACTCTCTACCAGGCGCCTCAAGGTGATTTGCAAAGTATCCGTGTAGTTGCAGATGTACGGCGATTGGGAAGCTACCGTCCCCACATTTTTAACTTGCGGAACAACAGAATAAACGTCGCTCATCCACTGTCTAAATTAGCTTGAAGAAAACTTTATATTTAAGTCAATTTCGTCTACAAGGGCAGAAATAACAAGCACAACTGAGTTTAAGGTTATCTTATTCGTTGAATGTTAAATGTGTTAAACACTGTTGGCCGCTAGCTAAAGTTGGTAGTAGCAGGAAAGCATTTAATACCGGTCAACGTATTTGGATTTCTATCCACCCCGTCACTCCTTCATCCATCTAAAAGCGAGTCTATTTCGATAGTACATTTAGCAGACTCTCTGTGAGTTATGTGAACGTGTTATAGTGATGCAATTCATGCATATTATTCGTATATAAAGAAGTGATAATGAATCGTTTCGCGTATGGACCGTCCCGTCAACTATCTGAGCTGGTTTAGTTCAGCGGTGGTAATCCCGTATCGAGATTTCCAGACTTATTTGGAAAAGTCGATAAGTCATTTTTTCGTTTCCCGTCGTTCCTTAGTTGCTTCAAAATCCATGGAGGTACTTTCTCTCTTTGTAACTAAATGAAAGACAGTTTATTTTTTGCCATATACGCTCTTCGCTTCTTTTATTTATGAAACATCTTCAACGGCTTGTAATGAATGTTTGTTTTTACATATGTAATAAATGCATTATGTAGTAGTACATTTAACTACTGCATATGCGTTTATTGTGTATATAAAAAAACAAATATTTTTATTTAGCGTATGGCTAATACAGACATATCATGAAATTACATATACATATGTACATATTGACACACAAGAAACTTAAGTTTGTCTTTACAACTGAATATCCAGTCCTTCAATCCAGCGCACTGCATCTGGAGTTGCTAGCAGGAAGTCCTCTTTGGCGCCGTGATAGGCTCGAATCCTGCATTCACTGACAATGTGGTGAACAGTCTGGTATGGAGCCCCGCAGTCACAAGCTGGATCAGGCAGCTTCTTCCACTTAAAGAGAGCATCCCTGCATCGCCCATGGCTGGTACGGATTCTGTTGAGAGTAGACCACGTCTTGCGTGGTAAGTCGAATCCACTTGGAAGTTTAGCACCTGAGAAGATGTTATGCAGGTGCACATCTGTCACTGCTTCCCACCGACCTTTCCATTCTTCAAGAGGTTTGAAATTCTTAGCAGCCACGTCAGCAGCATCGCACAGAGTTGGATGACGTGATTTCAGTCTCTTGCGATTTAAAAGTGGCAGGTCGCTATGCACGGGTAGGTTAGAATTCCTGGAGATCTTGTGGAATTCTCTCATAAGGGCAGTACATTGCTTAGATCAGAGGCGTTAACAGTAGAAGCCAATAAACTGGAGTAGATCTGATTGTGCCAGATATTATGCGCATTGTCGTATTCAGCTGGGTATCAACAAGCCTTGTATGATGACTATTCATCCAAACAGGTACACAATACTCAGCACTTGAGTATACCAAGCCCAGAGCTGAAGTTCGCAGGATGGTTGCTGTAGATCCCCAGGTAGTTCCGCATAGATTATGGAGGATGTTGTTTCGAGTCCTCAGCTTTTGAGCTAAGTTAAGAAGGTGTTGTTTGAAGCATAGTGTACGATCCAGGATGACACCAAGATATTTTGGGTTCCAGTTGTGACGAAGAATTCTGCCTCTGAAACTTACCTCCAGTTTTACGTTCGCCAACTGGTTATTTAGATGGAAGCAACACACTTCTGTTTTACTCACACTGGGTTGGAGTCTCCAGATTTTGAAGTAATTGTCTACTGCAGGCAGGTCATTGGCTAAAATCTCTTCTGTTGTCTTCATTTCCTGGTGTTTGACGGCTAGAGCCAGGTCATCGGCATAGCAGTATTTTCTGGACGAAGTGTCAGGTAGATCAGATAGATATAGGTTGAACAGTAAGGGTGAGAGAACCGATCCTTGAGGCAATCCGTTGTTCAGCTTCCTCTCCCTTATTACAGGCCACTGAACACTCTACATAAACAAAAGAAGCGAAATGCGTGTGGCAAAAAACAAACTGCCTTTCTTTTAGTTACAAAGGCAGAAGATACCTCTGTGAAATCGATAAGTGATTGCGTTCCATAGAACGTTCCTCGTCTTTATTAAGTGAAAATTGGTCGTTCAAACATGCTTTCCAGCATCTTGCATTTGGATTCTGAGATACCGCAGTATTGACTGGAACACATTCTTTGAAATTCTGAAGATAGAGCCGATAAAATAAAGGGATAATAAATTTATCTAGAACTTTTACAGAAACCAGGTTGTAGTACAGAGAGAGAAGGTCATGAAAGCGAAGCAGTAGTTGTGAAGGGAGTTGGACGAGGTTGTAGGCTGTCTAATGTTATTCAGTATGTACATTCAGCAAGCAGTGAAGGAAACCAAGGTAAAATTTGAAAAGGGAATTAAAACCAAGGGAGGAGAAATAAGAATTCTAATACATTGTAATTCTAGCCAGGCGGCAAACAGCTTGGAGGAGCAGTTGAACGGAGTGGACAATGACTTGCTAAAATGTTATAAGATAAGCATCAACAAAATAAAAACAAGTGTAACGTAATGTAGATGATGTAAATGAAGCGATGCTGAGGGAAGTAGGCAAGGAAATGAGACGCTAAAAGTAGTAGATTTTTTTTATTTGGGCTACAAAATAACTGACGATGGTCGAAGCTGAGAGGATATAAAACGCAGATTGGCAACAGCAAGAAAAGCATATCTGAAAAAGAAATATTTGTTTACATTGAATATAAAGCTAACTGTTGGGAAGTCTTCTTTGAAACTATCTGTGTGTAATGCAATCTTGTACGGATGTGAAACGTGGAAGAGAAATAGTGGAAACAAGAAGAGAACAGAGGCTTTTGAATTGTTTGCAACTGAAGAAAGCAACAGATTAGATTGGTAGATCTAATACTTAATGAAGAGGTACTGAAATGTATCAGGGAAAAAAATTGTGACGCAACATGAGTAAAATTAGGTTCAAATGGTTCAAATGGCTCTGAGCACTATGGGACTCAACTGCTGAGGTCATTAGTCCCCTAGAACTTAGAACTAGTTAAACCTAACTAACCTAAGGACATCACTAACATCCATGCCCGAGGCAGGATTCGAACCTGCGACCGTAGCGGTCTTGCGGTTCCAGACTGCAGCGCCTTTAACCGCACGGCCACTTCGGCCGGCGTAAAATTAGGGATATGGCCCTAGGACAGTCCTGCGACATCAATGAATTGCCAGTCGTAATGGTGGCAAGTATGGGAGGCCTGAAACTTGTAGAGGTAGGCCGAGGTTTGAGTACAGTAAGCAGGTTGAAAACGATGTAGGGTTCCGTACATATGCACAGATGAAGAGGCTTGCATAGGACAGACTAACGTGGAGAGCTGCGTCTAACCCCAGTTTTCGGACGGATGACCTGAAGACGTGGTGAGAGAGCTGCTTAAAACAAAACAGTTTGTTTTATTACAGATGATACTATCAAATGAATGCTGCAGGGATACTATGCAGGTTGTACCAGGAGGACTGGTCAGTATTTAGGGATGAAACAGGAGCGATCATTCGAAACAAAAATGTCTAGTAAACAAGGGCGCTAAAATGCATACCTTAGGAGCTATGAGCACTTCTTCATCTTTGATAATGTGATAATTCTCTTCTACTGCAAGCTCTTTGTTTTCCGTATTCTGAGAGACATTAGTATGGACCAAAAGAAGCAAAAATGTCCGGGAAACATGGATTCTGAAGTACATATCTTACGATCTATCAGTACGTGCCCATCTTCGCTACTGTCAGACATATCTCTCCTACTGAACAAATGCTCGTAGCCATTCAGGCATGTACCTTAGAGCCCGTGTTTACTCTTTTTTTTTCTTATTTTGGCCCATAATACACCCTCCTGAAATATGGATAGCAAAGAATTTGCAGTAGAGGAGATCTGTTTCATAGTATCGAAGATGAAGATATGCTCATAGCTCTTAAGCCGGTAAGCATTTTACAGCCCACGTGTACCAGACTCTTTTTTGCATCGAGTGATCGTTCCTGTCATCTATGAATGTTAACTACTACTTGTGGAACATTCTATTCACAGAATTCAGCTCTTTATTTTATTGTAATAAGAAAAAGCACTTTTAACAGAAGAGTACACAGCTGAAATGGGAAGAAAAAGGATTACCCTCTGCCGAGGACGGGATCTTAGAGACTGGCAACAACCACGCACAGGACAAAGATGGAGGATGAACCCGGGCGAAATGAAGCATCCCAGCGTTAGGATTACAGGTTTGTCAACTGTACCACCACAAAGATTGGAAGAAATCCGCAGGAAGAGATAAGCAAAACGTACGTTTAACATGAATCATTAGAAAGGGTTACACCGTCGTCTCTTCCGCGAATTTATCTGGCAAGTGTCACATTATACCACTGAATTTCCCTGATAGATCACGTTCGGCGGCCTCTTAGTTCAGCAGAATTGATAAATCGTGTAGTTGCAGCAGTGCATGATTAAGTGATCTGATAGCTCCGCACACGAACAACTGGCAAGGCTGGTTGTAAGTTTTGCACCGGTCCCGCCGTGCGAAACGTGTTGTGAAACTCTAGCTGTCAACCGCAACCTCAAATTTCTTAATAGCTGCTAAATCAACCGCAGCCGGTTTCACTAGCTGGCGACCCAGAAGGCGCCCGACAACGGACTGCGGAGCAAATTGTGAACATCTGAAATTAGAAAACTTGCAATCTAACGTGAGTGCGAAAAAATATAGGATTTTGTTTCGAGAAAAATGTGCTACATGTACACGCTCGGAAGAAGTAAAAAGGAGCTCTTTCAAATTGAAAATTTCAACCACATCCTTTCCAACTGTCGCACGCTGCAACTTCAATAGAGTGGATCGTTTGGAAAACATGGCACTAAATCTATTTTAATGGGATTTGAATGTTATTGTCATCTACTGGCGGGTTTTCATAATAAAAAATGAATAACATCATATATAAAAGTTACATTTGTACCAGAATTTCAGATCTGGTTCGTGTTTATTTACCGAGATACTGGTAGAAGTAGAAATATAGAAATAGGAAATTCAGTTTTGAAGGAAATTGTTCTCTTCAATTTTTGGGCTCAGGACACACAAATTATGTGAGGCTGAAAAATAAATAAGGCAATATGCATGCATTTATATGCTATAAATAATTAGTGAATAAAGGCAGCTAAATCTGACAAAAAGAAGTGATTTACACTTGCGCCTCTTCGAGAAAATACCTCAAAGGGTCTATCTTTCATTCGTTTACTCATTCACATTTCATATTTGTTCATCCCATCTGGCAGAAGAGCTTCCAGGAATTTGGTAACCTTCAATGTATAAAATAACGGAGAATTGTCGCTGCCAGTAACTATTTCTACGTAATTTACTTACAGTGGACTCTCATTACATTGCTGTACTGATTTACTACAGAAAACAACTATAAATGACTCTGATACAATAAGCAGACAACATACTAGACTGTTTTTTTTTTTTTTTTTAAAGTGCTGTTCTTCTACTTCAGGGTGCTTTAAACGTGGGGTCGCTGTTGCTTCACGTCCGTAGGTATAACGTAACACCCTTCATGTGACCCCTGGGAGGTGCTGAGCAGGCAACATTGGCCGCTAGACGATCCTCGTGATTTCCTAGCACATTTCTATGGCTTCTGTCATCAACAATGATTCTTTTAAGGACTAGAGATATTTTGGACCCAGAACTAGAATTTTATAGATTAATATCGAGAATATTAGAAGATCTAAATGCCAATATTTATCCAAATTTTGCCTGGAAAATAATGTCGAGTTGATGGCTATCCAAGAAACATGTGCAAATGATGAAGAGCAATGCAAATCAAGGGGTAAAATACCAGAATACGACCTCCTCGGCCGAAAATATCATCAAGGCTACAGGATCGGCACCGATGTGCGCAGTATAATAGAGAATACTTTCTCAATCTCAACAGGATCCCCTTAAGATATCCACGAAGTTATAATAAAAATGCTGGCGCATTTTATTTGTGTGGGATGCATACATTCAGGGGCAAGCGTACATTCAGAGCAAATTATCACCCTACCCCACTCGTTAACCTATTGTTATGCTAATTGATTTATGATCCCCTGCGGTAATCCATCCTTCTGAGAAACCTCCCAACCCTTCCCCTCCTCTGGGAAAAGAGATACCGATCCTGTGACACTTTTTTTGTCATTCCCTTCCCAGTTCATCTCTGTGCCACTTTTCCTCCTCTTGGAAATCAATCCTCATCCTCCACCTCCCCAACTTCCTCTCCCCTCCCCCTCTCCCCAGCCCCATCTGGAAATTGGCGGGAAAGGCTCGATCTGTGCTCAGCTGTTGGTGTGTAATTGACACAAAATTGAAATAAATGTCAGTTACATTCCATAAGATGTATTGTTTATTTATAAAATTCAGCTTGTGTATTTTGTACTTAATCAATTTTTGGGATACAGGGTTCCTCCCCTCCCCTCCTCAACTTGTGAATTGGCGGGAAAGAGACTGGAGAGGAAGGTGCTGTCTTTATTTATGGCAGGAATAATGTTTAAATGACGAGATGTTGGTGTTGGACATATAGCAGTTTAATATGTATATCACCCATTAGCAAATGGCTGAGGACTGCATTCATAGCCTCCTACATGAGGAATGGAAGAATTTCATAATGGATGTGTATAGGGGGAATACTTTTCAGCAAATAATGGTGATGCAGTGGCATGGATTGAGGATGCATTTTGCAACTCATAGAGACTATTGCCTGTGCTGGGACTATTTGTGTGTGTGTTGTTTTATTTGAAATGACCAGTCAGTCCACACTGCAGGAGACAACTTCGTCCTATTCCACTATCCCAAATTGAATGAACCAGAGGTGCACACCTTGGTCTACAGGGCTTGAGCTAGTTCATAGAGGATGCTTGAATCGGTTTTGTTCCCCAGGAACCCAGAGGAACAGGGAATTCCCCCTCCCTCCCCCCCCTCCCCTATCTGTCTCACCTGAAAATTTGCAGGAGCCAATAGGAACGTTGCATCCAGTCATGTGATTGTGACGTCAGGGGATATAAGATGGATGAGGTCTCGGTAACAGTGGAAGGACCATGGAGCGCCAGCAGCAACCATGATCGTCATCTGGCCTCACCTCACAGAAGAAGCATAAAAGTAAGTACATGTAGTTTAGTTCCATGTCTTTCATCTACTCGATGTCTTTGTTGTGGATACTTACTGTTTATTTTTCTTCTTTGTTCAGTGATCTCCAGCATGTCTGGATCAGCAGCAGCCACTGTTAGCACATCAGGACCTGCAGCGACCTCTAGCCTGTTGGGACCGACAGTACCAGCAGCATCATCAGATCTTGTTGTACACCTGACAAGCCTATTGCAGCAGGATAACGATCTGCTATTTCCATCCTGCTTGTCGATTTGTGTAATGAAGACACCCAGCTAGTTCTCAGCTTTCAGAAGAATTGTGCTCGGGGTTCTGCACCACACGGTGACTGGTCTCCAACACACACATCGTCAAAGAACATTCTAGTTTACTGCAAGGACAGAGTCTTGATGCAGTGGATGAGAAGCTGCCGATTCCCCCCAGAGCTCTACTTCTTTTCACTTCAACTTATAATTTAACAGATAGCAGTCCAAAGCACATAACATTGGTGTAGTAGAAGCATCATTGAACAGTGACTGGCATATTGTGGTAGAGATTGAAAATGCAGCAAGAAGGGTTAAAGTACCATAGACCAAACTTTATCACGGTGGGATGGGTGATGCATCAGGAGCTTATTGTAAGTGACTGGTCCTTTGATGGTGTAGAAGAAGATCAGAAGAAGAAGAGGAAGAAGAACGCCATACCCCTACCTGATAAAATGGTTCAGATGGCTCTGAGCACTATGGGACTTAACTGCTGTGGTCATCAGTCCCCTAGAACTTAGAACTACCTAAACCTAACTAACCTAAGGACATCAGACACATCCATGCCCGAGGCCCTACCTGATAATAGACAGGCGTTAATTGTAGGTTCATCCAGCTGCAGCAAGGCAAATGATCTCATATCACTGCTAACACATCCTGATGGAGTCTGCTTTGAGCATATATGTGTATTTTCAAAACCGCTGCTTCAACCGTAGTACAAGTTGCTGCAAGAGATACTACATAGTGTCGATGGTGATACATACACTGGATCCAGTCAAAGCACTGGAACCCCCGGCAATAAAAAGTAAAACCAAACACTGTTTCCATATATGATAATGTCGCTGTGGGAAACCAGGATCAAATTCTACAATATTTCTGTTTTGATCGTCATATGAGTGCTGAGGTATTTTGTTTGAGTCAGACATATTCTAGAATCCTGAAACAATTGATAAGGGATAATGCAAACCTCATTACAGCCTTCAAACTTAAAGCACATTTACCAAGCTCATGTAGAATTGGCATTTCATTCAGTGGGTCTGAAAAGGTTTTTGGAGACTGCTGGAATCAAACACAGTACAGCTTTCTCGTCATTGATGAAACAAGAAAACTGAATGACGATTGGTACAGACACAACTTCCAGGAGTTTCTATATACGAGGGCAGTTCAATAAGTAATGCAACACATTTTTTTTCTCGGCCAATTTTGGTTGAAAAAACCGTAAATTTCTTGTGGAATATTTTCAAACATTCCCGCTTCGTCTCGTATAGTTTCATTGACTTCCGACAGGTGGCAGCGCTGTACGGAGCTGTTAAAATGGCGTCTGTAACGGATGTGCGTTGCAAACAATGGGCAGTGATCGAGTTTCTTTTGGCGGAAAACCAGGGCATCCCAGATATTCATAGGCGCTTGCAGAATGTCTACGGTGATCTGGCAGTGGACAAAAGCACGGTGAGTCGTTGGGCAAAGCGTGTGTCATCATCGCCGCAAGGTCAAGCAAGACTGTCTGATCTCCCGCGTGCGGGCCGGCCGTGCACAGCTGTGACTCCTGCAACGGCGGAGCGTGCGAACACACTCGTTCGAGATGATCGACGGATCACCATCAAACAACTCAGTGCTCAACTTGACATCTCTGTTGGTAGTGCTGTCACAATTGTTCACCAGTTGGGATATTCAAAGGTTTGTTCCCGCTGGGTCCCTCGTTGTCTAACCGAACACCATAAAGAGCAAAGGAGAACCATCTGTGCGGAATTGCTTGCTCGTCATGTGGCTGAGGGTGACAATTTCTTGTCAAAGATTGTTACAGGCGATGAAACATGGGTTCATCACTTCGAACCTGAAACAAAACGGCAATCAATGGAGTGGCGCCACACCCACTCCCCTACCAAGAAAAAGTTTAAAGCCATACCCTCAGCCGGTAAAGTCATGGTTACAGTCTTCTGGGACGCTGAAGGGGTTATTCTGTTCGATGTCCTTCCCCATGGTCAAACGATCAACTCTAAAGTGTATTGTGCTACTCTTCAGAAATTGAAGAAACGACTTCAGCGTGTTCGTAGGCACAAAAATCTGAACGAACTTCTCCTTCTTCATGACAACGCAAGACCTCACACAAGTCTTCGCACCTGAGAGGAGCTCACAAAACTTCAGTGGAATGTTCTTCCTCATGCACCCTACAGCCCCGATCTCGCACCGTCGGATTTCCATATGTTTGGCCTAATGAAGGACGCAATCCGTGGGACGCACTACGTGGATGATGAAGTTATTGATGCAGTACGACGTTGGCTCCGACATCGACCAGTGGAATGGTACCGTGCAGGCATACAGGCCCTCATTCAAGGTGGCGTAAGGCCGTAGCATTGAATGGAGATTACGTTGAAAAATAGTGTTGTGTAGCTAAAAGATTGGGGAATAACCTGGTGTATTTCAATGCTGAATAAAACAACCCCTGTTTCAGAAAAAAAATGTGTTGCATTACTTATTGAACTGCCCTCGTATATACAAGTATGAGAGAGGTCGATAATTGGTATACATTGCATAATGGACAATTCGCATATATCCCAGGCTCTCCACCCGATAGGATGGGTATACATAGACAGAGAACTTGTCTATACATAAATGGAAAATTTCAGTCCCTCAGATGTAAAGTAAGGGATCTAGAGATGTATATCAGTTGTCTTGTGACAACCAGAGCGAGAGCACCAGCAGCAGCGAGTACTGTTTGTATAAAGCGTTTATTTTGCATTTTGTTTACGACCTTCCACTAAGGAAGGGACTCTATTTGTGTTTATCTGCTCTGCATAGAAACTAACAGTTCTTGATCGTTAGGAGAGAAATTTATTTTGTACTTATTTGCTGCGCTTAGCTTTTAAATAGTTTTTCTGGGAAAACCTAGCGTAGTTTTCGCGTCTCGTATTTCAGTGAGTGTTTCTTGATTATCAGAGTAGCTCATCAGAAGATTATCTTGGGAATTTGTCACCGTATAGAGTAGGGTAAACATAGTCATGTGTAGGGACTGTGGTTGTTGTGAGCGGACGCAAGGAGAATTGGCCACTCTTCGGGGGCAGGTGGAGGCTTTGTCTGTTAGGCTCATCGAGCTCGAGGCGCAGGCGTCGGCTCGTAGTTGCGTTGGGGCAACTGTGGTGAGACCTATGCCTACTTCGGTGGCCTTGGAATCACATGGAACCCCTGATGTCGCTGCGTCTTCCGGCAGTGAGCATCTTACCGGTCAGCCATCACTCCAGGGTGAATGGCGGACAGTGGTGGGCTCGCGCGTGCCTGGCCGAAAGGCGATGGTGGGATCTGGCCGCGTGGCGGCTGCCTTACCCCTTTCCAACAGGTACGGGGTGCTTCCTAGTGGTGATGACATCGTTTCCGAGCCACCACAGGATGCCTCGCCTGTTGGGCCAGTGGCCGATTCTCCGGCAAGGTCCCGACAGTCACAGAGGGCGGGCCTATTAGTTATAGGGAGCTCCAACGTTAGGCGGGTTATGGAGCCCCTCAGGAAAATAGCGGGTAGGTCGGGGAAGAATGCCAGTGTGCACTCGGTGTGCTTGCCGGGGGGTCTCGTCCGTAATGTGGAGGAGGCCCTTCCGGCAGCTATTGAACGCACTGGGTGTGACCGGCTGCAGATAGTAGCACATGTCGGAACGAATGACGCCTGCCGCTTGGGTTCCGAGGCCATCCTTGGTTCCTTCCGGCGGCTGGCTGATTTGGTGAAGACAACCAGCATCGCACGCGGAGTGCAAGCTGAGCTTAATATCTGCAGCATAGTGCCCAGAGTCGATCGCGGTCCTCTGGTTTGGAGCCGTGTGGAGGGTCTAAACCAGAGGCTCAGACGACTCTGCGACTATAATGGTTGCAAATTCATCGACCTCCGTTATTGGGTGGAGAACTGTAGGGCCCCCCTAGACAGGTCAGGCGTGCACTACACACCGGAAGCAGCTACTAGGGTAGCAGAGTACGTGTGGCGTGCACACGGGGGTTTTTTAGGTTAGAGGGACCCCCCCGCCCCCCCCTTGGGCGAAACGATAAAATACCTGACGGCTTACCAGAGAGAACATCAGCATCGTTGATAAAGAACGTCCGTCCTCAGAGACCAAAAACAGGAAAAGTTAACGTAATATTGGCAAACTGCAGGAGTATCCAGGGCAAGGTTCCTGAATTAGTATCGCTTATTGAAGGAAATAGTGCGCATATAGTATTAGGAACGGAAAGTTGGTTAAAACCGGAAGTGAACAGTAACGAAATCCTAGACACAGAATGGAATATATACCGCAAGGATAGGATAAACGCCAATGGTGGAGGAGTATTTATAGCAGTAAAGAATTCAATAATATCCAGTGAAGTTATTAGCGAATGCGAATGTGAAATAATCTGGGTTAAGTTAAGTATCAAAGGTGGGTCAGATATGATAGTCGGATGCTTCTATAGACCACCTGCATCAGCAACCGTAGTAGTTGAGCGCCTCAGAGAGAACCTGCAGAACGTCGTGAAGAAGTTTCGTGATCATACTATTGTAATAGGGGGAGACTTCAATCTACCAGGTATAGAATGGGATAGTCACACAATCAGAACTGGAGCCAGGGACAGAGACTCTTGTGACATTATCCTGACTGCCTTGTCCGAGAATTACTTCGAGCAGATAGTTAGAGAACCAACTCGTGAAGCTAACGTTTTAGACCTCATAGCAACAAATAGACCGGAACTTTTCGACTCCGTGAATGTAGAAGAGGGTATCAGTGATCATAAGTCAGTGGTTGCATCAATGACCACAAGTGTAATAAGAAATGCCAAGAAAGGAAGGAAAATATATTTGCTTAACAAGAGTGATAGGGCACAAATCGCAGAATATCTGAGTGACCACCATCAAACGTTCATTTCTGAGGAAGAGGATGTGGAACAAAAATGGAAAAAATTCAGAAACATCGTCCAGTACGCCTTAGATAAGTTCGTACCGACTAAGGTCCAAAGCGAGGGGAAAGATCCACCGTGGTATAACAATCATGTACGAAAGGTACTACGGAAACAAAGAAAGCTTCATCATAGGTTTAAGAGTAGTCGAATCATAGCTGATAAGGAAAAGCTGAACGAAGCGAAAAAGAGCGTAAAGAGAGCAATGAGAGAAGCATTCAACGAATTCGAACATAAAACATTGGCAAACAATCTAAACAAGAACCCTAAAAAGTTTTGGTCATATGTAAAATCGGTAAGCGGATCTAAATCCCCTATTCAGTCACTCGTTGACCACGATGGCACCGAAACAGAGGACGACCGAAGAAAGGCAGAAATACTGAATTCAGTGTTCCGAAACTGTTTCACTGCGGAAAATCGTAACACGGTCCCTGACTTCAGCCGTCGCACGGACGCCAAAATGGAAAATATTGAAATAAACGATATCGGAATTGAAAAACAACTGTTATCACTTAGTAGCGGAAAAGCATCCGGACCAGACGAGATACCCGTAAGATTCTACAGTGATTATGCTAAAGAACTTGCCCCCTTTCTATCAGCAATTTATCGTAGATCTCTGGAAGAACGTAAAGTACCTAGCGACTGGAAGAAAGCGCAGGTCGTTCCCATTTTCAAGAAGGGTCATAAATCAGATGCGAATAATTATAGGCCTATTTCGCTTACGTCAATCTGTTGTAGAATAATGGAACATGTTTTATGTTCTCGTATTATGACGTTCTTAGATAATACAAATCTCCTTCATCATAACCAACATGGATTCCGCAAACAGAGATCATGTGAAACTCAGCTCGCCCTATTTGTCCAAGAAATTCACAGTGCCGTAGACACTGGCGAGCAGATTGATGCCGTATTCCTGGACTTCAGGAAGGCATTTGATACGGTTCCGCACTTACGTTTAGTGACAAAAATACGAGCTTACGGAATATCGGACCAGGTTTGTGATTGGATTCAGGATTTCCTAGAAGAAAGAACACAACATGTCATTCTTAACGGTTCAAAATCTGCAGATGTAGAGGTAATTTCGGGAGTACTGCAAGGAAGCGTGATAGGACCTTTATTGTTTACAATATACATAAATGACTTAGTTGACAACATCGGTAGCTCCGTGAGGCTATTTGCAGATGACACGGTTGTCTACAAGAAAGTAGCAACATCAGAAGACTCGTACGTACTCCAGGAAGACCTGCAGAGGATTAATGAATGGTGCGACAGCTGGCAGCTTTCCCTAAACGTAGATAAATGTAATATAATGCGCATACATAGAGGCAGAAATCCATTCCAGTACGATTATGCCATAGGTGGTAAATCACTGGAAGCGGTAACGACCGTAAAATACTTAGGAGTTACTATCCGGAGCGATCTGAAGTGGAATGATCACATAAAACAAATAGTGGGAAAAGCAGGCGCCAGGTTGAGATTCATAGGAAGAATTCTAAGAAAATGTGACTCATCGACGAAAGAAGTAGCTTACAAAACGCTTGTTCGTCCGATTCTTGAGTATTGCTCATCAGTATGGGACCCTTACCAGGTTGGATTAATAGAAGAGATAGACATGATCCAGCGAAAAGCAGCGCGATTCGTCATGGGGACATTTAGTCAGCGCGAGAGCGTTACGGAGATGCTGAACAAGCTCCAGTGGCGGACACTTCAAGAAAGGCGTTACGCAATACGGAGAGGTTTATTATCGAAATTACGAGAGAGCACATTCCGGGAAGAGATGGGCAACATATTACTACCGCCCACATATATCTCGCGTAATGATCACAACGAAAAGATCCGAGAAATTAGAGCAAATACGGAGACTTACAAGCAGTCGTTCTTCCCACGCACAATTCGTGAATGGAACAGGGAAGGGGGGATCAGATAGTGGTACAATAAGTACCCTCCGCCACACACCGTAAGGTGGCTCGCGGAGTATAGATGTAGATGTAGATGTAGATGTATCCAGACCCATCTGAGACTGATCAATGAACTAGATGCTAGGGTTACTCATCTCGAAAAGAACATAATCGACTTAACTGTAAAGGTTAACAGAATTGAGTGTACATATGGTGCGCCCTGCAAAGGAATCCGCTTAGTATAATACAAGATGTCAGCTAAGTGTAAGATAATCATGGCACAGAAGGCTGTAGGAGGGAAGTTACGACTGCTAAGGTTAGGATATTTGGATTGAGAGCAGACACTGAGAGAAACCTTTAAACCAATTCTGAATCTCTCGATGAACTCTCAGCGAACTTACAAGATAGCGCTGGCTTTGCTGATTCATTAATCATCACAGCGATGCTAGGGTAGACAAAACATTCGGTGTCAGTGGTGAAAAACGATACATGTTAGGCACGCAACCTATAAGTGAAACAGAAAAACCAGTACGTATTCGTGACGGGGAATTTCGAAGAACAACTGGTCTAATGAACCACATTTTCCTAAATCCCACAAAAACTTTAAATTATTCACCCAAAGATCTGGAGATGTACGGTTAAATACAGCAACTGACTGGTGTACATAGGAGAGTGGGAAACGGGTACAGTGTGATAAACAGAACCATTATAAAACCTATATTAGACGCTTCATATAGGACTGGTGATAGTATTGACATCCAACTTAAAAGGGTTAGCAATCGACCCCCACAGTATGTATATTATGACAATCCCGATGGACTAAGAGATCAACTGCGACTGTTCGTGACATCAGCTGCTGCTAGTAACACTGCTCATTCGAAGGAGGTTGTTTCAATAATCTTTGAGCTTAGAGAGACAAGTATAATCGAATACGTATGGAGATAGATACAATAGTTCAAGAATTATATATATATATATATATATATATATATATATATATATATATATATATAATCGAATAAGTATGGAGATGGAACAGTAGTTCGAGAACTGCACAAACCAGCATGCAAAATATATCCTGGTAGGCATGTTATGATTACAGATTTGGATGACTTATGACCAGCTGATATTGTAGATATGAGGGAATATTAACGTGTGAATAATGGATTCAAGTACATTTTAATGGTCACTGATGTATTCTCTAAATTTGCCTGGGTATTACCTACTGAAACAAAAAGGGGAGAGATATTACAGAGGTGTCTGAGCATTGATTGCAGACAGGGACCAATCGATGCGGTATCAACCTTAAAACCAATGCTTTGGATAGTTTTACAATAGGTATTTCTAGACCATTATGCAGCGGTATGGAATACACAACACACACACCCATGCCCGCGGGAGGACTCGAACCTACGGCGGGAGAGGCCGCGCGGCCACTCCGCGCGGCAGACAAATAGATGTTCATATAATGGACTCATGGATAGGGTATACTATTGTACTAAAATGCTAGATCCATGTAAACATAAATTTAATCTGGATGATTCGGTGTGTATCTCAAAACACAAGACAGCATTTGAGAAGTCATACCTCCCAAACGGGTCGAGTGAGATATTCACATTTTAGAGAGTGCAGAGAATAAATGCTAGAAGCTTTTACACAGAGGAATCACAGAAGAGCCCAGAACTACACTTGTTTCTCATAGAGCACGTGATAAGACGTCGAGGGAATAGAGCACTATTTAAATGGCCTGATTTTCTTGCAACCCAAAACAGTTGGAAACACATGGTATTTCCATAAGAACGTGCAAAAATGTAACAGGATGTAGAGACTGCTCCACTGAACAATATGATGTAGAGAACCTGGGGCTGAAGAAGCTAGCTCCAGCTTATTACAACCAATAAGTTGTAATAAACCTACAAGTTTGCATGTACTGTGCTGTTTATTTAGATGTACATTCTTTATTTCCTGCCATGAAAGGAGGAGGACCAGCATGATTACCAGGAAATCATGATACAGATTTTGTTTATTTTACTTATCGATAAGGTTACTCCATCCTATCATATGTGCATTGTCCCATGACAGAACGTGCTATGAATCAACGATAAACCCTTTTATTGCTCAGAGCTAGACAGAGATGTGTGACGTCATAAGCGCGTGACTGCGTGTGAGATCGCTCTCTAAGTTTTCATCTATTTTTAGGTTTCAGATATATATTTTAACTGTTTTTGTGATAATATTTACTATATAAGTGACTTATTAGTGGTTTCTTCATTCACCTCTGCATTTCTTGTGTTGTGGCCTGATATTTGTGAGTGTTTCGTATCGAGCTACTTAACCTCTTACCCGTGTTTACATTCCGCGCTGACCAGTTGCAGCTGTAGCGGCGCATCGAAAGCTAAGTACTGATTAATTGTTTGTGTATAGTAGTTTATTTAGGAACTTTAGTAGTCTTCAACCGGTGTTCTTGGTGTTTTCCGGTGAAATAACTTCAGAAGAAATTTTTGCGAACTACTTTCAGTTTCGTTACTGTCATTAGACGTTTGATTTTCTTTCTGTGTTAGTATTTTGTTATATTCTCATTTGTTGTTGATTAATACTGTCAATAATAGTAGTTACTTCCTTTGTAGAGCAAGTTTGTGATTATTGTAGTCAGTTTTTAACATCTTCTTACTGTAGTAGCGGAACTTAGATAAGTTGTTTTCTTGTTTCAATAATTGTAAAATTTTACCATGAGTGAGAAGTGTGGGCTTTGCCGTAGGTTCGTGAGCAGTGGATTGCGGTGTGAGACTTGTTCGAAGTATTTTCACTGGGGGTAATGCAGTGGGGAAGCCAGTGGGCATTCTGGTGAGATCCTCTCCTGGAACTGCAAGTTATGTAGCAAGAGTAAGTTGATAGAGGAGCAGGAGCGTAAGATCTGTGCCCTTCAGGTGCAGTTGAAAAACGCACAGGAGGTGCTAGATAGGATGAGGAGGGAGAAGGGGGTTGGGGAATGGGAGCTGGCTGTTGGCAAGAGATCTGCTAGGAGAAGGAGATTTTCAGATAGTTTTACTATTGGTGTTTGTAATAGATATGACCAACTGTCAGAGTCTAGTGGAGAGGAATCTCTAGTAGCTGTAGATGTAGGAAGTATGCAGCAGACCTCAGCAGTTACGGTGGCTAGGACAGTTGCAAAGTCTAAGAGACAGAAGAAGGTTCTGCTGTTAGGTAGTTCTCATGGTAGAGGTGTAGGCCAGCAGTTGCAGGAAGTTTTGGGGAGTGAGTACCAGGTCACCAGCATTGTGAAGCCTAATGCAGGATTGGCTCAGGTGACTTTTAACATAGGGGGGTTATGTAGGGATTTTACTAAAGAGGATCAGGTAGTGATTGTGGGTGGGGCTGGTAATAGTATTGATAGGGATGGGGAGTATGACATAGATGGTGACCTGGAAAAGATAGCCACTCAGACTGGCAACACGAATGTGCATTTCGTGGAACTGTTTCAGCGTCACGATCGGCCTCATCTTAATACAGCCGTCAGGCGTAATAACATGAGACTTGGGGATGCGCTGATGACAGAAGGCATGAGTCACATTTCAGTGGTGTCGGTGGAGTCTATCAGCAGGACGGGTTTCACTAGACATGGCCTGCACCTCAACAGGTATGGGAAGGGAAGGTTGGCAAAACTTATAGGTGACACCATATGTGGGGGTGGTGGGGTCACTCATGGGAAAATTCCGGTAGTTGTGGGTGTTAGAGCTGTACCTTTTTTAGATTGAAGTCAGCTAATAGATATTCCTGCTTAAGGGAAGTCTCTCTAACAAAGAAACCACTTTCTACAAAGCTTGGGTATCCGATTAATGAGGGAATTAGTATATTTCATCAAAATATACAAGGTATTAGAGATAAAGTTAGTGAACTGCTTATAGATGTTGACTCTGAAATTATTGGTATATCTGAACACTTCTTAAATAAGGAGATAATTCAGAGGCTTCCTTTACCAGGATACAGGTTGGCTGGCAGCTTTTCTAGGAGCTCTTTGCGGTGTGGGGGAGTAGCCATGTATGTGAAAAACGGTATCCCATTTGAGTCAGTTGATGTTTCAAAGTACTGCACTGAAAAGGTGTTTGAATGTTGTGCAGGTGTGGTTAAATTTAGTGGAGCTAAACTTCTTACTGTTGTTATTTATAGATCCCCAGACTCCGATTTCACAACATTTTTGCTAAAGCTAGAGGAGGTTCTTGGTTCACTTTATAGGAAATACAAAAAGTTAGTTATATGTGGTGACTTCAATATTAATTGTATAAGTGCTTGTGCAAGGAAAAGGATGCTGGTAGACCTCCTTAATTCATATAATCTTATGCAAACCGTATTCTTTCCAACGAGAGTGCAAGGGAACAGTAGAACAACCATAGACAATATTTTTGTTCATTCGTCATTATTAGAAGGGCATTCTGTTAGCAAGAAGGTGAATGGCCTTTCAGATCATGATGCACAAATTTTAAGTCTAAAAGATTTTTGTGCTGCAACACATGTTAAATATAGTTACCAACTGTTTAGGAAAGCTGATCCAGTTGCTGTACAGACTTTTGTAAACCTTATCAAGGAACAAGAGTGGCAAGATGTTTATAGTGCTGATACAGTAGACGATAAATATAATGCTTTCCTCAAGACTTTTCTCGTGCTCTTTGAAAGTTGCTTTCCGTTAGAACGTTCAAAACAGGGTACTAGCACAAACAGGCAGCCTGCGTGGCTGACTAAAGGGATAATAATATCTTGTAGAACAAAGTGGCAATTATATCAAAACGTTAGAAACAGTCACAATCTAAATGCAGCAGCCCATTACAAACAGTATTGTAAGGTACTTAAAAAAGTTATTAGGAAGGCAAAAAGTATGTGGTATGCAGATAGAATAGCTAAGTCTCAGGATAAAATTAAAACCATATGGTCAGTCGTAAAGGAAGTGGCTGGTCTGCAGAGACAGATCGAGAAAATAGGATCAGTGCGTAGTGGGGATGTCCGTGTTACTGATAAGTCGCATATATGTACAGTACTTAATAATCACTTTCTGAATATAGCAGGTGAACTAAATAGAAACCTAGTCCCAACAGGGAATCATATAGCGCTCTTAGAAAAAAGTGTTCCGAGACTGTTACCTGAAATGCTCCTCCATGATACTGACAAGAGGGAGATTGAGTTAATAATTAAATCACTAAAGACCAAGAACTCTCATGGATATGACGGGGTATCTAGCAGAATACTGAAGTATTGTTCTATGTATGTTAGCCCAGTACTTAGCCATATCTGTAACTTTTCCTTTAGGAGTGGTCGGTTTCCTGACCGATTAAAGTACTCGGTAGTGAAGCCACTTTATAAAAAGGGAGACAGGGATAATGTTGACAATTATAGACCTATTTCTATGCCATCGGTGTTTGCTAAAGTTATCGAGAGGGTTGTATATACAAGGTTACTGCAGCATTTAAATTCACATAATTTGCTGTCAAATGTACAGTTTGGTTTTAGAAATGGCTTAACAACTGAAAATGCTATAGACTCTTTTCTCTGTGAGGTTTTGGACGGATTAAATAAAAGGTTGCGAACGTTAGGTGTTTTCTTTGATTTAACGAAGGCTTTTGACTGTGTTGACCACAAAATATTACTGCAGAAGTTGGAACATTATGGAGTAAGGGGAGTAGCTTACAATTGGTTCGCCTCCTACTTTAAGAACAGAAAGCAGAAGGTAATCCTCCACAATATTGAGAGTGGTAATGATGTTCAGTCCCAATGGGGCACTGTTAAATGGGGCGTTCCCCAAGGGTCGGTGCTGGGGCCACTGCTGTTTCTTATTTATATAAATGATATGCCTTCTAGTATTACAGGTGATTCAAAAATATTTCTGTTTGCTGATGACACCACCTTGGTAGTGAAGGATCTTGTGTGTAATATTGAAACATTATCAAATAATGTAGTTCATGATATAAGTTCGTGGCTTGTGGAAAATAATTTGATGCTAAATCACATTAAGACTCAGTTTTTACAGTTTATAACTCACAATTCAACAAGAACTGACATTTTAATCAGACAGAATGGGCATGTTATAAGCGAGACGGAACAGTTCAAGTTCCTAGGCGTATGGATAGATAGATAGTAAGCTGTTGTGGAAAGCCCATGTTCAGGATCTTGTTCAGAAACTAAATGCCGCTTTATTTACCATTAGAACAGTATCTGAAATAAGTGACATTTCAACACGAAAAGTAGTATACTTCGCATATTTTCATACGCTTGTGTCATATGGTATTATTTTTTGGGGTAATTCTTCTGATTCAAAAAGGGTATTTTTGGCTCAAAAACGGGCTGTTCGAGCTATGTATGGTGTAAGTTCGAAAACCTCTTGTCGACCCCTATTCAATAGTCTGGGAATTTTGACATTGCCCTCACAGTATGTATTTTCTTTTATGTCGTTTGTTGTTAGCAATATTAGCTTGTTCCCAAGAGTTAGCAGCTTTCACTCAGTTAATACTAGGCAGAAATCAAATCTGCATGTGGAATGCACTTCCTTGACTCTTGTGCAGAAAGGAGTGCAGTATGCTGCTGCATCCATTTTCAATAAGCTACCACAAGAACTCAAAAACCTTAGCAGTAGCCCAAACACTTTTAAGTCTAAACTGAAGAGTTTCCTCATGGCTCACTCCTCCTATTCTGTCGAGGAGCTCCTGGAAGAGCTAAAACATTAAGCAAATTCCAGTGTTACATTCTTGATTTTCTTTATTTAAACTAACGACTTGTCGCCTGAATATGTTTCTTATATTTCATTTCATCTGTTTCTACAATCGTGTTATAATTTCATGTATTGACTCGTTCCATGACCATGGAGACTTCTCCTAAATGTGGTCCCACGGAACAATAAATAAATAAATAAAATGGAGCAGTAACGGGACAGTACTTCCTGGTCGCTGGATTGGAATAGGAGGTTGTATTCCATGGCCTGCGAAGTCATCTGCCCCTGCCGAATACAGACATGCATCAATGCAAGAGGACGTGCTGCTGGGTGTTAGAGGTACTGGTGTGTACAGCAATCTGGACCACCACCTCTGAAGGTCTGGCTGTATGGTGGTACAACATGTAATGTGTCTGTTTCATGAGCAATAAATTGGCGGAAATGATGTTTATGTTGATCTCTATTCCAATTTTCTGTAGAGGTTCCTGAACTCTCGGAATCGAGGTGATGCAAAACTTTTTTTGATGTGTGTAAATTTATGTATGTCGGATCACAAGCCCAGGTGTGACCACAAAGTTGTCGGCAACCATATTACAAATTTATATAAAGTGTCCTCAGCTAAAGAGAGTTGTATTACCAGTTGGAGTGATTGCAGTACACAACTACAGAACGGATCGCATGTTTGACCCTGTGCAGGACTGTTTAGGTATTTTAAACCTTAACAATCAGATTTACAATGTGCTTCTCTGCGCTCTCTATCAATCACAGCTATGCAGTGTCAGTTGACAAATGCCTTACAAACTGTTGCTGTATAGTTTTTTAACAGCATTATTCTGTGTATCTATTGAGATAATGGTGATACATGCAAGTTGACTGTTGTCTTTGATGCTTTCCTAGAAAAGAGAGCCAACTCCCTCTAAATTGACATGGATCTGCGTTAAATGATGGAATGCAGATGGAGTGATCGTTTGAGAGAGGTGTAATGAGGTGTGATTTAATGGTAGACTGATGATAGATTGTAGAGAGAGGGAGATGTTGCTACAGGCCATTTATCACGCAGTTAACCATTTTTTCCGTTGTTATCTAGGGGTGTATCAGTTGTGTGGTGTAACCTGCGATTGACTCGTATACAACTGCGCGTTCTGTGTGTGACTCAGGGCGCTATTTGCCCTGCGATCGTTAACAGCAAACCTTCCATAAAACAGTCATCAGAGGACTTCAATTCATGTGTGATGAAAGGTGTCCGGCGACGGGAAACCTGTTGTGGTACCCTCCTCTAAACGACCGAAGTTGTATGAGAAGTACTCCATTTCTCTGTTACATCTTGGATATAAATTGAGTCTTCAGTTTCATAAGTACGAAGCGACTGTTATTATACTTTTCATGCTCGTCCTAATCAGAAAGCATGCATGTGGATCATCAGGGAAAGAGCAGAATAGGATTTTTTAGCGGATTGGTGAATAAGATGCACAGATATTCTCATAGAAAATCAAACAGCACATGTTTGTGTCAGCAATATGACCACATACATATGGAAAACTGTGGAAAAAAATATGAAAAATGACATAAAATCGGTAAAATTTGAGGAAAACCTGGTATAATCACGAAAAATTGATGTGAGATACGTAAAAATTGACAGAATACGATGAAATATGTAAAATCGTGCGTGAAAACCTAGTATAATTACAGAAGTTGACTGAGAATACATAAAATTCGAGAAAAAAACCATGAAATGAGTACTGAGTAAAATCAATAAAACTGCGTGTTCTGGTAGAGGAGAGTAGACTGATTCTACTTATACACCCCTTAATAGTGGAGAGAGGGGGAATTCTAGAGACGTGGTGTCAAGACGAAATGGCAATATTATCCTGCACATGAACAACACAGCCTATCAGACCACCACTTCTGTGTAAAAGAGGAAGATTACCAGGGATGGTGATAAACAGTGATAAGGCTGTTGCATCGCCTCTGGCTACTGGTCGTGGTGTTTATTTCCTTGTAAGATGTCATTGTTTCTTCGTATGCATTTTCGGCTGCTGACGATTATTTTATAGGCCTGTTGTGAACGTATCATAATTTCCGGACCGTAATGAGCCTTGAACTCCGTAAACAGCATGCGGCAGACACGCCTCGAAACCTATGTAGTGTTTGTGCCACAAAGAATCGATGCCTCCTTTGGTGTGCAAAGTAGTATTTTATCATTTTACAGTTTGTCACTATAGTTTATGGTAGAGAAACTCGCAGGGAGGATGTATGTAATGCGATGGAAATATACTTCTAGCACTGGAATATTATCAGCGCTGCAATACAAATGATTAATAGGTCGGAAGCTGCACCGCTCTAGCATTATAGCGTGTCTTAAGTGCAGAACCACGTAGCTTCAGGAGTGCATGTGTTTATGTTGCACGACCATTTCTCTGTTACCAATACCTTCTTGGTACTGACCCCAGACGCTTGAACAATACTTCAAAATTGATTGCACAGTTGAGTTAAGTAAAATACTTCGAACTATGTCCATCTGAAGATCCATCATGCATAAACCACACATTTCTTCTTCATAATCGTCTGTTATATGAGCACAACTCTCTCATGTCTACTATACACAGATAAGGGATGCTAAACTCCTCGACAGGGACACATCTGGAGGGATCTTGTGAACTTAGATGGACGCCAAGAGTATATTGGTGTGAACATAGTATTCTCCTACTTCTATCAGCTGCAAATTAAATTGAGGACAGTGTTGTAGGGAGGGTTTGTCAAAGATACTACGGGGGGGGGGGATCTTTCAATCTCCAACTTTATCCTAAGAATGCGAAAATGCTCTGTAAGTTCCATCTGCGTGAGGAAATATGGGCAGTCATAATCGTAAATTATTCACTATGATCGGAGGACTAGAAATATGTAGATGGGTATACGACACTGAAGCTGGGAGGCAAGCTCTCGTTCACTTGTCAATGTTGAAATCTCGGAAAAACTGGTAAAACTGCTAAAATTGATTACATTATCATTTGTGGTGCTTATTACATTAAATTGCCCCATATCAGTGGTGTGTTCCCCATCCCTTCTCTCCACTGGTATGCTGTTGATTACCTCACAATGATTGAATGATATCGCTTGTATGAGATAGAGAGAGAGTCTTGGTGGGAGCAGCATCTTCAACAGATGGTCTGCACTGAAACAGTGATCGCATATGTGATTGCAATATGAGGAATCAATCGAAATGGTACACCTAGACATCTGCTACCACGTTGCTGTGGGGGATGAGTTCAGATGTAGAGGTCATCAGTCACTTTTGGACAGCTGTTTGAAAACGTCTCAAAAGTCTTCACATTTTTGTCAATAAGAAACACCGCCTCTGTCTTATTTCAGTCATCCTGTGTGTTGTGGGACCAGCAGCACAGTTTACAGAGTGCGATGTCCAGTTTTCTGTGAGAGCCAATGGATCAAAACGTGTTAATGTTGGTTTAGCACCTGACAAAGACCTCAAAGTTGTGGTGGAAAAACAAAATGTATGGTGGTGTACAAAGTTGTAGTCATACGCTACTTGGACGTGTTACAGCAGAAAAAAATGGATCAAACTGCTTGTGAAAGAACAACGTAGGACCCTCCGTTGCAATTGATAGTCTATAGGATATGGTCCTCCTACAGTACAAGCTATGAAACTTTGCACTTGTTTGTGCACGTGACTTCGATCACTGGCCAACTGCTCCAGTGAATTAATACCTGTATATTTAATGGGATCAGCACATGTGCTCGTTGTCAGCAAGCAGAGTGTATCTGTTTCCCGATATATATCGGAAGAGAGGGATGCGGTAATATCTTATCTTGTTCTCTATCAGATGATGTTAGAGAGTTTTTATAGTTTGTAGTTTTCCTCTGTTGCATGGTACAAAATATCGAGGATAGAGAGGATGTTTGGGTGATGGATATGAATGCATCCTGAGAGATCCAGATCTCTTTCGGATTGCAGTACCTGTAAGTAGTTTGGAGATGCACCGCAATGCAGTAGCAAAACCCTCGTCCTCCTGGCAGTTCCCATATGATATGGAGTCTTAATAATTTTCCCGATAAGAAACACCACCATAGTTGCTCATACTGTCGTTTTTCTACCACCTTGTGTTGCAGAGGAAAGCTCGTTTGGCGCTGGCCTTATACAGGGTGGTCCATTGATCGTAACCGGGCCAAATATCTCACGAAATAAGCGTCAAACGAAAAAACTACAAAGAACAAAACTTGTCTAGCTTGATGGGGGAAAACAGATGGCGCTATGGTTGGCCCGCTAGATGGCGCTGCCTTAGGTCAAACCGATATCAACTGCGTTTTTTAAAAATAGGAACCCCTATTTTTTATTACATATTCGTGTATTACGTAAAGAAATATGAATGTTTTAGTTGGGCCACTTTTTTCGCTTTGTGATAGATGGCGCTGTAATAGTCACAAGCCGGCCGGGGTGGCCGAGCGGTTCTAGGCGCTTCAGTCTGGAACCACGCGACCGCTACGGTCGCAGGTTCGAATCCTGCCTCGGGCATGGATGTGTGTGATGTCCTTACGTTGGTTAGGTTTAAGTAGTTCTAAGTTCTTGGGGACTGATGACCTCAGATGTTAAGTCCCATAGTGCTCAGAGCCATTTGAACCATTTGAATGGTCACAAACATATGACTCACAATTTTAGACAAACGGTTGGTAACAGGTAGGTTTTTTAAATTAAAATACACGTAGATACGTTTGAACATTTTATTTAGGTTGTTCCAATGTGGTATATGTACTTTTGTGAACTTATCATTTCTGAGAACTTATGCTGTTACAGCGTGATTACCTGTTAATACCACATTAATGCAATAAATGCTCAAAATGATGTCCGTCAGCCTCAATGCATTTGGCAATACGTGTAACGACATTCCTCTCAACAGCGAGTAGTTCACCTTCCGTAATGTTCGCACATGCACTGACAATGCGCCGACGCATGTTCTCAGGCATTGTCGGTGGATCACGATAGCAAATATCCATCAACTTTCCCCACAGAAAGAAATCCGGGGACGTCAGATCCGTTGAACGTGCGGGCCATGGTATGGTGCTTCGATGACCAATCCACTTGTCACGAAATATGCTATTCAATACCGCTTCAACTGCACGCGAGCTATGTGCCGGACATCCATCATATTGGAAGTACATCGTCATTCTGTCATGCAGTGAAACATCTTGTAGTAACATCGGTAGAATATTACGTAGGAAATCAGCATACACTGCACCATTTAGATTGCCATCGATGAAATGGGGGCCAATTATCCTTCCTCCCACAATGCCGCACCATACATTAACCCGCCAAGGTAGCTGATGTTCCACTTGTCGCAGCCATCGTGGATTTTCCATTGCCCAATAGTGCATATTATGCCGGTTTACGTTGTCGCTGTTGGTGAATGACGATTCGTCGCTAAACAGAACGCGTGCAAAAAATCTGTCATCGTCCCGTAATTTCTCTTGTGCCCAGTGGCAGAACTGTACACGACGTTCGCCGGCCTGAGTGGCCAAGCGGCTCTAGGCGCTTCAGTCTGGAACCGCGCGACCGCTACGGGCGCAGGTTCGAATCCTGCCTCGGGCATGGATGTGTGTGATGTCCTTAGGTTAGTTAGGTTTAAGTAGTTCTAAGTTCTTGGGGACTGATGACCTTAGATGCTAAGTCCCATAGTGCTCAGAGCCATTTGAACCATTTGTACACGACGTTCAAATTCGTCGCCATGAAATTCCTGGTGCATAGAAATATGGTACGGGTGCAGTCGATGTTGATCTAACATTTTCAACACCGACGTTTTTGAGATTCCTGATTCTCGCGCAATTTGTCTGCTACTGATGTGCGGATTAGCCGCGACAGCAGCTAAAACATTTACTTGGGCATCATCATTTGTTGCAGATCGTGGTTGACGTTTCCCATGTGGCTGAACGCTTCCTGTTTCCTTAAATAACGTAACTAGTTTGGACAAGAAGAGAATAGAAGCTTTCGAAATGTGGTGCTACAGAAGAATGCTGAATATTAGATGGGTAGACCACATAACTAATGAGGTGTTGAATAGATTTGGGGAGAAGAGGAGTTTGTGGCACAACTTGACAAGAAGAAGGGACCGGTTGGTAGGACATGTTCTGAGGCATCAAGGGATCACAAATTTAGCATTGGAGGGCAGCGTGGAGGGTAAAGATCGTAGAGGGAGACCAAGAGATGAATACACTAAGCAGATTCAGAAGGATGTAGGTTGCAGTAAGTACTGTAAGATGAAGAAGCTTGCACAGGATAGAGTAGCATAGAGAGCTGCATCAAACCAGTCTCAGGACTGAAGACAACAACAACATCTGGCGAACGGTCCGGACACTTGGATGATGTCGTCCAGGATACCGAGCAGCATACATAGCACACGCCCGTTGGGCATTTTGATCACAACAGCCATACAACACGATATCGACCTTTTCCGCAATTGGCAAACGGTCCATTTTAACACGGGTAATGTATCACGAAGCAAATACCGTCCGCACTGGCGGAAAGTTACGTGCTACCACTTACTTATACGTTTGTGGCTATTACAGCGCCATCTATCACAAAGCGAAAAAAGTGGTCAAACTAAAACATTCATATTTCTTTACTTACTACACTAATATGTAATAATAAATGTGGGTTCCTATTTTTAAAAAACGCAGTTGATATCCGTTTGACCTATGGCAGCGCCATCTAGCGGGCCAACCATAGCGCCAGCTGGTTTCCCCCTTAAGCTAGACGAGTTTCGTTCTTTGTAGTTTTTTCGTTTGATTCTTATTTCGTGAGATATTTGGCCCGGTCACTATCAATGGACCACCCTGTGTACTGTACACAGATGGCAGAACTATGCCACACGTTCTCATTTCCACCGAGTGGTCAAAACAAGGTCCTGTTGCATTAACTCAGTTCACCCTGTTTCTCCATGGGATGCAGAAGGTGGCAGACATAGCGCTCTCCAACGTCTGCTCAGTTCTGTTTTAAACTGGAGCGCTCAAATGAAGAAACCTGCAAGGAGGGCAGGGCGGAGACTGAGAAACTGTTACAAGATCCAGAGGTACTGTCTAAAACCACATTGGAGTTCTGCTGTATGGGGTCTTAACAGATAGGTTGAAAGGAGTATAGTGGGGCACATTTGTATTTGGCACCCGAATATGATTTTATAAAGGATGTATGTCTTTGATAGGCTTTGTATCGCAGACCCAGAGATACTGCTAGTGTTGAAGTAAGAGAGCCTTTGGCGCATAGTTGTAGGTAGCTGTCTGTGAGGGAAAGACGATGGAGTAGGCAGTTTTTGTGGTGTGCTGTGTGAAGCCACCAAGAGTTAGATTAATTTAGGTATGTCAATATTGTTGAACATGGAAGCAGAAGTCTTCATGCAACCAAGTTAAAGATGTTAAATAATTATGATTTCTGTTTTTGCCAGCGTGTTAGTATAGATGAGTTGCCTGATAATTTTTAATTATTGAGGAACCACAAAATGTACGTTAAATGTTGTGATAAAAAGGCTAGTTAGATATTTCACTTTTGTAATGCTTCTAAGATCTGTTAACAGAGCTATATGTGATTTCATGATCTGCATTCATGTTGACTTAGTGAAGTTAGATGATACTTGCCGTTTAAATCTCATTGTTTGTGAATCAGTTGTGAGTAATGTAACTTCAATTGTGAGATGTTTTCGAAAAGCCAAACTTAAATTGGAGTATAATTTTGCTAAAAGAACTCAATGTTAGTATTTCACCAAAATTAGTACCGCCTCCCTGTGCACGTCATATATTTTTTAAAGAACTTGGATTTTCTTAAATGTTCTCGTTTATCAGCCAAAAGAATTTCATGTGCATTTCAAGTATTATAGCCATCACTGCACACTGCTGAGCCTGTAGCTAGCATTTATATATTTTTTGTGAGAGACCTGAATATACCGCGTTCCACCCTTGCTGCACTACAGGTAAGACAATTCATTTCTTATGTGCACAGAGACCAAAGTTATCAGTTTTGAACAGGGCCAGATGATTCAGTGCCTAAGGGGCTGAATGTATTTTGCAGTGACTGTATTTCTTTATTGGTATTGGGAGTTGCATTGCCCAATCAATTCGTGTAAAGTTTTGCTAACAATAACACAGAGTAAGCACACCACTTGCAGTTACAACACGCTACACGATAATTCGAGTTCAGTACGCATTCCACGGTTCAGACACTCATTCAACGTAATCGTAAAGTTTATTATTTCATTTTTTGAAGAACGTTACAAAGTTTTCGAAAAAAAGGTGACTCATTTCAGATAAGAGATTGTTACAAATATGATTCACCAGTGGCTGTAATCATTAAAAGACTTCTTCATAGGATCGACAGCAAGTACGTGGTAGAATGGAGAGACTTGATTCCAAATCCCAGACAGCATTTCTACTAGAAAGCGTAACACTATCAGCGACTCTTGTGTATGCCTGAAGAACCAAGACAGCTTTTTATGCAGAGTTACGGTAACATAGTCATCATAAACGTGTTTTTAATAGCGCGGATCTTACATGAAATGTTTGTTGCCGAAAGTAGTATCCTTCTGCTGTCAACTTCAAATGACGGTTCTAGATGGTGTCCCTCTAAAAGAACATCGTCTTCCCTCCAGTGATTCCAACTTGTGCTGCCGTTGAAACAAGAAGTTACCCGCCATGCAAAGTGACTCTCATGATCAGTTTAATTAATTAGCCTATCAATTTGATATCAATGTTGTGTCACCTGTTGGGTGGAAGCGATGACCAGGGTACCACTGGTATGGTTCGTGAGTTGGAACAATAATCAGGAGTTTTCTTTGTTGTTGTGGCGATATATTTTAACGAAATTTAAATCTCCCAACTACACGGGGAGAGATGGCCTTTATAATAAAATCAATTGCATTATCGAATCTATAAGGTGATACTTAGTAAAAACATGATATTAACAACTTCTCTGAACTGTTACCTTAACAGACTTAATATGTAGCGAGACATTTAGTTGCTTTAAGGGAGTTCAAAAGTGAGGAGGTGTCTTGTGATAGAGGCTTGTGATAAAGGTAGATTTTAGCATTCGGTCATGAGCCAAAAATAAGTTTAATATTCTGGACCTATGATGTGAGAGATACGAAGCTTATTAGAACAGATTTTCTTCTATCTGATGAGAAAACACTTAAGAAGAAATGTAGCTTATACCATACTATTAGAGAACATTCACAACAAGTAACGATACGTAAGTGATTTGAAAAAGCTTCTGTGCCCTTATATCTTCTGTCTTCGAAAAATAACTTGTATAAAAGGGAGAAATCTCCATTTCGCGTGAGAAATTCGAGGTGTATGGTCAAAACATCGCAGTCTCGAATTGGGTAAAGTGGAATTTTTAGACTGGGGGCACCTATGTCGAAGTTTAATTAGTTAGAACTACTGTAGACGTCTAGGGCACAGCTGTTTGATTCATTGTGCACCACAGATGGCTGCAGGAGCGGTCACGAGGAGCCGGCGACTGGACAGTGGATCAGCTCGGCCTGAGATGAGCGGTTAGGTACAAAGACTGCGCCGACCTGTCTGCTCTTGTTTACGGTAGCGAGGGCTAGCGAAGTGACCAGTATGCTGGATAAGCAGGGATAGAAGCGGACATGTGTATTACGTGAGAGAAGATCCAAAATGGTAGCTATTTGCACTGGACATATTAATTTGATCGGAATTCCTACCACTCCAGTTATGTCCTGATGCTCTCCTTGGCCATTGGTGGTGCACTATGCCATACACACGCGTCCACGACTGGGGCTGTGGTGGTAGTTTTGACGTCAGACCACAGGCACCGGTGGCGTATGAGGGGGTTAGCATACTGTGTGTGGACATTGGCACATGAGCGTGCGGGATGTGCGAGTGTTTCAGCGATCTCTGACATCCAGAAATGACAGCCACTGCTATGGACTGGATCGTGGTTTAATGGTGTGGTGTTTAGTGCTTCACAATTCATCATAGTGCACTCTGTCTTGCAGAGGTATTTCTTCTTGTTGTTTCTATCCCATCACATGGTAGACCCTTCCTCCTCCTTCCAAATGTAGCAGATAGGAATTCTATAGTGCTTTACAAACGCAACTGCAACGTCAAATTCCCGATCGATCAATTTACTATTTCCGATTGGTATATTGCGAGCACGCATGCATTCGATACAGGCAGGCATGGCCTACGTGGGTGTGGGTGTCTCTCCCGGCTGGTGCAGATGGGGCTTCCCTGCAGCTGGCAGATGGTGCGCACTTTGCGATCAAGAGTTTGTGTCACCGATAGGATTTTGTTTTTCGACAGATATGTTTAGTGGCAACGTTGTGGTGGAGGAGTGTGTTTGTGGTCTCTAACAACGTTGCGTTCAAGACCTCGGATATATTTAGCACTATAATGTATTTGTGGTGGAAATTTCATTACTTGATTTGCATGTTTGCGTGTGGTACTGAAACGTTGAAAATGTCTTATTACCTAGAAGGATCATTGAAGGGTGGAGGTGAGTGTTTTAAGCGATCTATCTGATTCCTGTAAATTGTTAAACAATTATTTTTATTAGGTAGTGCAAATGGATTACTTAACAATTTTTGATATCTAAATTGCGTCAGCTCTCCCTTTGTCTCCAGCATTAGCAAATAGGAACAAAGTATTCTGAGGAGAGATGAAAACCTCCGTCTGCGTGTTTGAAGATGTTGGTTCACTTAGAGAAACAGGAAGTGGCCTCTTGAGAAAGACAGAGACAGGAAGCGAGTCTTGAATTTCCCGATCAAAAGAATGCCACCACTTGATGCTTTGTTTGGAAACCGTGAGATCAAAGGAGGCCGATTTCCGGTCTGTGGTATTTAGTAACTTGATCAGTAATTAGGACACTAAGCAGTTTTGACTTTCGTGGTGGCTCCCTGACAATAGACGCACGCGCGGGAGGCCTCAATGGTGGCTCCAAATCGAGCTTCATTCTATTCACGATCTGTAGACTACTTTTGCAAGGTTTAACTGTCAGTGCAATATAACTGCTGAATGTTTCTCGATCTGTACAAAACAGTTTGCCGCTGAAATTCTAGTAATTTGTCTATCTGCAGAAAGTGGGGGTTCCGAAATATGTCATGAACTTTTAGATATGTAACGGTTCTGATTTTTCCATCTGTGCTTAGACACCAGTGTGCTTCGAAAAGTGAGGAAAATTAAAAAAAATTAGAGCTTTAACATCCCTGACTCTGGCAGCAAATATAAACTAAGCATGTTTCCGTGCATCATCAGAATAAAAACCCCGCAACTCTTTAAATAATCCATACTTCCTTGTCACCCACAAATTGTTAAAGTAATTAGTATTCCATATACTGCAGTCAATTTCCTGACAAATTATTTAACTAAATAAATAAACTATATCCCAAACACCGCTTATATCCCATGAGTTATTTAAATAAATGATATTCCACATATTTCCTTGTGTACCAGAAATTGTTTAAACAATATGCCGTACACCACAATCGATTCGTGCCAATCCGTACAAATTCTTTAAATAAATAAACAAAAAAGCAGACTACATTCCATACACCACTTTGTATCCCATAAATTGTTTAAATAAACGATATTCCACACAGTGCTTTATAAGTAAATATATAAACTGTATTCCGTACACCACCTTGTTTAAATAAACAATTTATGGGATACATTTATAGAGATAATACTGAGGACATTTCAGACAGAATACTGAGGACGTAAGATACGAGTGTGTATTGAAGAGGAAAAAAGTGAGTGAAAAAGATTTGTTTTTACAGAATAATGAAAGGAGTGAAATAATATGACGCAATCAATGGGAAGGGTGTAAGGTAACAAGTTGGAAATAATAAGTGCTAGCTCAAAGAAAGAATTGTGGGTCTGTTGTTTCACTTGATCACACATATACGAAATAACTTCAAAAAAAGATCAATGCATTCAAACTGATCCCACAGGATAAAGATAATACAGAGCAGATTGTAACCATGCGTAGAAGAATTATTCTTCCAAGATAAAGACCCGACAAATTCAGTGATCAGAATTAAAAATTTGCATGCATCAGATTCTTTCAATAACATTTTACAGCAGTCACATAACCTCACATGAATTCATGTAAAAATACGTTAGGCGTATAAAAGTTTAAACATTATGATTTAGAAGTTAATAAAACAGTTCAATATGTAATGTCGCGTTATATCTGACTCCAGATGCCAGGATAAGAAGCACTATACATAGATTTAAGTGCCAGGGTATCTCGAAGGCACGTTGTACATGGCTTGACATGTCAGGACTTCAACAAACAGAAACAGCTTTGTTTGCTGTCGTGAACAATAGCCTTTTGCGAAGTATCCAATCCCAAATGTCTACCGCACACAGTTCGCTTTGCCATGTTTGACTGGAATACGTTAGAGACGGATATGGATCCACTGACACCAGCCATTGTCGTTGACAAGGCATCAGTCTTGTCTCTGGTCCCTATCAGAGTCTTCTTTCGACTTCTTCCCATATGTCGAATTACGTGGTACGACTGGTTCAACATTCCCTATAGACACGTTAAACTGTCAGCACTGATATACAAGCGAACTGGGCAGCTTCATTCACGATGTGGTTACGGGCACTTCAAAACACGATAGCTGCTTTCTGCTATTCCCCACATCTCCACGTCGACCTACCTTCCTGCACAGATTCCATACAACCGACTGGCTCATATTCACCACTTTACTGCTATGGCTGACGGGAGGGGGTTCACATGAGTGCCTGGTACCTGTTCTACAGCATCTACAGTGCTCCAAGCGGACCAGTCTGTACTTTTTAGGGGGTAACATATATTTTTCCCAGTAAGCTTACGTATTTCCATTCTTACTGTGTCATGTGCTGGCCACACTTGGGTACTGTAATGCGCTCTAAGACAAGAAAAGAAAACAGAAAAAATGACGCACCACGTTGGAATTATCTAAGTGGGACGGATATTGGTAGATGTGATGTGCATGTACAGACAAACAAATGATTATAGGTGCAGAAAAATTGGAAGATTTTTTCAAGAGAAAGAACTTTACAAATTGAACATGTCAACAATGCGTTGGTCATCTGTGACCCATATGCAAGCAGTTATTGGCTTGTCATTGACTGATGGAGTTTTGGATGTCCTCCTCAGGGATATCGAGCCGAATTCTGTCCAACTGAGAAATTAGATCGTCAAAATCCTGAGCTGGTTGGAGGGCCCTGCCCACACTGCTCCAAACTTTCTTCATTGGGGAAAGATCTGACGACCTTTCTGGCCAAGGTAGAAACTCTCGGTGTGTAAGAGCGGGAATTAGCTAGCTGAACTGTGAGCCCACGATAGCTTGCCATGAAGGGCAACAAAATGGGTTGTAGAATATCCTCGATGTACTATTGTGTTGTAATGGCGCCGCTGATGACAACCAAAGGTGTCCTGCTTCGAAAAGAAACAGCATCCCAGACCGTCACTCCTGTCCGCAGCTCGTGGTCTCGCGGTAGCGTTCTTGCTTCCCGAGCACAGGGCCCCGGGTTCGATTCCCGGCGGGGTCAGGGATTTTCACCTGCCTCGAGATGATTGGCTGTTGTTGTGTCGTCTTCATCATCATCATTCATCCCCATTACGGTCGGAGGAAGGCAAAGGCAAACCATCTTCACTAGGACCTTGCCTAGTACGGCGCTGTGGGTCTCCCGCATCGTTTCCCTACGATCTGTCAAGGAGTATGGGACTTCATCATCATCATCGTCACTCCTGGTTGTCTGCTCGTATGGCGGGCGACAGTCAGGTTGGTATTCCACCCTGCCCAGGACGTCTCCAGACACATTTTCGCTGGTCACTGGGGCGCAGTTCGAAGCAGGACTCATCAATGAAGACAGGTCTACTACAATCAATGAGATCACAGGCCGAATGTGCTCGAGACTTGTGCAAACGGGCTTGTTGGTGCACGGAGGTCAATGGTAGTTGGTGCAAAGGGGTGCTGGGAGCTCATCCTCCTTTTTGTGAGCCGCCTATTAATGGTGCTTGTGGTCAGTGAAGATCGAATATAATGATCAATCCGAGGCTGTGAGTGTCTCTCTGAAGACTGCGTGGTCCTCACCTTCTGTCGTCTCCCTAGGCCAACAGCTTCTTTCTTGACGCTGTGTTCGGTCATGATTCACCTCTTCCTGTCGCGGCCATCGAATAGTGACATCACTCCTACTCAACTGTCGAGCGATTCGACGATTATTCCAACTGGCTTCTTTGAGCCCAACTACACGTCCTCTCTCGATTGCTGACATCTGCGTGTGTTGTTCACGTGCCTGTCTGCGATGCATGGTTACTGTCTGAGTACAAGGAATGAAATTCGCAAGGACTTTATGCCCTGCTATCGACGTGTCCCCTGTTTACTACCCTCGCCGGCTGCGCGGTGAAATTGCGCTGCTGCGTTACACTTTCATATATCGGGACCAAAGTTTATAGTTTTGCATTTTCCGTAGATACCTGTGTATCAATTTGTGACCAAGTTACATAATTCCTTCACCATGTGTCGTTTCTTTTTGTCTTACAGTACATTTTTACTTTGGTTTGCTCTTTTTGTGAGGATCTGATAATGGCGATTGCCGAAACGCGTCAGAAGAATAATTGAATAGTAAAGGAGGGTTGGGTTGTTTGGGAGAGGAGACCAGACAGCGAGGTCATCGGTCTCATCGGATTAGGGAAGGACGGGGAAGGAAGTCGGCTGTGCCCTTTCAAAGGAACCATCCCGGCATTTGCCTGGAGCGATTTAGGGAAATCACGGAAAACCTAAATCAGGATGGCCAGACGCGGGATTGAACCGTCGTCCTCCCGAATGCGAGTCCAGTGCGCTAGAATAGTAAAAGAATTGTAATGTATACAAAATTCTGTGAGTAAATGTTACAAATGGCGACTGGCGTCTTAAAAGTTTTTATTTTATTTAGTGTTTTAATATGTATCGCTAAATCAGGTGGACGCACAGGCGAGCGTTGAGTTAAGCATTCGTCTGCCTGCATCACTTAATGTACCTGACGTGCTTTACCTCCGACTGCCATCAATTTATGCCTCGAGCACCGCAGAAAGTACCCTGTATCGCTAGATATTCAAAATGACAATATACGTAACTTATCTGCTTTGTCCAAGGATTATCAAAGAGATTTTTTTTACATAAGTAATTCTGGAATACTGAAGTTGTGGAGTTACGGCCTGCCAAGTTACTTTCTGAGGTGACGTTTAGTTTCCTTATCTTGTATGATTTGGTGTTTAAAAGATGTTGTAAATGCTTGCGGTACATGCGAAGTAGCAGTAACATTTGCATCCTACTGCTGTGCTAATGACTGTCTAACACGCGCATTACGGCCAGTCGTTTACGAATAACCGCTGCAGTTTTAATAGCATGCAGAACCAGGTCTTACACCGTGTGTTCCGGTGTCTTCCTCCAAAACACCGCACACTTCACATTGGTGTTACTCATCCCCACTCCGCCTCAAAGAAAAAGAAAGTCGTAGAGGTCCGGTCGATAGACCGTGGTGCCATGGTACAACACCCATTCCTCTCAGCTCGACAGTGGTGAACAAGAAAATTGTAACGTCATCATCATCATCATCATCATTTAAGACTGATTGTGCCTTTCAGCGTTCAGTCTGGAGCATAGTCCCCCTTATAAAATTCCTCCATGATCCCCTATTCAGTGCTAACATTGGTGCCTCTTCTGATATTAAACCTATTACTTCAAAATCATTCTTAACCGAATCCAAGTACCTTCTCCTTGGTCTGCCCCGACTCCTCCTACCCTCTACTGCTGAACCCATGGGTCTCTTGGGTAACCTTGCTTCTCTCATGCGTGTAACATGAACCCACCATCTAAGCCTGTTCGCCCTGACTGCTACATCTATAGAGTTCATTCCCAGTTTTTCTTTGATTTCCTCATTGTGGACACCCTCCTGCCATTGTTCCCATCTACTAGTACCTGCAATCATCCTAGCTACTTTCATATCCGTAACCTCAACCTTGTTGATAAGGTAACCTGAATCCACCCAGCTTTCACTCCCATACAAAAAAGTTGGTCGAAAGATTGAACGGTGCACAGATAACTTAGTCTTGGTAGTGACTTCCTTCTTGCAGAAGAGAGTAGATCGTAGCTGAGCGCTCACTGCATTAGCTTTGCTACACCTCGCTTCCAGTTCTTTCACTATGTTGCCATCCTGTGAGAATATGCATCCCAAGTACTTGAAACCATCCACCTGTTCTAACTTTGTTCCACCTATTTGGCACTCAATCTGTTTATATTTCTTTCCCACTGACATTACTTTCGTTTTGGAGATGCTAATCTTCATACCATAGTCCTTACATTTCTGATCGAGCTCTGAAATATTACTTTGCAAACTTTCAATCGAATCTGTCATCACAACTAAGTCATCCGCATATGCAAGACTGCTTATTTTGTGTTCACATATCTTAATCTCACCCAGCCAGTCTATTGTTTTCAACATATGATCCATAAATAATATGAACAACAGTGGAGACAGGTTGCAGCCTTGTCTTACCCCTGAAACTACTCTGAACCATGAACTTAATTTACCGTCAACTCTAACTGCTGCCTGACTATCCATGTAAAGACCTTTAATTGCTTGCAAAAGTTTGCGTCCTATTCCATAATCTCGTAGAACGGACAATAACTTCCTTCAAGGAACCCGGTCATATGCCTTTTCTAGATCTATAAAGCATAGATACAATTCCCTGTTCCACTCATAACACTTCTCCAATACTTGCCGTAAGCTAAAGATCTGGTCCTGACAACCTCTAAGAGGCCTAAACCCACACTGATTTTCATCCAATTGGTCCTCAACTAATACTCGCACTTTCCTTTCAACAATACCTGAGAATGAGATTTTCACTCTGCAGCGGAGTGTGCGCTGATATGAAACTTCCTGGCAGATTAAAACTGTGTGCCCGACCGAGACTCGAACTCGGGACCTTTGCCTTTCGCGGGCAAGTGCTCTACCACTGAGCTACCGAAGCACGACTCAGGACCGGCACTCACAGCTTTACTTCTGCCAGTACCTCGTCTCCTACCTTCCAAACTTTACAGAAGCTCTCCTGCAAACCTAGCAGAACTAGCAAACCTGAAAGAAAGGATACTGCGGAGACATGGCTTAGCCACAGGCTGTGGCTACAGTCTGCCTTCGGCAGTGACACAGTGCGGACCGTGTTGCCTGCCGGCCGCGCTGTGGTGCGCGCGCCTGTTTGTTTACGCCGGAGCAGCTTCGCGTGTGCGGTGTTGTGAGTCTAGAACGAGATGGCACACTCGTACAGAAAAACGACTTTGAAGTTCAGTTTTGCGAACGACTATACACGACCAAAGGCACACGAGATTGAACGTTTCTTCAGAGAAGTAAAAATCGATCCACAGGAAATCGTGGGAATCAATTTATCGCTCGTTTCAAGCGTCGTCTATGTCAAGCTTGTTGACGAGTCTGCTTGCGAAAGACTTCTACAACGATCACCGAACGGGTATCGTTTCTGTCATGCCGACGGGAATGTTGGTGCGGTTACAGTCGATCACGTGGGAATGGGGATCCGCACTATACGAGTCTTCTAACTTCCGTTTGAGGTCCCGTCTGAACTTGTTACCGACGCCTTTCGACCATACGGTACAGTTCTATCCCATGTGGCCGAAAAATGGATGAGTTTTACCACGAACCCCGTTTTAAATGGGGTGAGACAAATACGGATAGAACTGCGCAAGCACGTCCCCTCTTATTTGTACATAGGGGGTTGTCGAGCGATTATAATCTATGATGGGCAACCTCGCACTTGCTCGGGGTGCGGGAAAGAAGATCACGTCCGCTCGGAATGCCTCCAGCGACGTTTAGTGCAAACTCCACGGGATGACATTCAGGCGCCACAACCGACGACTGTCTTACCGTTGACCTTTGTGGAAGCCCTGAGAGGCGACGTGAGGGAGACTTCCGATGGGCACCAGCAGCTGCCCCCTATAGAGAACATGGACACCACTGGACTGGAACTCCGACCACCGGTTCCACCACAGCAGACACAGGACACCGCACAAGAGATGCAGCTGACGGCCGCTCCAGGCTCATCCGTGGTGGCTGCCAGTGCTTCCACCGAGAGCGTGACATGCCAGGCCCAAGACGGAGGGTACGCAACCCTAACAGCCGATGCGGACGCAAGGCAACGGAAACAGCGTTCGCCGAAGAGAAGAAAGAAGCGTCGACTGACTTCTGCTGACGATAGCCATAGTCCCGAGGGGACAGTGGACGACAACGACAGTATCGACCCGAGACCAGTGGATTCAACAGATACCGAGATGACGATGCAGGAACTACACAGCGACGATAACTTGAACTCTCCTTCTGGTGACCGGAAGGCGGAAGTGGAGATGACAACTGTCCAACATCAGAGCGATGACAACGTTACCTCCCATCCTTCGACCAGTTCCGGAAATATGCTGGGGGACTGGGCGCAAGAAATGGACCAACAGGAACAGGATGAAAATACGAACGCGACGATTGAGGACAGTCCTGGCCAGAGGCCGGGAGGGGTCGGGAAATGTTGACCAACTTAGTGTGTCGAGGAGCGCCGGGGGTGCAGATGGCCGCTTAATGACACCGCCCTACAACTGATGAACACAAGCCAGGCGTACCGCATTGCCACGATAAACATTAATGGCATACGGACACCGCTTAAAATTCAAATGCTGAAAGATATGTTACGCGCTGCGGACGTGGATATTGTACTCCTACAAGAAGTGCGTTTCACATCGCCGCCAGAGTTCTACGGTTACGAGGCACATTATTCAGTGCACGATGAAAGTGGATGCGGTGTGGCGATTCTCACCAGGGAAGGAATAGGAGTGGAGGACGTCAGGTCTCTCCCTTCGGCACGCGGCATAGCGATCACTGTCGACGGCGTTCGTTTCATCAATTTATACGCACCATCTGGCTCCACCAAACGAAGAGAAAGGGCGACTTTTTACACCGAAGAGATAGCACCGTTGTTCGCTGGACGCTTTGATAACTATATAGTGGGCGGCGACTTTAATTGTGTCGTCGACAAAAAGGACCAAGTACCTCATTATGTGCCATGCATGGAACTGCGTGCGTTGATTACCGAAATGGCGCTTCTGGATACCTGGGAACTACAGCATGGTGACAGACCGGGTTATACGTTTTTCACGGGACACTCGGCGAGTAGACTTGATAGAGTGTACGTGACACGAGCTCTACGGACGACGATACTGGATGCCGAAATCTGGCCAGCGGCTTTTACGGATCATATGGCGTACGTCTGTACGATTTCACTAACGCGTCAGAAGATATGGCGGAGTAAAGGTCACTGGAAAATGAATTGTGCACTTTTACGTGACACTGAATGTCACCGGTCGATAGAGGCGGCCTGGGAGACCTGCGTTCGCCGCCAACGAGCATACACCTCGGTTCTCCAGTGGTGGATTAAATGCGCAAAACCAACGTTACGGAGAACGTTGATACGATACGGGCAGGACAAATCGCAGTGGAACCGCACAACGGCTGATTTTTATTTTACAGCCCTGAGGGAGCTGATGACCCAACAACCATCGCCGCAAAGGCACACGGCCATGCGCAGGATAAAAGCCAAGTTATTACAGCTGACGAGACTAAGAATGGAAGGTATAATGGTCCGGGCGAGATCGGCGGACACAGTTGCTGCCGAAACCCCCTCCATGCACCACGTGGTACGTGAACGCCAACGACGACGCAGGACATTGATCAGGGAACTAATATCTGAAACTGGCCAGCAAGTTGTGCACCAGCGTGATATTGCGCACGTGTTTACCGACTATTTCCGCCAGTTATATGGACCTGTACATGTGAACCACGAGACACTACATGATATCATCTCGGAAATGCCAGATAGAGGACCACCACTGGATACAGAAACTTTCATCACAGCGATAACAGAGGACGAGCTGACAGACGCAATTGCCAGGGGGGCTCCGAACAAGTCCCCAGGACAGGACGGCTTCCCAATTGAATTTTACCGCGCCTTTGCATACCTTATGGGACGGACCTGGATTCAGATGTACAACGAACTCCTGTTACCGCAGACTGAGATACCTTCCGAATTCACGGAGGGTATCATCATCCCAATACCCAAACCACGCGGTGGCAGAAATCCAGGAGATTATAGACCACTCACTCTCTTGAACTGCGACTATAAGATTTTCGCGCGCATCCTTGGGGCTCGCTTGCGGTCTTCACTTTCTGATAGACTCCTCATAGATCAAACTTGCCTCGGCGGTAAGAGCAACGTACATACGGCGCTCAGTGACTACCGAGATATCATCGCATTAGCAGCGGCATGCCGAGTGCGTGGGGCACTCGTCGCTATTGACTTCGATCATGCGTTCGACAGAGTGGATCATACCTTTTTGCATGCGGTGATGGGCAGATTGGGAATCCCACAGGCCTTCATCCTAGTGATCATGCGACTGTTACACGGCATACGATCAAAGGTCTCGGTGAATGGACGGGGCACTGACTACATTGTTATTTCAAGGTCAGTTCGTCAAGGTTGCCCCCTTTCGATATTTTTGTATGCAATGGCTTTGGAACCCTGTCTATATGGTCTCCGAAGACGGTTGGAGGGAGTGCCGTTGCCACAACTGACCTTTCATTGCCGCGCTTATGCTGACGATGTGATGCTGGTGGCACGGACAGGAGAAGAAGTACGTACGGCGTTGGCATGGCTACAGCGATACGGGATGGCGGCAGGAAGCGTGCTTAATCTACAAAAATCACGCTGCATGAATGTCGGTCGAGGATTACAACCGGGGGAGGAAGGCCCGCTCATCTTAGTTAAGACCATAAAATGCCTAGGTATTACGTTCCACACGGATGTGCAGCGGACAGCAGCGGATAACTACCGACGCATATTGAAGCTGATGCGGACAATGGTGCTGTTACAGAAATTAAGAGCGTTGGATATGATTCAGAGGGTGACCTATGTTAACGTATACCTAGCACCGAGACTCACTCACGTAGCGCATGTCCTGCCTTTAACGCGCACAATGGCATCACGGATACAAGCAACTTTCGGAACCTACGTGAGTGTGGGACACCTGTTTAAGATCCGATACACAACGCTTACGCTACCACCTGGAGAGGGTGGACTTGGTCTAGTGAACGTATATGAAAAGGCACGGGCGTTATTCGTCAGTACGATTTTCCGACAGTGGCGCGGTCAATTTCGCAATATCTCGGGTGCGTTGGCCGATGTACCAGCGCCCACTTCAATGCTGCCCCCAGTCGATGTGGGCCATATTTCACCGAAGCTGTCACATTTCAAGTCTTTTTTTTTGGAGCTTAGCTATGTCAGAGATTCCTTCCCAACAACACGACTACCGACGACGCGAGACGTATACCAACTCTTACTGCGCCGGTGCCCCAGGAATACCCTGGAAAAGAAGTACCCAGACAAGAACTGGCGACAGATATGGCGCGTTATACGGAACGTTTACCTCCCAACGTCGGTACGCTCAACATGGTATGTGGTGATAAATAGGAAGTTCGCAACGAATCAACGGCGGCACGCGATTCATTTGGCAGACACTCCACTATGTTTAGGCTGCGCAACAGTGGACACTGATGAACATCGTTTAGCATGTAGTGGGACGGCTCCAGTGTGGCACTTGGCACAACAGATATTGGCGTTCCTGTTACGCTCCGCCCCTCACACAATTTCATCAGACACACTTTTTTTCCCCCAAGAATCTTATTTCCCGGTCCAAAAAACCAATGCAGTGACATGGGTGCGGGGCATGGTGGTGGGCTACGTGTATAACGAATCGGAAAAGGACAAACTTGATTTTTGGCATTTTCTCCTGGATGGACACACGAAGCTGCAACAGCATAAGAAATATAGGCAAGACTTCGCTAATTACTTGCGACTTACATTTACCGACCCGCCGGCCAGATGGGGTGTGAAGGGTGAGAGATGAGATAGACGAAGAAGCCGAGATAGACATCGATCACACTTACGGACCCTTACTTAATTTCGAGAAGACGACCCAGTCTTACACCAACGTCTGGAGAACGAGTCGATAGATGGCTCTCTTGCTCTATCGAACGTCGGGTCGTGAGCAGGTGTCGCCCCCGACACGAATTTCATTTCATTGCTACAGGAGCATGTTACTTTTGTATTTGTACTATCCGCAATGTCTTCATGAAAAAAAAAAAAAAAGAAAAAAAAAGTGGTAGAGCACTTGCCCGCGAAAGGCAAAGGTCTCGGTCGGGCACACAGTTTTAATCTGCCAGGAAGTTTAATACCTGAGAAGATTTTACCCACAACGCTGATTAAAGAGATACCTCTGTAGTTGTTACAATCTTTTCTGTTTCCATGTTTAAAGATTGGTGTGATTACTGCTTTTGTCCAGTCTGATGGAACCTGTCCCGACTCCCAGGCCAATTCTTTATCCACCCCAGCTGCTTTATTGCACTGCAATCTACTGACCAATTTCTCCCCTTCCTCAAATGTGATCCTATTTCCATCATCATTCCTATCCCATTCTACCTCGAAATCTGAAACATTAGTGATCGTATTTTCACCTACATTGAGCAACTCTTCAAAATATTCCCTCCATCTGCCCAAGGCATCACAGGATTCACCAGCAGTTTTCCTGACCTGTCCAAAATACTTGTCATTTCCTTCTTACCTCCCTTTCGAAGACTGCTAATTACACTCCAGAATGGTTTTCCAGCAGCTTGACCCACAGTCTCCAACCTGTTTCCAATGTCTTCCCAAGATTTCTTCTTGGATGCTGCAATTATCTGTTTGGCTTTGTTTCTTTCTTCAACATAACTTTCTCTGTCTACCTGGGTTCTAGTACGTAGCCATTTTTGATACGCCTTCTTTTTCCTTTTACAGGCTGCCTTGACTGTGTCATTCCACCAAGCTGTTTGCTTCATCCTACTTTGACACGCTACACATTGCAACGTACCTACAACAAATAAAGCCTATGTGAAAGTGGATCGGTAAGCGACCTCAGCTGTCAGTAATCGGTGTCTAACCTGCACACTGAGCGCGTGTTGTATGAGTGTCAGTTTCACTGTCATTTAAGCCCTCAACAGATCGTTACATGAAAAACTTAAAACTAACATTTGGATGAGCTATCTGACCGCGTATTTGAATATGAAAAACTACTGGAACAAATGAATCTGTAAAAATGAAAACCTAAGCTATCTGACTGCGTATTTGAATATGAAAAACTACAGGAACAAATGAATATGTAACAATGAATACCTAAGCTATCTGACTGCGTATTTGAAGAAGAATTTATAAGTGTGACAGAATCTGACTTGTGCAACGGAATTTACTGGATTAGAGTACATGACATGTTATGGTGTGTCATTGTCTCTGTTTCGGCCCTAAGTTTTGCACTCACCTCTTTAGATGACGGCCTTTTTCCAAGTGGTTTACAGCAAATCGCAGCATCATGCAGCAGCGGATAAAGCTAATTCTTACTAACAAGGGAACCTCCCCATCGCACCCCCCTCAGATTTAGTTATAAGTTGGCACAGTGGATAGGCCTTGAAAAACTGAACACAGATCGATCGAGAAAACAGGAAGAAGTTGTGTGGAACTATGAAAAAATAAGCAAAATATACAAACTGGGTCGTCCATGTGTAATATAAGCAATAATAAGGGAAGTGTGAGATGAGGAGCGCCGTGGTCCCGTGATTAGCGTGAACAGCTGCGGAACGAGAGGTCTTTGGTTCAAATCTTCACTCGACCGAAAATTTTAACTTTTTATTTTCAGTTTATGTGAGAAACTCTTTTGTTTTCATCACTTTTTTTGGAGTGATTATTACATCCACAAGAAAACCTAAATCGGGCAAGGTAGAAGAATCTTTTTACCCATTCTCCAAGTGTACTAGTTAGGTGGGTCGACAACATATTCCTGTCATGTGACGCACATGCTGTCACCAGTGTCGTATAGAATATATCAGACGTGTTTTCCTGTGGAGGAATCGGTTGACCTATGACCTTGCGATCAAATGTTTTCGGTTCCCATTGGAGAGGCACGTCCTTTCGTCAAGTAATCGCACGGTTTTGCGGTGCGGTCGCAAAACACAGACACTAAACTTATTACAGTGAACAGAGACGTCAATGAACGAACGGACAGATCATAATTTTGCGAAAATAAAGAAAGCAAAATTTTCAGTCGAGGGCAGATTTGAACTAGAGATCTGTCGTTCCGCAGCTGTTCACGCTAACCACGGGACCACAGCGCTCCTCACCTCAGATTCCCCTTAATATTGCCTAACTTAGGCATGGACGACCCAGTTTGTATATTTTGCTTATTTTGTCATAGTTCCACACAACTTCTTCCTGTTTTCTCGATTGATCTGTGTTCAGTTTTTCAAGGCCTATCCACTGTGCCAACTTATAACTAAATCTGAGGGGGGTGCGATGGGGATGTTCCCTTGTAAGAATTAATTTAATAAAAAGGAGTTTGCTTGGGTTCTGTTAACTACTAAATAGCTTTTAAGAAGGGATTTCATAAATTAAGGCTATTTAAAAACTTCAGAAATCACCATGACCAATAATAGTTTGACAAGTATTAATAATGGCGAAATGCCTGACAATGACCTTATAAGTATCAATAATGGCTGAGTGCCAGATAAACAAATTATTTCAATTTCAAAGTTACATTAACGTTTAATAACCACAGCATATTTATGAATTAGATGTGGAGAATAATTATTCTTATTTGGAGGATAAGGAGGCTTCTTTAACTGACAAGCGAAACATGGGATTATTGCAAACTCGTACTAACAATCACGAACCTAACCCTGCAACTGCGTTGTACGCTATGCTTGAGAATTTTGCCTTGAATTCCATCTTCAAGCGAAGTTAAGCCATCCAAATCTCTCCTAGCCGTATAAATGAAATCAGGCCTTGTGTGTGGTAAGGTCTGCCGTCACTGGCGTGAGGGCAGCATGACACGTCTTCTGTCTCTGAGCTCGCGACCAACACTGAAATTTTACTCTCGCAGATAGACCTCTTCTCACAACAATACTTAGAATAGCGTTCCCATGTTTCGCCCTCAGATTGTTACTGTCGATATCTGAGAGCTTATTTATTTTCATAGAGATTCGCAGAATCCTACACAATGCAAAGAGTAGCCTGAAGTAGGCTATATTGTTTTCGATGCTCAATGTTAATATTTAATCAATTTAATGGGGAGTTCTGACAAACTCCTTACAAGATATTCCTTAACATGTTCAGGACCCTCGTGGTGTTGGATCTACAATCATTCTCTGAATACTGGAGAGCTTTCTGCTTCTGACAACACGTCACGTAGAAATAGATTGCTGGTCATTAAAATAGCTACACATATGAAGACGCCATACAAGAAATGCCAGAATGCGTGCCTATCGGAAGGTATATTTAAAATGACCTTAGACTAATGGCCCAAATGAATACCTTCCCCATCTTGGCCGCACAAGAACTATTAAGTTGGAACCAGGTACGGACGCCAGCAAAAACAGGTATACTGTACACTTATCAGCCAGAACACTAGGACAATCCACCTAACAACCGGTATGCCCACCTTTGGCACGGACAACAGCGGCAACGCGTCGTGGCATGGAAGCAATGAGGCCTTGGTAGGTCGATGGACGGAGTTGGCACCACATCTACTCACACAAACCACCTAATTCCCGTAAATTCAGGGAAGAGGAGCAACGAGCTAATTCAATCACATCCCAGATGTGTTCGATCGGGTTCAGATCTGGCGAGTTGGGGGGTCAGCACATCAGTTGGAACTCGCCAATGTGTTCCTCGAACCACTCCATCACACTCCTGCCCTTGTGACATGGCGTATTATCTTGTTGAAAAATTTCACTGCCGTCGGGAAACACGATCGTCATGAAGGGGTGTCCACGGTCTGCAACCAGTGTACCATATTCCTTGGCCGTCATGGTGCCTTGCACGTGCTCCCCTGGAACCATGGATGCCCACGTGAATGTTCCCCAGAGCATAACGGATCCCCGCCAGCCTGTCTCCATCCCGCAGTAGAGGTGTCAAGGAGCTGTGGCCCTGGAAGACGACAGATTCGCGCCCTTCCATCGGCATGATGAAGAAGGTATCAGGATTCATCAAACCATGCAACGTTCTGCCACTGCGCCAGCGTCCAATGTCGATGGTCACGTGCCCATTTCGGCCTTAGTTGACGATGTCGTAGTGTTAAGGCTGGCACATGTATGGGTCGTCGGCTGTGGATGTCCACCGTCAGGAGCGTTCGGTGCTCTGTGTGTCCAGACACACTCGTACTTTGCTCAGCATTATAGTCCGATGCTAGCTCAGCCACAGTTCGCTGCCTGTCCTGTTTTACCAGTCTGCCCAGCCTACGACGTTCGACGCCTGTGATGAAGGATGGGCACCATACCCAATGATGTCTGGACGTGGCTTCACCTTGGTTTCGCCACATGTGGAACAGATTCACCGCAGAAGTCTTCGAACACCCGACAAGTCGTGCAGTTTCCGAAACGGGCCATCACAATCTGCCCTCAGTCAAACTCAGATAGGCCGTGCGGTTAAAGGCGCTGCAGTCTGGTGTAAGTAGGCTGTTTCTGTTTTCTTATTGGTAACGCCACGTAGCGCTCTGTATGAAAATTACTGGCTGTGCTGTGTGCAGTCTGTGGCTAGTTTGCATTGTTGTCTGCCATTGTAGTGTTGGGCAGCGGCAGCTGGATGTGAACAGCGCGTAGCGTTGCGCAGTTGGAGGTGAGCCGCCAGCAGTGGTGGATGTGGGGAGAGAAATGGCGGAGTTTTGTTATTTGTAAGAATGGATGTTATGAACTCCTATATATATTATGACTTTTGATGACTATTAAGGTAAATACATTGTTCTCTATCAAAATCTTTCATTTGCTAACTATGCCTATCAGTAGTTAGTGTCTTCAGTAGTTAGAATCTTTTATTTAGCTGGCAGTAGTGGCGCTCGCTGTATTGCAGTAGTTCGAGTAACGAAGATTTATGTGAGGTTAGTGATTTGTGAAAGGTATAGGTTAATGTTATAGTCAGGGCCATTCTTTTGTACGGATTTTTGAAAGTCAGATTGCGTTGCGCTAAAAATGTTGTGTATCAGTTTAAGCACAGTCATGTATAATTGTTCAAAGGGGACGTTTCACTGGAACCACAAGACCGCTACGGTCGCAGGTTCGAATCCTGCCTCGGGCATGGATGTTTGTGATGTCCTTAGGTTAGTTAGGTTTAACTAGTTCTAAGTTCTAGGGGACTAATGACCTCAGCAGTTGAGTCCCATAGTGCTCAGAGCCATTTGAACCAAACTCAGATAGATCGCGTGCCCTCGCCGTTGTACACACGGACAGCACGCACACTAATACATGCACCGTGTGTGTGTCTGACTAGCAGTCATTCCTAGTCAGGTGACGCTGCTTTCACCTGGACGGGTTTATATCGATAGTAGGTTGATGGTCATAATGTTTTGACAGATCACTGTAAATATCCACCAAGACGCAATAGTCGGCAGCCGTGGCCGAGCGATTCTAGGCACTTCCGTCTGGAACCGCGCTGCTGCTACGGCCGCAAGTCCGAATCCTGCCTCGGGCATGGGTGTGTGTGTGATGGCCTTAGGTTAGTTAGGTTTAAGTAGTTCTAAGTCTAGGGGACTGATGACCTCCGATGTTAAGTCCCATAAAGCTTAGAGCCATTTTTTGAAAAACGCAATGTTCATTTAAGATGTTGCAATTTATTAGAAGCCTAATCTGACTGCAAATTCATGATTAACCTATATCACAATACGTGATCTGTCAAGTTTCAGTTATCTCAGAATATAGCATTTTCGTGGAATAATTATTTGTCACCTTTAAACATACTGACCGACTGAAAAAATATGCTGCAGCAATCACACAGCAATACTATCACTTCCATAATTTCTTTCTACAAGAAGAACCAAATGATATCTGCAGTAATGAATATAAAATATATTCTCCATAAATCAATACAAATTCCTGCGCCGTATCTCCCTGACTAACTTTAAAGCTTTAATTCAGTTAGTAAAATACAAACCTGGCTCGTAAACGAACTCATCGGGAAGAATAGAATGCAACCGAGAACTGAATATACAATATAATATTTCCCTTGTTTTTCACTATGCAGCGACGGCTTGCTGAAGTGCCGTCGTTGGTCGCACATCTTGCTACCAGCAATTGTTACTTCCCCCGGCAGATCAGGATGCTGCGATACTCGTCCTTATACATAACTTCTGTAATATATTTATTCCAATATTAACATAAATCCGTACATGTACTTGTAATTCACTCGGCCTCTCAGCAGGACTGCTCGTTATAATCTCATATCAGGACGATATACTCGAGCATTAAAATAAATGTTGGCGGTCGCACTAGATGAACCGTCTCAGTTGGCATGATGCGTGCATGGATTTGCCAATAATTAGCAATTCAGCACGACCACACGAGTAGTAACATCTTAGTCTATACGAGGGGCATTTGAAAAGTCCGTGCAAAAATAAAAACTGCTTACGTGTTCGGGGTAAACCGTTTTTATTTTTCAACATAGTCTCCTTTTAGACTTAAACACTTCGTTCAACGCTGTTCTAATTTGTTAATCCCTTCCGAATAATAGGAATTGTCCAAGTCTGCAAAATAGCTATTAGTTGCTCGAATCACCTCTTCATTTGAATAAAATCTTTGTCCCGCCAGCCATTTCTTCAAATTGGGGAACAAATAGTAGTCCGAGGAAGCCAAGTCTGGAGAATAGGGGGGATATGAAACGAGTTTGAATGCCATTTCCATTAATTTTGCGACCACAACTGATGAGGTGCACTGTCGTGATGGAAAAGGACCTTTTTGCGGTCCAATCGCCGGCGTTTTTCTTGCAGCTCAGTTTTCAAACGGTCCAAAAACGATGAATAATATGCACCTGTAATATTTTTACCTTTTTACAGATAGTCGATGAGGATTATCCCTTGCGAATCCAAAAAGACAGTCGCCATAAACTTTCCGGCCGAAGGAATGGTCTTCGCCTTCTTTAGTCCGGATTCTCCCTTGGTAACCCATTGTTTAGATTGTTGTTTGGTCTCAGGAGTATAGTAATGTATCCATGTTTCATTCACAGTGACGAAACGACGCTTAAAGTCCTGCGCATTCTTCCCTAACAACTGCAAACCATCCTTGCAACACTTCACACGATTCCGTTTTTGGTCAAGCGTGAGCAATCGCGGAACCCATATTGCGGATAGCTTTCTCATGTCCAAATGTTTATTCAAAATATTATGTACATGTTCATTTGAGATGCCCATAGCACTAGCAATCTCACGCACTTTAACTCTTCTGTCATCCATCAACATATCATGGATTTCGTCAATGATTTCTGGAGTCGTAACCTCCACAGCGTGTCCAGAACGTTCAGCATCACCTGTGCCCATATGGCCACTCCAACAACTTTGAAACCACTTATAAACTGTTCTAATCGAAGGTCCACAGTCACCGTAATGTTTATCAAGCTTCTCTTTAGTCTCCTGAGGCGTTTTGCCTTTCATAAAGTAATGTTTAATCACCACACGAAATTCTTTTTCGTCCATTTTTTGACAATCGCTCGACTTTCTTGATTCAAACGAACGCCAAACACAAAGAAATAGAGCAATATGGCTGAAACTTAGTGTACGTTCTTTCCAAGATGTTATTAACTAAACATGACCTCTATACGTGCCGGTGGTGCCATCTCTAGGACTTTACACTGACTTTTTAAACGCCCCTCGTACTAATAACGTGTATATAAGGCTAAGATAATGTTTATCGTTGTTGCCAAAAGTCTCGAAAGGCACTTAACCGATTTACTTCAACTTTCACTTCTTACTCTAATAAACATTCGGACAGAAATACGATACATATTTTTATATACATTGTAAATAAATATACAGTATACAGGGTGATTCAGTCGCCTTTATCTCTGGGTTTCATCCAACCCTAAACGCATTCAAATCTTACACACAAGATTTTCATGTTCTCTCACTCACTATGCGCTGACTGTTAGTCCTACAGAAAAATGAGGAAGTCCTTATTGTAGGAAATTTAATGTAGTTACTTTTTGTTCTGTGATATGTTTTCACTAGAGACCGTAGTTTCCGAATTATTGAAGGAAAATGTTCAAAAATGACCTTCAAACGCGTTTTTCTTGAGTAACTTTAAAGCTATAGCCTCCGACGAAAACGTATCTCAGTACAAAATTTATCTAGATTAAATTTCGTACAAAAAGATTCTGCTCATCTTTTTTGTAGGACTAATAGTCCGCGCACAGAAAGCGAGAGAATTTGGAACTTACACATGGTATTTGAAGGCACTGCATGTTGCATAAAACCCAGTGGTAGGGGCAACTGACTCACCCTGCGCATCTATCCTAATATACTGGGTAGTCAGAAACAGCCTGAAAAGGTGGTAAGGATGTTGCAGGGTAGACAGATTCGACACGTTGGCTTGTTTCCAAGTTAACTAGCACTGAAGCCAGCCGATCATGCCGTTGCGCGCTCAAACTTAAGCGGCCACCAGAAACGGTGTCGCTAAGAGCATTCTTCCCTCGGTGTCCTAAAACTGAACAAGAAAGCGATAAAAAACTGGCCATGGGACAGTAATGAGGAACGAATCCGAGCCAAAGTGTGAGTAGCGCGCTATCATACACTGAAGAGGCAATGAAACTGGTTCATCTGCGCAGTATCATGTAGGGACCCCGCTAGCACGTAGAAGTCCACAACACGACGTGCGATGGCCTCGACTAATGTCTGAAGAAGGGCTGGAGGGAACTGACACCATGAATCCTTCAGGACTGTCCATAAATCCGTAAGAGTACGGGGGAGGGGGGGGGGAGATCTGTTCTGAACAGCACGTTGCAAGGCATCACAGATATGCTCAATAATGTTCACGCCTGGGGAGTTTGTTGGCCAGCGGAAGTGTTTAAACTGAGAAGAGTGTTCCTGGAGCCACTCTGTAGCAATTCTGGACGTATGGGGTGTAGCATTGTCCTGTTGAAATTGCCTAAGTCCGACGGATTGCAAATGGACATGAATGGATGCAGATCAGACAGGATGTTTACGTACGGGTCACTTTTCAGAAGCGTATCTAGACGTATCATGGGTCCTATATCACTCCAACTGCACACGCCCCACACCATTACAGAGCCTCCACCAGCTTAAACAGTCCCTTGCTGACATGCAGGGTCCATGGATTCATGAGGTTGTCTCAGTACCCGTACACGTCTATCCGCTAGATACAATTTGAAACGAGGCTCGTCCGAACAAGTAACATGTTTCCAGTCATGAACAGTCCAATGTCGGTGTTGACGGGCCCATGCCTGGAGTAAAGGTATGTGTCGTGCAGTCATCAAGGGTATACACAAGTGCGTCGTCGGCTCCGAAAGCCCATATCTATGATGTTTCGTTGAATGGTTTGCACGCTGACACTTGTTGATGGGCCGGCATTGAAATCTGCAGCAATTTGCGTAAGGGTTGCACTTCTGTCACGTTGTACGATTCTCTTCAGTCGTCGTTGGTCCCGTTCCTGCAGCATCTGTTTCTGGCCGCAGCGATGTCGGAGATTTGTTGTTTTACCGGATTCGTCATATTCACGGCACTCGTGAAATCACCGTAATTCAGAATCCCCACTTCATCGCTACCTCGGAGATGCTGTGTCCCATCGCTCGTGCGCGGACTATGACACCATATTCAAACTCGCTTAAATCTTGATAACCTGGCATTGTAGCAGCGGTAACTGATCTAACAACTGTGCCAGACATTTGTTGCCCTATATAGGCGTTACCGATCGCAACGCCATGTTGCGCCTGTTCACATATCTCTGTATTTGAATACGCATGCGTTTGCCAGTTTCTTGGGCGCTTCACTGTATGTGCAATGAGAACTACTGGCACTAATTGTATCTGGTGGGCCGCTTGAATTTAGGTGCGCAACGGCCTGACTTGCTAATTTCTTTACTAATTAAGTCGGAAATGAAGTAAAGTATCGAATCTTTTTCTTAAGATTTTTTTCTCAGCCCAGCCTACCCTGCTATACTATGCTTTTCAGACTGTTTGTGATCACGCTGTATAAAGATGAAACCTTGTTTCCAAAAGTCTCTAGAAGTTCTTGACCGATTTACTTCATATTTTAGCACGATGCTCAAACAAACATTCGGAATATAGGGTAAAAGTTGTTAGCAAAAACCTCGAAAAGTTATTGACCAATTTACTTCAAATTTTTGCACGAACGTAGGCTATTTTTTTAAAACAACGTTCATGTTTTCTGTTGAAATTGACTGCGAGAAATAAAATGCTGTCCTGAGAAAATTTACAGTTTTGTTTTCTTTCTTGCAGTCGGTTTTAACTGCCATAGCTGGACATTTAAACCATTAGACAAATCGTTTCTCCTATATATATTCTTTCTCCTTCTGTATATGTTTACACAAAAATTGCATACACAACAATCTGCTGTTTTGCTTTCTTCCTTGCTGTCGGTTTTAACAGAAAACAGGAAAGTTGTGTTTATGGCTAAGTTTCTAATCTTACCCGTGCAGATCAAAACTATGCGAAATGCTGAAGCTACTATCCTCACAGATGCAACAGCAGGAGAAGTCTCTCATACCCTGTATACCAATGATCCCAATCTATTTACCTATTCATTAGAGGCCATTTCAATTTTCAATTAAGGTTTCATTTGCAAAAACAATAAACAAGGCTCAAGTCCAGAGAGGAGGGTGGAAGAGGAGATGGACAGAGGGGAGGGGGGTAGGAAATGGACGTAGATGGAGGGACGGAGAGGACGGGCAGAGAGAAGAGTGAAGAGACGAGTGAGAGAGTGTTGAGGAGGAGATGCAAAGGGAGAGGGGGGACCAGTGGTGTACAGGGGGTGCGAGAGGCGGAGATGGACCAACAGATGGGGACGAGGAGGTGGCCATGGAGAGGGGGAGAAGGACATTGGGGCATGTATCCGGTTCCAGTTAACAGTTGTGACGCATTGGTTCAAACGGCTCTGAGCACTATGGGACTCAACTGCTGAGGTCATAAGTCCCCTAGAACTTAGAACTACTTAAACCTAACTAACCTAAGGACATCACACACATCCATGCCCGAGGCAGGATTCGAACCTGCGACTGTAGCGGTCGCGCGGTTCCAGACTGTAGCGCCAGAACCGCTCGGCCACCAGCGGCCGGCTGTGACGCATTGCTGGGTTCTTTTAGTTATATATGAAGAGGAGTATTTCACACCGGCTCTGTCATGCAGGAATCGCATTTGAATGTTGTTTGTTTGAGAGAAATTTGTGCAGCTTTTGACTTACATATTTACCTGTACGTACAGGAGATAGGTCTCCGTGGCTGCGGTCCGTCCATTCTACACTACTGGCCATTAAAATTCCTACACCACGAAGATGACGTGCTACAGACGCGAAATTTAACCGACAGGAAGAATAAGCTGTGATATGCAAATGATTAGCTTTGCAGAGCATTCACACAAGGTTGGCGCTGGTGGTGACATCTACAACGTGCCTGGTGAAACGTTGTTGTGATGCCTCTTGTAAGAAGGAGAAATGCGTACCGTCACGTTTCCGACTTTGCTAAAGGTCGGATTGTAGCCTATCGCGATTGCGGTTTATCGTATCGCGACATTGCTGCTCGCGTTGGTCGAGGTCCATTGACTGTTAGCAGAATATGGAATCGGTGGGTTTAGGAGGGTAATACGGAACGCCTTGTTGGATCCCAACGGCCTCGTATCACTAGCAGTCGAGATGACAGGCATCTTATCCGCATGGCTGCAGCGGATCGTGCAGCCACGTCTCGATCCCTGAGTCAACAGATGGGGACGTTTGAAAGACAACAACCAATTGCACGAACAGTTCGACGACGTTTGCAGCAGCATGGACTATCAGCTCGGAGACCATGGCTGCGGTTACTCTTGACGCTGCATCACAGACAGGAACGCCTGCGATGGTGTACTCAACGACGAACCTGGGTGCATGAATGGCAAAACGTCATTTTTTCGGATGAATCCAGGTTCTGTTTACAGCATCATGATGGTCGCTTCCGTGTTTGGCGACATCGCGGTGAACGCACATTGGAAGCGTGTATTCGTCATCGCCATACTGGCGTATCACCTGGCGTGATGGTATGGGGTGCCATTGGTTACACATCTCGGTCACCTCCTGTTCGCATTGACGACACTTTGAACATTGGACGTTACATTTCAGATGTGTTACGACCCGTGGCTCTACCCTTCATTCGATCCCGAAACCCTACATTTGAGCAGGATAATGCACGACCGCATGTTGCAAGTCCTGTACGGGTCTTTCTGGATACAGAAAATGTTCGACTGCTGCCCTGGCCAGCACATTCTCCAGATCTCTCACCAATTGAAAACGACTAGTCAATGGTGGCCGAGCAACTGGCTCGTCACAATACGCCAGTCACTTCTCTTGATGAACTGCGGTATCGTGTTGAAGCTGCATGGGCAGCTGTTCCTGTACACGCCATCCAAGCTCTGACTCAATACCCAGGCGTATCAAGGCCGTTATTACGGCCAGAGGTGGTTGTTCTAGGTACTGAGTTCTCAGGATCTATGCACCGAAATTGCGTGAAAATGTAATCACATGTCAGTTCTAGTATAATATATTTGTCCAATGAATACCCGTTTATCATCTGCATTTCTTCTTGGTGTAGCAACTTTAATGGCCAGTAGTGTAGTATGTGTCTGCTGTGACTCCTGTTGCTGCCGGCTCCTGCACCGTGTAGTCTTTTTACGCTGTTACGCTGATGAGGGCTGCTGTTCCCCAGTCAGCTGTTTAAGAATCGGCCACAGCACAGACAGCGGCAGCTGGACACGCGACCCGGGGCACAGCCGAGGTCGCAGCTTCCGTTGTGTAACGGTCGGCCTCTGTTTTACAGCAGCCGCTCTGACGCTGCGCTGCAGCAGCGCCGCCTCACTAACCGACAACTGTTCCGATTTCTTCCAACTTTGCTGGAAAGCTGATGCGTTATAACTCAGTTCCGATTTACATTACTAAATGGCTAAGACGGTACACAGTGCAGGTTGCAGGCTGCCTATCTAACAGTTTCCACTGGCAACAAATTTTATTTTCAGTGTTTCGTATTGTTTCTGGGTGAGAAACCAGTGTCACAATATATTGCATGGAAGGAGGCAAAAATACAATTCTAGATCTGAGATGCATACAGACGTGTATTTCATTAGAGAAATTGCGAATGCAGTTATCCTGCCAGTAAGGTAGTTTGGTCGCGGTGCGTAGCAGTTGGTGAGTGTACTGTGCAAAAATCCGCGAAATATGCAGCAATAAGTACTCCTCGGTAAAGCTAAATAACATATGACTTGCGAACTTTACACTGTATATGAAAATGTGATTGTTTCATTCACGATTAACGTAATGATGATAGTCCTTAACGTGTTTCATCCCTACTGTGGTGGGTGGAAGTTGGTGATTGTGGTTATCAGATACCTCAATACAACGTGTAGTTCTCTTAAAAAAAAAACTGTATTCTCTTCGACTTTTGAACTTTACCGTATTAGTGAATATACTCGCTTGTACAATCGTCACCCTGTTGCATCCATACTAGCATTAACATTGCGTTACGCAGACGTATTTAACTGCTGGTAGCACTACGGGGCCAATGTTAATTTAGTAATATTGTCTTAACATAATACTATTTAAATGAAGCTGGAAAAGAATGGAAGTTAGTTCAATTCGTTAGGCATTTACTTTTCATTGCATGAACATAAGTGTAATACCTTGTTTTCACAATAGTTGCTTGTAGACTGTAATTGTAGTTACTGACGACAACGCACTACATCTACATCTACATGGATACTGTGCAAATCACATTTAAATGCCTGGCAGAGGGTTCATCGAACCACCTTCACAATTCTCTATTATTCCAATCTCGTATAGCGCGCGGAAAGAATGAACACCTATATCTTTCCGTACGTGCTTTGATTTCCCTTATTATATCGTGGTGATCGTTCCACCCTATGTAGGTCGGTGTCAACAAAATATTTCCGCATTCGGAGGAGAAAGTTAGTGATCGGAATTTCGAGAGAAGATTCCGTCGCAACGAAAAACGCCTTTCTTTTAATGATTTCCAGCCCAAATCCTGTATCATTTCTGTGACACTCTCTCCCATATTTCGGGATATTACATTACGTGCTAGCTGTCTTTGAACTTTTTCGATGTACTCCGTCAGTCCTACCTGGTAAGGATCCCACACCGCGCAGCAATATTCTAAAAGAGGACGGACAAACGTAGTGTAGGCAGTCTCCTTAGTGGGTCTGTTACATTTTCTAAGTGTCCTGCCAATAAAACGCAGCCTTTGGTTAGCCTTCCCCACAACACTTTCTATGTGTTCCTTCCAATTTAAGTCGTTCGTAATTGTAATACCTAGGTATTTAGTTGAATTAACGGCTTTTAGATCAGACTGATTTATCGTGTAACCGAAGTTTGAGTTCCTTTTAGCACTCATGTGGATGACCTCACACTTTTACTTATTTAGGGTCAACTGCCACTTTTCGCACCATTCAGATATTTTTTCTAAATCGTTTTGCAGTTTGTTTTGATCGTCTGATGACTTTATTAGTCGATAAACGACAGCGTCATCTGCAAACAACCGAAGACGGCTACTCAGATTGCCTCCCAAATCGTTTATATAGATAAGGAACAGCAAAGGGCCTATAACACTACCTTGCGGATCGCCTGAAATCACTTCTGGTTCACTAAATTAAGAAAAGGATTCCACTCACGAAGAGTAAGCGAAACGGTTATCCGAAATCTCTGTAGCGTACCGTTCCATTATTCCTTTGTTAGTTACGAGTATTTTTATCTTTGAGTCTCTCTGGATTTTGTGCTTTGTGTCTCCGTTGACCGTCGCTAAAATGTGACTGACGGAAACAAGCTGAGAGATTAAAATTTAATCTATTTGATGTTACACGTCGTTATTAAAGACTAAATGACGAAACTGCGCAAACATCGTATTATGTCGAACGAATGAAACAGTCAACATGTATGACAAAGTTCGTAACTCACAGAGTGTATAATTTTTCCTTAGAGTATTTATTGCTCTATATTCCGCGGAATTTTACTCGCCACACTCACCCACTGCCACGCATGGCGAGCAAACTCCCTTACTAACAGCATGAGACCGAGGGCTCTCTACATCACAACCACAAGTAGGTGACAGTGGGTGGTCATGGATAAAGTATCTCAGAACGTACACACAAACAAGTCTTTAACATATAGAATGTATAGATATAGAAGATAGACATCGACTGAAATTAAACATTTAAAATACCGTCAAAATCTACTCATTAAGAGGTATTACATTTAGAAACCCTGTATACGTCTTGACATAGTGTAACTCAAGGCGCACAATTAAAAAAAAAAGAGAAAAGGACCGTGACATCTTTTGTCCAGTATCTCGAAAAGAGAGCATTTACCGGCTTCCAACATTCTTTACACCTAATTTCCTACATTACGAAAGTTTTTCATTCTTACACCCCCCCCCCCCAACAAAACAATGAAATATAAAATGCTCGTCCCTTTGTGGTGTTTCCTCCTGTCTCGCAGTGAGATGATTACAGTATAGGATTCTCAGAGGTGCGAAATTAATTTAGAAATTTGCAAGTTATGCGACTCAGTACAGTATAACATTTGCGATAAGGAGGTAACCCACATTGAGGATGGATAATTTTTACACCATCAGCACAGTACAGTCAAACTCACAGAAGTTTCTATAGTTTTAATCATCATCATCAGTTTTCTGCCAAAAGGCAGGTTTTCACATGGTAGTTCTCCAGGCTGTCCGGTCTTCTGCTATCCTCTTCAGGTCTGCATAATTTCCCCTTCCCTTTATGTCGTCTATCACCTTGTATCTCCTTCTTCCTCTCAGTCTTCTCCCACAAACCAATCCTTCCAAAGCATCTGATAGCAAGCACTCCCTTTTCAATGAATGTCCCAACCAGTTCTTTTACCTTTCTCTTACAACCGGCAGCAGACATCTTCTCTCGCCACTCTTTCATTATTCACTCTTTCCATCCAGCTTATTCTCTCCTTTCTCCTCCACATCCACATCTCAAATGCTTCTAACCTTTTTTCATCCTCTCGTCTCAGCATCCATGTTTCTGCCCCATATAGTGCCACACTCCAGACAAAACATTTGCCAAGCCTTTTCCTTAGACCTTTATCTAATTTGCCACATAAGAGTCTCTTCTTTCTGTTGAATGCCTCCTTCACTATGGCAGTGCGAGTTTTCACCTCCTGGTGACATCTCAAGTCTTCAGTTATTGTGCTTCCAAGATATTTAAATACACTTACTTGGCTAATGGTAGATTGTCCTATTTTAATATTGGACAGTCTACGTCTTGTACTAATGACCATGCTCTTTGTTTTTGCTGTTTTTATTTGCGTCCCATAGTCCACAAAAGCTTCATTCAGAACTTTCAGCATGTTATTCACTGTCCGTTCACTTTCTGTCACTAATACCATGTCATCAGCAAATCTTATACATTCTATTCTCTTTCCACCAATACATATTCCTCTTTTCCCATCTAAGCCTTTCGCAATAATCTCTTAAAGGTATGCGTTAAACAACAATGGGGAAAGGCAATAACCTTGTCTAACACCTTGTCCAATGCTGCTTCCTTCTGACATTTCATTTCCAATCCTTATCCTTACTTTCTGGTGTAAATATAGATTTTGTATCAGTCGTCTCTCTTTCCAATCTACTCCTTTCCTCTTTAATCCAAACGTTAATTTATTGTAATCCATCTTTGGAGTTTTACGCAACAATTTGAATTGTACTAGGCTAATGAGTAGGCTGGCAGGTGTCATTGTTCGCAAATGGTAACCGACCGGACCCGCTTAATTCTCGCTGCGAAATGTTGCGAGCAGCAGGAAAGTGATCAGATAAAGTATCTCAGAGGGGGGTTCTGGCTCTTAACTGAAAAGCAGTTAACGAAATAACGTTAACAGTGTCCGGTCGTTCGTCTCTGAACAATCAACGGCTACCCTCGCCTGTTTTTCCATGAAGCATATATAAATCACAGAGTAAAGTGAATAATTGAGAAGGAGACTGGGTGGTGGAGAGGTTAGCTAACTTACATCTGCTCAGTTTGCGCTCTCACGGACAAGAGAGAAGTTAACAAGAACATGACAAATGAACACAACTCATTCATATTTTTCAGTGGCTTTCCATTCACCACCTATACAGTTTCTGGAAGTATCGATGTATCAAATGTATTCTTTAGATCTACGGCGAATATTGTCTGTCACTGTACTGTTTTCTTTATATAAATGAAATTTTTTCTCTTATCACACATCATCACATCACCAATTAAAATAGAAGTAACTAGAGGAAAAATAATAAGAGACATTTCGTGTTACCATATTTCCACTGTTCGTACAGTAATACACTCCTGGAAATTGAAATAAGAACACCGTGAATTCATTGTCCCAGGAAGGGGAAACTTTATTGACACATTCCTGGGGTCAGATACATCACATGATCACACTGACAGAACCACAGGCACATAGACACAGGCAACAGAGCATGCACAATGTCGGCACTAGTACAGTGTATACCCACCTTTCGCAGCAATGCAGGCTGCTATTCTCCCATGGAGACGATCGTAGAGATGCTGGATGTAGTCCTGTGGAACGGCTTGCCATGCCATTTCCACCTGGCGCCTCAACTGGACCAGCGTTCGTGCTGGACGTGCAGGCCGCGTGAGACGACGCTTCATCCAGTCCCAAACATGCTCAATGGGGGACAGATCCGGAGATCTTGCTGGCCAGGGTAGTTGACTTACACCTTCTAGAGCACGTTGGGTGGCACGGGATACATGCGGACGTGCATTGTCCTGTTGGAACAGCAAGTTTCCTTGCTGGTCTAGGAATGGTAGAACGATGGGTTCGATGACGGTTTGGATGTACCGTGCACTATTCAGTGTCCCCTCGACGATCACCAGTGGTGTACGGCCAGTGTAGGAGATCGCTCCCCACACCATGATGCCGGGTGTTGGCCCTGTGTGCCTCGGTCGTATGCAGTCCTGATTGTGGCGCTCACCTGCACGGCGCCAAACATGCATACGACCATCATTGGCACCAAGGCAGAAGCGACTCTCATCGCTGAAGACGACACGTCTCCATTCGTCCCTCCATTCACGCCTGTCGCGACACCACTGGAGGCGGGCTGCACGATGTTGGGGCGTGAGCGGAAGACGGCCTAACGGTGTGCGGGACCGTAGCCCAGCTTCATGGAGACGGTTGCGAATGGTCCTCGCCGATACCCCAGGAGCAACAGTGTCCCTAATTTGCTGGGAAGTGGCGGTGCGGTCCCCTACGGCACTGCGTAGGATCCTACGGTCTTGGCGTGCATCCGTGCGTCGCTGCGGTCCGGTCCCAGGTCGACGGGCACGTGCACTTTCCGCCGACCACTGGCGACAACATCGATGTACTGTGGAGACCTCACGCCCCACGTGTTGAGCAATTCGGCGGTACGTCCACCCGGCCTCCCGCATGCCCACTATACGCCCTCGCTCAAAGTCCGTCAACTGCACATACGGTTCACGTCCACGCTGTCGCGGCATGCTACCAGTGTTAAAGCCTGCGATGGAGCTCCGTATGCCACGGCAAACTGGCTGACACTGACGGCGGCGGTGCACAAATGCTGCGCAGCTAGCGCCATTCGACGGCCAACACCGCGGTTCCTGGTGTGTCCGCTGTGCCGTGCGTGTGATCATTGCTTGTACAGCCCTCTCGCAGTGTCCGGAGCAAGTATGGTGGGTCTGACACACCGGTGTCAATGTGTTCTTTTTTCCATTTCCAGGAGTGTACTTCAGTATAAGGGACGACGTTTGGATTTATTACTTCTACACTACCAACTCTACCCGCAACACTTTTTGCAAACGTACCTCCAAAATTATATCACTGTATTACCCAAAGCTCAGGAGATATGACACCATACACATTGAGACGCGTGGAAAACTAGCTTTTCTTGAAACGGAGCAAAATTACGTAGACTATGCTCATATGGTGTTTGATAATGAGAGTATATCCTTTAATTATAACTTAAAACCTTTCCTAACCTTTTCCATTACTCTATGGATGAATGCTGCGAAGCTAATAAAATCAGCAGTTAGGATTATGCGTTTTCATCCACAAATGTTTTACATGTTTCACATTAAATTTAGTTTAACGCATTAACTCATGAGTAAAATGATCAGACGTTTGAAATTGTTTAATACATGAGAATTCGATTCTTTAAAGAAGCAAGTGTGAGATCTGACCTGACAGATAATAGTAGGAGCAAATGGAAAACTTGTCACATCGTTCGTTTGCCTGTTGTTCACTACACAGTAAAGGGTTAGGCAGCTACGACAGGACATGCAAAATATGTCCAGAAAGAGTACATTTACCGTGAAACAGTGATCACTAACCAGAAGCGGCTAGCGTGGCAATTTTTCTCGCAGATGCAAATTATTTTTGATAGTTAAAAGGCATTCTGCCCTGAAGGGAGAGTCGGGATCGACCGACCGCCATGTCATCCTCTATCAGTGACGTCATTGGATTCAGCATAGGGGGAGGGTAGGGTGGGTCGCTACTTCTCACTCAGATATTTACTCATTTGACATCGCGAGGCAGAGTGCACTCCGTGCCAGACCTCTCATTAACGGAAAAGAAAAAAATCGTTGGCAGTACCCGAAATCCAACCACATTCCTCCGCATAGGAGGCAGATATGCTGACCACTGACGTACGGAGTTGAACAAATTTTAATAATTACAGTTTCCGAATTAGAAGACCCTATTCCCTTTTTTCCTTAAACGGAACTGTGGCATTTTTCTGTGGCACTGCAGAGAGCCTTCGAAGAGGACTAGTCCTAAGATGTCTGGAACTTGATAACATATTACCAACATCACACCGCACTAAATCACTGTTCCGCCTTTAGAATTCCCACAAACTCATACAGTAGCGTAGTAAATGTCAGCAAACACGTAACTCAGCTACGGTTGGTGTGTTTATTATTATGGCAGCAATAACATGTGTTCAGAATCTTGACCTTGAGCACTGATACACGGTAAGACCCGATGCTGGACAGACAGTGGTGCACGACTGAATTTCATCTGGCGCTGTCGCAGCACAGAACCGTATTGCACGACATTTCATGTCTTTGGAAAGGTGTTTCCTTGTAGAAGGCTTGTTTTAATTCTGTCCACATAAAAAAATTCGGAAGTGTTAAATCTGGTGGACGTATAAACTAGTTAGTTATTTAATGTGTGACATACTCCATTGATCATTTGAAAGATTCTTTTATCGGAATGATGTGGAACGAGACTGTTTTCAGGATATATGTACATGGTTAGTGTTAACATTAATCAACACATTATCATTTTTTCCTAGTCGTGCAACTACACTTCAAGATAAGATTTTTTTTCCTTTTTCTTTCTTTTGCTACTTGCTACCGGTTTTTAAGTAGAAATTCGTCAATGGAATTGAAGAAGTTGTCCAGGAGAAATTATTTTAAATTATATTTAAAACTTGCTTCGCTACCTGTCAAACATTTGATGTTATTGAGCTAGTGAAAAATTTTTTTATTGCTGCATATCGAACTCTTTTCTGAGCCACTGACAGCTCTGACAGTGGGTAATAAAGGTCATCTTCCCCTCTAGTGTCCTAGGTATTGACATTGCTGTTCTTCTCAAATTATTTATGACGAAATTCATTAACGAAAATATGAATTGTGACTGCGCAGTTAAAATGCCTAACTCCACGAAGAGGTACCTACATTACGTCCGTGGGTGAACACCTCATACTATTCTTACTGCCCACTTTTGTGCAGTCAAGTGATGAATTATCCCATAAAATTATTCCATACGACATTATTGAGTGTAAATATGCAAAATGTATCAGGAGGTTTCCAAGATTAGGAACTAGACAGAGAGCAAAAGTAACTGAACTTAATTGTTTGTGAAGCTAAGTAGTATGCTTCATCCAGTTCAAGTTTTCATCAATACGTACACCGAAAAATTTTAAGCATTCTACCCTGCTTACTAAATTCTGATCAAGCACTACATTAATGGTTGGTATGACTCTCTTTGTTGTACAGAACTGAATGCAGTGAGTTTTTTCCTTTTCTTCAAAATTTAGAGAGAGCCCATTTTCAGAGAACCACTTAATAATTCTTTGGAAAATATCATTTACCAACACTGCAAAGCGAACCAATTTCGCTTGCTGAATGTTGAGTGGAAGGTCATTCACATGTATAAAGAATAGGAGTGGGCCCAAAAATAAAGCCTGTGGAACTCCCGTTGTGATTGTATCGCAGTCACTAAGATTTTTTACCTTTCCAACACTGCGTAAATTATTCAACACAACCTTTTGCATTCTGTTTGTGAAGTATGATTCAAACCAGCTGTGTTAAAGCCATCAATTCCATAAAACTAGAGTTTTTCTAAGAGAGTATATGATGTACACAATCTAAGGTCTTGGAGCGATCACAAAAAATACCAAGGCCTACACTGTCTGACGAGTGTATGTATAAATATCATTCTCAGTCGAGCAACCTTTCTGGAATCCAAACTGTGATATGCTACGTAAATTGTTTCCGTCTAAGTGCACGACTACTCTTAATAACATTACTTTTTTGAGTATTTCGGAAAAAGATGTCAATAAAGAAATTGGACGGTAAATGTTTAAGTCTGTCTTGTTACCTTTCGCATGAATTGGTTTAATAAGTACATATTTCAACCTGTCTGGGAAAATTCCATTTTGTGTTTTCGCACAGGGCTCAAGTCTTCAGCATACGAATGCACTGCTACTTTAACAATCTGGCAGCATTCACCATAAACGAAAACCATATCAATTATTTCCACTGTCGTACGATCTGTGAACGACTGAATCGCCTCACGAGAGAGTCATCTGATGAGTACAGCTGCAGAGCACAGACTGACGGTCTTCAGGCGCACAGCTAAACACACAAACCGTGTCTGAGGTCACATACTTACTTACGTTCAGTGCAGTTTGTGGGACCTCTTCAGTTAAAGGCGGGGCTGTTTCAGGGGCAGTATTAACTTGTTACTACCTGGTTCTCTTTACAGGCTTTCCGTAGTGCAACAGAAAAAGTATATAGTCCATTAAAAAGATAAAGCCGGTGTTTTAGTATCCCCGACAACGATGGATATGATCGCAGCTCGGAGGCGCGGGATATTGCGATCGACGATCGCCACCAGCTCGTCACGTGGGCTGATGCACGAGGCCAGGCAGGCAGCCAAAAAACCAGTTTTGCGCAGTACGTCGCATGAGCTACTACCAGCCACGCCTTGCTGCTTTTCGAATAACGATCCTGTTTTCGACACTGACTTTCTCGCCCCCATATCGGTTTCTGTTCAGTGCCCAGCTCACGACAACTTTGGACTTGTTTACAGATTTTTCTCTGCCTCGTGATGACTGGGTGTTGTGTGATGTCCTTAGGTTAGTTAGGTTTAAGTAGTTCTAAGTTCTAGGGGACTGATGACCATAGATGTTAAGTCCCATAGTGCTCAGAGCCATTTTGAACCATTTTTTTGTTTACAGATTAGACGTTCGGATCGGGAGCGACCAGAAAAGGTTTCATATTTCGTCAGATACAGACACTGAAAATTACTTGCATACTTCTGAAAATTCGCGACATTGTCCGCTATAACTTAGCGGAAACCACACCTTGATATGTTTGCTCGTTGTGGAAATGTTTTGGGTGGCCTGTGTCAGCTGCCACACTGTGTATGCCCTTACACACACACACACACACACACACACACACACACACACACACACACACACACACATAAAAACAAACACGCATACATTTGCTACATCAAACTTCCTCAAATTTTTCTCCGTATACCAATCCACGAGGTCCACTTCAATATGTACTATCCAGTGTTTCCTCAACTGCGACGTTTAGTTGCACTCTCCCACCAACCTTTTATTCTCGTACGTCTTTTATAGAGTCTTCGTTGCACGCTTATTGCGAAACCTGTTGGCTTCCTGTTTTACGTAACCATTCAGTTCCTTTCACTGTTAAGAATCTTAAAACAGAGTTTTGGCGAAGCTCTCCTCGCAAATCGATTATGTGTACTTTTTCGATGGCTGTGTTATTACTGAAATCTTCACATTTCGAAAGCTTCTATTGCAGTTAAAAATTAGGTGACATTTTCAGTTTCGACTGTTCTGTTGTTATTAATAGGGCATATCAAGTGCCTTGCTAATGGTTGCATCGTGATGTAAGAAGTATCATTTGGCATGGGAGGCTCTTGTCAGTAGACTGCTTCTTTTTCCTTTCCCCATTACTCACATTACACTTCGATGTAATTTTGTGTTCCTAGTGCACACTTTCATGAATGTTTCCGATACTCTATAATAATGGCTATGGCAAGAGATATTCTTATATGAATGTGTAGCGTCTGTTCTTTCGGACATATCTGAAATAACAGACGCCACACATTCTTGTAATTGATTCACCTTGATGGGCAATGAACCCACAACCTTCAGAGCGGATGAACGTCTACGTTCGCCTTTCAGCGGGAATCTAAAATCAGCGAGTATGGAGATATGGACAGGGTCTGCTGACAGGTGGCGATAGGTGGGAGCTTGCCGAGGTAGCCCGGACATTTGCGGTAAACACTGTGCCCGGATGGCACAGTGGTTAACGCGTCTCCTAAATAAACAAAAGATCCCGGTTTCCAGTCCCAGACTGGCCCACTTTTTCACCCGTCGTCGCTGATTCCGCATAAAATCCCGATGCAGTTGATATCATTATTTCCTTGCATTTCCTGTCCTTTTTAACCCCTCCACTTTCCATTTACAGAATAAGGAGATAGCCTGTCCGAAAAAGTTTTCTTCGACTGTGACGCAGGGACTTTTATTTCTTGCTTATCTCGATCACTTTTTCTTACTTGGTAAAAGTCTAGTCTATTTCATTCCTCCAGTTTTAATTTTCAAGCGATGATGACACCATTTCTGAAACTTTTCACCACACACATAAGACGGGTGTTCAATGAGTAATGCAAGACTTTTTTTCTGAAAGTAGGTTATTTAGGATTCCAGTACATCGTATTATTCCCCACTCTTTTGGCTACAACACCCTATTGTTCAATATAATTTTCGTTCAAATTCTGGGAGGGTCTGTATGCCCACATTTTAGCTCTCTACTGGTCGACCTCGGAGCGAACGTCGTGCTGCATCAGTAAATTCCCTATCCACGTGCTACTTCGACAAAAAATTATCACGATCAGCCTAGTAACGCACATGCAATTCCGCAGAGGCAGCCCTTCATTGGTTTTTAAGTTCCTTTGCTCTGTGGCGAGGAACCCAGCGGACGCACCTCTCGGTACCCCAAGTGGTGGGCGGGTGTGTCGACACTACCAACAGAGGCGTCCAGTTGACCAGCGAGGTGTTTGATTGTGATCTGTCGGTCACCTTGAACGAGAGTGTCCGCACGTTCCAGCATTGCAGGCGTCACAGCTATCTGCAGCCGGCCAGCACGCGGAATATCAGACAGATTTGCGCGACCTTGTTACGACGATGACACACACCTCGCCGAACGCTTCACAGTGCTTTTGTTCACTGCTAGGTCTCTGTCGACATTCTGCAAGTGCCTTTGACCATCTGCAATGCTCTGACTGTCTGCCAAAAGAAACTCAGTGACAGCTCTCTGCTCGGACAGCACCTCTGTTACAGGCGCAATTTTAAAGACTACACATAGCGCCGCCACCTAATGGAACTTAATGAAACTATAGAGGCTGAAGCAGGGATATTCCACGATTTTGCACAAGAAATTCCGCATTTTTACAACCGACGATGCCGAGAAAAAAATGTGTTACTATACTTATTGAACGGCCTTCGTAAGTTTTTTTTATTTTTGGTGCCATAGCATTTTCCCTCTTCCTTTTCAGAATGGTGTGTGGGAAGAATGAATACCTTTAAACTTCCATATGAGCTCCAATTTCTCCCCCATGCGGATGCTATATGACTTGATTCCCTTCACAAACCTTCTTCTTTTCCTCAAATGGATACGGATCCGCTACACCTCCCACAAGCTCAATCCCCCACACCCACTTGTCTCTCCCATCCTTGCCCATCCCCACCCATTGCCGCGCCTGTATTCTTGTATCCCACCTGCTCTCCATCTTCACACACTCCATACTCTTTCCCAAGGTGGCTTCTGCCAACTCCCCCTCCCTGATGATGTCCTTGTCCTGTCCATCCACCCCTCCTACCATCTCTGATTCTCTTCTCCCATTTCACCCCTTTTTCCCCCAGGGCTCCGTCTCTCCCTCCTCACCTTCTTCCCCCCCCCCCCCCTGCTCTCTCCCACATCTTCCACTTCCACCCCTCTCCCCAGGCTTCCAGCCCCCACTCTCTCCTCCCCCAACTCTCCCTTCTTTCTCCTACTGGCTCCACCCCCTCCTTCCCGCCCTGCTTCCTCTCCCTTTGACCTGGAGGCAGCCCCCCTCCCTCCCCCCTCCCTTCGTCAGTGTGAGTGCTTCGCCGAAGATCGTCGCCAGTATTTCCTTACGTCAGTGTCCCTCTGTTTGTGTACAGTGTCTTCGTGAGTGTTTTCTACTATGTTCATGTCTCCACCTGGATGTCTTTATCTGTTTTCAACTGGTGCCACCATTCATTATACTGTCTTCTGTCGAACGAGTTCTGATTTCTTGTGCAGTGTTCATCATGTGTTTACCATGTTTTTTATGTTTTCTATGCCTTCCATGTATGTATGTTGTGTCTTTTGGCCGAAGAGCGGCGTATGTAGGCCGCTGCCGGCCCGCCTCAGCTGAGGCATGAAATCACAATAAAGGAAAAAAAAAATGTAATCGATTTTATGGTTGTGATGATGTCGCAAGACACTTGTGGGAAGAAGTAATATGTTACCCAACTCTTCTGTGTGTATGGAAAGCCATCCTTGACTTTCATTTGAGAAAGATAATTCCCACCCACACACGGCGAGAGTTCCTACAGTTTCCCTTCCTGCTTGCAAACGCTAACATGGCCAGGAAGGTCGCCGGATCTCTCGTCAATTGGGAACACTTGGTGCATCGTGGACAGGGCCCTGCAACCAGCTCGGGATTTTGAAGAGCCAACGCGTCTGAACAGAATACGGTGCAATGTCCCTTGGAAGGACATCCAACAACCCTCTCAATCATTGTCAAGCGGCTTAACTGTGTGTATAACGGCTAGAGGTGGACCAAACCGTTATTGAATTGCTGAATTTGTGAAGCTCGTACTCTGAAAACAAATTAACCGATTTTTATGAAACTGTAATAATTTGTTTTTCTGTACTTGTGCATTACATCTACCGATTTCCGTCCCATTTGGATAAATATTTCGTGGTGCGTCGTTTTTTTCTGTCGTAGAGTGTATTTTACGATGATTACTATTTCCATTGAGTTTTCATCAATAGCGTAAAAGAACATTAATGGATCTCTTCGCCTATTTACGCGCAGTAGTTACATTTATCAACGTTCTGCATCAACTGCCAGTCCATGCAGCAATCATCGGTCTTCTGCAATTCTTTTGACATTTTGCTATAGTCTTCTATTGTTGCAGCCTCCTTATAGACAACATCATCGTCTGGAAAAAGTGTCACGTGAATTCCGACGTAATCCACTACAGTATTAATGAATAGATGGAAAATATCGCAACATAAAAAGTAATTAATATAGAGTAATACGTGGGGAAGTTGGAAAATAAGTTTCCCCTGTCGACTGTGGTCAGAGTTGCGTGTGAAAGGAAAAAAAAAGAGAATGAGACATTAAAGATAGGACATATCTTTATTTTTCTACATAATTTCCAAGTACATTGAGACATTTGTCATTCCGCTTTATAAGCTTCAAAAAGCCTTCCAGGAAAAAATCAGGGCGTTGCATACGGAAGAAGCGTTGAACGGCTTGTATGACGTCAGCATTGTTTCCAAAGCGCCTTCCGCCGAGAGTCTCCTTCAAAGCAGGAAACAGATGGACGTCACTTGGTGCGAGATCCGGACTGTCAGGCGGATGATGTAGGCGCTTCCAACCAAGGGTTGGAATATGGTTTTGCGTTGCAGTCACCGTGTGTGGTCTCGCATTGTCGTCTAACAGCAGAACGCCAGATCTGAGAAGGTCAGGCCGCTTTCTCCGAAGCACCTCTTTCAGTTTCGATAGAGTGGTACAGTACGCGCAGCATTGATGGTTGCATCCTCCAGAAAGTCCGGCAGCAAAACTCCTTTGGCGTCCCAGAAAACGGTGAGTAGCACTTCACCTGCAGACGGAGTGCTTTTGAACTTCTTTCGGACAGGTGAAGACGTACGTTTCCACTCCTGCACTTGCTGAAGTCCATCACTAAATTGCTGGCACCATTTCTGCACCATCTGCCTCGACATCACACCTGACCCATACACCTCAACCAGGCGGTTTTGAAGTTCTGATACTTCACGTGCCCATTCATAGCGGATAACAGCTTTCACTTCCGCCTTTGACCACGACTCCAAAACGCACCTTCTCTCCATAGCTCCGGGAAAAGACTGAGCGGCTGGCCTCCGCTTTGCGCAGGCACTGTGACAGCGCCATCTGCTTGATCGCGGTCGACCTCTACTCAATGGTGTATCGGTGTCTTGCACGTGCGCGTTCACCTGCCGTGTCGTCTTTCGCCCATATCACACAACTCTGCCCACAGTCGACAGGAGAAACTTATTTTCCAGCTCCCCCTCGTAAAATTTCGGGAATACTTTTGTCTGCGTAACATATTTACGCGAGTAAAATTGCAAGGTCGCGGGTAAATGAACCAGCGAGATAAACCACTGCAATTGTGAAACGTATATTGATAACCGACGTGACCACCAGAATGTTGAATGCAAGCATGCAAATGTGTATGCAATGTGCTGCACAGCTGCCGGATGTCAGTTTGTGGCCTGGCGTGTCATGCCTGTTGCACTTGGTCGGTCAATGCAGGGACGGTTAATGCTGTTTGTGGCTGGCGCTGGAGTTGTAATCCGACGATGTCTCATATATGCTCGACTGGAGACAGATCTGGTGGTCGAGCAGACCATGGTTAATGTCGGCTCTCTGTAGAGCATGTTAGGTTACAACATTGGTATGTGGGCGAGCGGTACCCTGTTGTAAAACACTCCCTGAAGTGCTGTTCATGGACTGCAGCACAGCAGTTCGAATCGCCAGAACGATGGGCGAATTTGCAGTGAGGGTACGTGTGATAACCACGACAGCGCTGCCGTGTCATATGAAATCGCGGCGCAGACCAGGTCTCTATCCAGCGTGTCTAGCAGGCAGACAGGATGACTGCAGGCCTTCAACTGGCCTCATTCTATCCAACACACGGCCATCACTGGCATCAAAGCAGAACCATCTCACAGAAAACACATCACACATCCGTGGAGCCCTCCAGCGAACTCCCGCTTCACACCACTGAGGTCGTGATTTGCGGTGGTTTGGGGTTAGCGGAATGCACGCAACAGCTCGGAGTTGTCCTTGAAGTAATCGATTTGTAACAGTTCGTTGTCTCACCGTGGTGTCAATTTCTGCTCAAATTTCTGCTGCAGGTGCAATACGACGCGTCAGAGCGATACGCCGAACGTGATGGTCTTCTCTCTGAGTAGTGTCACGTGGCCGTCCGGGACCTGATCTTCTTGCGATCGTACATCCTCGTGACCACCGCTGCCAGCAGTCATGTTTACAGCTCTTATTTAAAGCAAATCTGATTTGCATCCTCGCAGTGGCGCTACTAGCGCCACTCTTATACGACTGGCGCGAAATTTAAATAGACGTCATCTTTCAGATGTAGAAACACACCTACCGACTTTCGTTTATGCCGCACAACTCCTTACTGGTGTTGCCATTTTTTTCCGTCAGTATATACACTGCAAACAATGATGACCGTTGGGAGCTGTAGTGTGGCACTATATGGGCAGAAACATGGACGCTGAGACGAGAGGATGAAAAAAGGTTAGAAGCATTTGAGATGTGGATGTGCAGGAGAACGGAGACAATAAGTTGGATGGAAAGAGTGAATAATGAAAGAGTATTGGAAAGGGTTGGTGAGAGAAGATGTCTGCTGAAGGTTGTAAGAGAAAGGAAAAAGAACTGGTTGGGACATTCATTGAGAAGGGAGTGCTTGCTAGCAGATGCTTTGGAACGATTGGTTTGTGGGAGAAGAGTGAGAGGAAGAAGGAGATACAAGACGATGATAGACGACATAAAGCGAAGAAGAAATTATACAGACCTGAAGAGGATGGCAGAAGACCGGACAGCCTGTAGAACTACCATGTGGAAATCTGTCTTCTGGCAGAACACTGATGATGATGATGCGGTCCTCCATAAATTACCCCCGTTAAATGTAACGTATTGAGTCCTGTCTCCTGGAAGGTCCTAATTCAGACACAAATCTGGTCCAATATTCGGTAAGCTTACTTTTTGTTCACTAAAGGATAATGCGGAACGGTATGAATGCCATCCTTCAAGAAGGAGTGCACCTATCTGGGTTGGGTGCCTTCATCTACGGCGCTCTGAATTTCATGGAACTGTGTTTTGCAAGCTCTCTGTTGATGGGTTCCATGTTGATATTTTTTGGGTAATATTTCGTCCTCCAGAATCGTGATGATGAATGAGCGCAGAACATGTTTTATAATGCTACAACAGGTTGACGTCACCGATAGAGGTCCATAATTATGTGCGTCAGTCCGACGACCCTTCTTGAAAACAGGAATGACCAACCATTTTTTCCACACGCTTGTCACCCTTTGTTTTTAGAGGGAACTACGATGAACTATTGCTAGAAGGGACAAAGTTCTTTCGTATAATCTCTGTAGAATCACATAATACCTCGTACGATCGAGATGCCTTTACACTACTAAACAACTTTAGTTGCTTTTCTACTCCGCTATCATTTATTTCAATATCTTGCGTTTCGACGGTCGCGCGATGCTTGAAAGCAGGAACCCCATTACTATGTTCTGCTGTGAAACAGTTTCGGAATACTGCTTTCAGTATTTCGGCTTTCTCTTTGTCATCTACTGCTTCGGTGCCATTATGCTTGCTAAGCGACTAGATAGACGATTTCGTTCCCTTTACTGACTTTATGTAACATCGAAACTTCGAAGGATTCTACACAGATCTGTTGGCGTAATATTATTTTCGAATTCACCTAAAGCTTTTCATATTTTTCTCTTTACGCTCCTTTTGGCTTCGTTCAGCTTTTCTAGACTTTGACTTCGTTTCAATATGTAACGAAGCACTCTTTGATTTCGTAGTAACACAGCTATCATACCACAATGGTTCTTTACCATCCCTCACATCCTTGCTTGGCACATACTGATGCCAAGTGTATTGAACAATTCTTCTGAATTCAGACCATTTTTGCTGCTCACATTCGTCCTCAGAGCTGAATATTTGATATTGACTACTCATATACTACGCAAAATGGTTTCCTGACACTCTTGCTGAGCAAAAATATTTCTCTATCTTTCTTAATATTCCTTGTCTTTCCTGCAGGGAATTATGCCATAACAGCCTTACGATCAGTAATATTCTGCTCTACAGTGAATATTCCGGAACTAGTAATGCAACTCATGAATTTTCGCGGCACTAAATTTGGAGAAACTATTGCCCTAGCGCAATAGCTTGAAGAAAGAACACTTTCTTCTTCGGCTAATAGGGCAATAGTTTCTCCAAATTCTTGTAGAACTCGTGCAATATAATACTATAATATTGCCCAGTGACCAGTTTTTTTTTCTAAGTGGTCAATGAGTGTGAAACTCTTGACATCCCAAAATATTGTCGCTATAACTTTTCTGGACGATAGCTTCGTTGTTTTTGGAGCAGACTGACTGGAAGCTATCCATTCTTTCGATTGTTGGTTTGTTTCCGAGGTAAAGGACCTAAGATGAAAGTGACAATTCGACGCAAAGGTCTTCGGAACTCTCTTAAATTGCCACCAAGTTCCCATTCGTTGCTCCAATATCTAAATGTTGTCATTGACGGGTAAGAGTTACCATAAAAGGAATTCAATTTCACTTCTTCCTCGTCATACATTATCCATCCAAAATAAAAAAGCTATTCACTAAACGACGCTATACTTTTTTCATCTAGGCAAAACCAACGTAGCACAATTTACCGAAATGGCTACCAAGTCGAAATGAACCTATAAATCAATGTTATTATTGTTTTAGTGACATCTAATAAATGACGGCACACGATGGTAACACCGATTTACGGTAGCAACGATGTGCTTTTCATGTAAGGGTGCTTATAGTACTCAAACGCTCTCGTATTTTTACTCTTTACAAGAGCACCAGTAACCCCATTACGACCCCCTATTCATTAAAGGATTGAATTCCGATTTGTAAAACAGCTTCAGACCTCTTCTTTTTTTGCAGATCATTTTGTGTGTTGAGCCCACACGGAGGCTTGCCGGCACTCGTCCTTTCCGAGAACCATTCGCGACTCGAACAGGAAAGAGGGGTATACAAGTGTGCCTCGCGGTCTCCGGACTGTAAAGGAAGGTATAGATGAAAGCTTGTAATATCATTATGGGTGAAGACGCAAATCCTTAATTGGTTTGTTTTATTAGTTTCAGATTATTCACCCACAGACTAATGAAAAAGTCAAAAGCAAAACTGATAAAACAAACAAATGATAACCCCTTTATACGTTCATGTAAGATCTTTCCGTAAAATAGTGCGTAGTGTCCAATAATTCACTTTAGAAAAGGTATTTACTTTGTGAATAGTGTCAGTGAGGAGAGCTTCGAAAAGGTTTCATATTATGTGTAATGTTTGTTAGAAGTTGCTAAATGTCGTCGGTCTCAAATACTGCATGAATGTAGTCTGGGTGGTTTGTGATCTATGAGCTATGCTCTCTCGAAACGTATACACAGCTACAGCTATTTATACAGGACGTCCCTGGAGGAATGGTCAAATGGTCAATATTCACCGATGTGACAGGAACAGTCATTCGAAGCAAAGAAGGCTAGTAAACGAGGGCTCTAAAGAACCTGCCTCAGAGCTACGAGCACTTGTTCATCTTCGTTAGAGTGAAACACATCTCTTCTACCGAACAAGTGATCAAAGCTTTTGAGGTAGGGGAAAATGGGTTACGGCCGGTTAGTAGGTTAAACTGAGTTTCTCATGTCACTAGTTATGGCCTCCGGTCGATAAATACAGAATTACACTCCATTAGTCAAGAAGATAGAGCGGCCATAATGGTGTATTATTGCTGTTCAATTTCCCCTGTCTTTGAAGGTACATTTTTTTTACAGTATCAACAGACTGATATTCCTTTGTTTTTAAACTGCAATTATTTCACAGTTGTTACCCTTTTAAATACTCTATTTAGTCAGGAATATTAGATAATTAGGAAGTACAGGGTTATTACAAATGATTGAAGCGATTTCACAGCTCTACAATAACTTTATTATTTGAGATATTTTCACAATGCTTTGCACACACATACAAAAACTCAAAAAGTTTTTTTAGGCATTCACAAATGTTCGATATGTGCCCCTTTAGTGATTCGGCAGACATCAAGCCGATAATCAAGTTCCTCCCACACTCGGCGCAGCATGTCCCCATCAATGAGTTCGAAAGCATCGTTGATGCGAGCTCGCAGTTCTGGCACGTTTCTTGGTAGAGGACGTTTAAACACTGAATCTTTCACATAACCCCACAGAAAGAAATCGCATGGGGTTAAGTCGGGAGAGTGTGGAGGCCATGACATGAATTGCTGATCATGATCTCCACCACGACCGATCCATCGGTTTCCCAATCTCCTGTTTAAGAAATGCCGAACATCATGATGGAAGTGCGGTGGAGCACCATCCTGTTGAAAGATGAAGTCGGCGCTGTCGGTCTCCAGTTGTTGCATGAGCCAATTTTCCAGCATGTACAGATACACATGTCCTGTAACATTTTTTTCGCAGAAGAAAAAGGGGCCGTAAACTTTAAACCGTGAGATTGCACAAAACACGTTAACTTTTGGTGAATTGCGAATTTGCTGCACGAATGCGTGAGGATTCTCTACTGCCCATATTCGCACATTGTGTCTGTTCACTTCACCATTAAGAAAAAATGTTGCTTCATCACTGAAAACAAGTTTCGCACTGAACGCATCCTCTTCCATGAGCTGTTGCAACCGCGCCGAAAATTCAAAGTGTTTGACTTTGTCATCGGGTGTCAGGGCTTGTAGCAATTGTAAACGGTAAGGCTTCTGCTTTAGCCTTTTCCGTAAGATTTTCCAAACCGTCGGCTGTGGTACATTTAGCTCCCTGCTTGCTTTATTCGTCGACTTCCGCGGGCTACGCGTGAAACTTGCCCGCACGCGTTCAACCGTTTCTTCGCTCACTGCAGGCCGACCCGTTAATTTCCCCTTACAGAGGCATCCAGAAGCTTTAAACTGCGCATCCCATCGCCGAATGGAGTTAGCAGTTGGTGGATCTTTGTTGAACTTCGACCTGAAGTGTCGTTGCACTGTTATGACTGACTGATGTGAGTGCATTTCAAGCACGACATACGCTTTCTCGGCTCCTGTCGCCATTTTGTCTCACTGCGCTCTCGAGCGCTCTGGCGGCAGAAACCTGAAGTGCGACTTCAGCCGAACAAAACTTTATGAGTTTTTCTACGTATCTCTAGTGTGTCGTGACCATATGTCAATGAATGGAGCTACAGTGAATTTATGAAATCGCTTCAATCATTTGTAATAGCCCTGTACACTCTAATAAAGAAAATAAATAAATAAAATAAAAAAATAAAAACGAGGCATCAGAAGAAATTATCCGTATGGGGCGGAAATCGGTAGATGTGAAGTATATGTACAAACAAATAAAGGATTACAAATTGGGAAAAATTGGATGATTTATTCAAGAGAAAGACCTTCACGAGTTGAAAAGGTCAGTAATGCGTCGGCCCTGATACAAGCATTTATTCGGTTTGACGTTCACCGACAGAGCTGTTACATGTCCTCCTGAGGTACATCGTACCAAATTCTGTCCAGCTGGCGAGTTATGTCGTCAAAATCCCGAGCTGCCCATAGTGTTCCAAACATTCACGACTGGGGAGGCATCTGGCGACCTGTCTGGCCATGGTAGGGTTTAGCGAGCACAAAGACAAGCAGTAGAAACTCTCGCTGTATGCGGCGGACATGACCTTGCTTGAATGTAAGCCCAAGATGGCTTCCCGTGGACATCAACGAAACGGGGCATAGAATATTATTGACTTACCACTGTGCTGTAAGGGCACTGTGGATGACAACCAAAAGGGTCCTGCTACGAAAAGAAATGGCAGCCCAGACCATCACTCATGGATGTCGGGCTGCATGGCGGGCGACAGTCGGGCTGGTATCCCACCTCTGTTCAAATGGCTCTGAGCACTATGGGACTTAACTTCTGAGGTCATCAGTCCCCTAGAACTTAGAACTACTTAAACCTAACTAACCTAAGGACATCACACACATACATACCCGAAGCCGGATTCGAACCTACGACCGTAGCAGTCGCGCGGGTCCAGACTGTAGCGCCTAGAACCGCTCGGCCACCCCGGCCGGCTATCCCACCTCTGTTTGCAGCGTCTCCAGACGTGTCTTCGCTGGTCATCGAGGTTGACTTCGGAGTGGGAATCATTACTGAATTTTACTCCAGTCAATGTGATCCCAGACTGAAGACGTATCTAGAGACGCCCCTGACAGCGATGGTATAACAACCTGGCTCTCGCCTGCCCGACAACCAGAAGTGATGACATGGAGTGCCATTTCTTTTCATAGCAAGACTCCTTTGTTTGACATCCACGGTACCCTCACAACACAGCGAATCGTGGACGATATTCTACACCCCTTCATGTTACCTACACGGCAAGCTATTTGGTGCTTACGTTTTAGCAAGATAACGTCCACCTACAAGCCGCGAGAGTATCTTGCCATATCCTGTCTTGGTCAACAAGCTATTCCTATCTCTGCCCAACATAAAGTTTGGGGCATTATGGGCAGTGCTCTCCAACCTGCTCGGGTTGATTGATGCGCCGTTTTTTTGGCTTAGAGCTTATTTATACACTAGCAAACAATAGGGACTTTATTCGACGATAGCGTGCTTTTGTTTCGTTTTTATAACATCTGCACTCGGGGCAAGACCGTGTACGTTGAGTGGGGGAAGTAGCGGGCAGTACTACATAATACTGTACTACAGACGATTTTTTTGTTTTGTTTTGTTTACAGTGTCTAATATGCCGAGAACTTATCTGAGAATCATGGAGCCAAGGGAGCATGGAAGGGATAATAGACGAAGTCTTACGGCGGGGCAGGTTGAGTTACTTGAAAGTTGGAAGAAGCTTCAATCTTCAATAAAGTACCTTAGAAAATAGATTAGAAATAGCTAGGACAAATCAACTATCCACTAAGAAAGCGGTAATTAAAGGACAGTTGGGGCTATCCCAACTTGTGCTTTCAGAACAACAAGAAAAAGATTATTCGATCTATGTTAATACTACAGAGTAGACCTTTTGGTGTGACTCTGAAAGATGTCCGAAAATTAGCATATGATCTTACAACCAAAAATAATTTGAAGCATATTCTCTGATGAAACGAAGATGGCTGGAACGGACTGGTTAGATGATTTGCTAAACAAAGGACAAAGTTTCTTTACGATTTCCAGAAAATACTTCGATATCAAGAGCCACTGGTTTCAATGAACAGTCTGTCTACAAATCTTTTGATTTTTTAGAATATGTATATGAGAAGCATAAATTTTTCCCATGTGATATATACAATGTCGATGTAAACGGAATAAGCACTGTATCTAATAACCATCAAAAGTTTTAGCTTTTCGTGGTGCTTTAGTCAGCGCTAAAATTTGTATCAGCGCAACCGTCACCTTAATACCAACGATGTTTATTTTTCTTCGAAAGATGGAAGACCCATTCCACATTGATGACGCCCTAGAAGTGATCAGTATCATCCTTACGGATGGATGTAAACTAAAATTTTTGTGTACTGATTTCGAAAGTTCATTGGGTTTTCCAAGCCATCAGCAGACAAATCAGTCGTCTTAATTTTGGACGGACATGCCACACATAGGAAGAGCTTCGATCTGATGAACTTGGTCAGAGAAAGCAATGATACTTCGTTGTACTTTCCACCACATTATTTCTATAGAATGCAGCCTCTGGAATTGACCTCCATGGCTCCTTTGGGCACTTATTACCTACAAGAAGTTCTTCAGTGGCATGCAACACATCCTGGAATGGCTGTGACCATTCATCAGGTAGCGAAATTGTTGCTTTCCTTAAAGCAGCAAGAATGCAAACTGCAGTAAATGTGTTCAAGAAAAAGGAGTGTTTCCATTCAACAGAAATATTTCACCAGACCCCATGTTTGCTCCTTCAGTGACCAGAGATAGACCTGATCCTCCAGAGGTAACTACCGTTCCAAAATGAAGCCTGTTTCTACAAGAAAACCGTGCAGTAGAATAGAAGACACCAAGAATAAACCTGAAGCTCTAGTTAAGGCTCGGTCTCTTGTAGAAACCAAGAATGTTGAATTGTTTAAGAATGAGCCATGCTGCTCTAAAAGTTTGAAACCGCAAGATTTTGGGAGAGACACTTTGGCTATGTCGTCGGTGTTTGCTGTATCACCCAAAGATATAATGCCACCACTTCCAGTTGCAAACAAGAAACAGGAATAAATGGTAAAAGAAGGGGGAAAACTGTTATTTTAACGGTCTCACCATACAAAACTGAGTTGGGATGTCACAATAAAAAAAGAAAAATACGTGAGAAAGTGGTATCAACGAAGAGGAAGTTGTTTTTTGGAACCTAAGAAGAGCAGAAAAAGACATCATCAAAGCAAACCAAACAAAGAGCGACGCAGCAAAAAATTCTCAGTTTCTCAACAATGATTCTATGGATGAAGACGATAAAAACAAGTCAGACATGAACTGCTTGTATTGTGAGGACTTATTTTCGAACTCAGAAGAAGGAGAAGGTTGAATTCAATGTGGAAAATATCTTTGCAGGGCCCACGAAAGCTGCAATGGAGCAGATCATGCGTATTGTTATTTTCCATGTGAATTTTGTGAATGATAGTGTTAGGTAAATTACATTTCAATAGACATTTCTACTGCTTTCTCGTTGAAAATCTTGTTTTTCTGTATTCCCATAAATTTAGTTCGTCTATCCACTCTTGCCCCACTGGCACAGTAAGATCGGGTGATTTGAATTTGTCTATAAAAGAACCTCTAATTAAAAAAATACTGAAGCTATGACTTTTCTCTAACAATGCATTGTACCCAGTTAAATAATGATTATTTTTGCTAAATCTGACAAACTCTAGGTTAAATTGTTCACCTCCAAAGGGCTTACCCTACTTTATCCCCATGCATTATAGAGCCCCTGTATACTAGACACGTTTTTCTTGATTATGTCCATTCCACTTCCTCCCAAAATATGGAAAGCAAAGCGCTTGCAATAGAGGAGATTGTTTTCACATTATCGAAGATGATGAAGAGCTTTTAGTTAGTAGGCGATATACTTTAGAGGCCTTGTTTACTAGGCTTTTTTTGTTTCAAGTGGTCTTCCCTGTCATGCTCAAGAATACGGAGCATTCCTCCTGGTACATATTGAACAGATACGCTATATGTAACGTTTATGACAAGTTGAAACTCTATGGTTGTGCACTGCAGCCTGGGTGCGAAATAGGGTGTGGAACACAGTGTTACCTGTCACGCACGACTACGTGGCGCATCTAGTAGGCGCGTAATTGATACGGTGTCCCACGCTCGGCAAGTGTGAAGTGACTTCCGCCTGCTAGCGTGGTGTGAATTTCCACAGACTGGTGGGACCTTGGGATGAGATCGTAGCAGGATCTCTGGTCTCGCTCACTCCACGGGCTCCTCTCGCAGCAGTCCGCGTGTACTCCTCTTCCTATGCTCTTCGAGGCTGCTCTCCTTTTTGCTTTTCCCCTTCGTACAATCTCTCACAAACGTTTAGACACAGCGGAGGATCGTAAACTGAATATTTAGGGAAGGGGAACCAATGACCGGAAATGGACGTTTGAGGCTGTGCAAGGTCTTCAGTGAGCAAAGCGTGTAAGAAGGTGTTTGTAAACAGCTCCAGTTCTATAAAAAGTGAATATTGCAAATAGCTTGGTGGCGCTGCCTTAAAGATAGCAATAGTAACTGTCTGTGATTTATGAGCCTCAGTACACATAATTGGTGTCATTAGACTTATTATCAAGTCATCATCAGATGCATGTTGTATCTTCTTTGTTATTCGTCCTTTTTTTTTTTTTTTTTTTTTGCACATATAGGCTACACGTTGTATAGGTTAGTTGCCGTCATTTGCTACTGTAATGAAGACCAGATGCGTTTCGCTTGATTTTGAAGCTTCTTCAGTGGTCACTTTATCAACAAGGTTCTTTTCTCTTACCATTTTGTTTGTTATGATCAAAAACAGTCCGCTTGTTTCAATTATTACTAGATACGGTTTTATTCTTTTCATTACTCATGGTTTTCTGTTGTTTGTTGCATTCTCCTTCGTCTTCCACGTGTATGTGCTGAATATTTGCACACAGCGCTTTCAACACACTTAATAAATTCAAATTGCTGTATTTGGACTGTCACTGTCATCTCGCCATTTCGCATGTTTTGTCTTGCTGTTGCGGGATGCGTTCGTCTTTTGATTGTTTTGGTAGTTGGTGAAGTGTCTGCTATCGCTCTGTGAGTGTTTATATTTCCCGACTAGGGAGAGGACGAGAGACAGAGAGAGAGAGAGAGAGAGAGGGAGATAGAGAGCGAGTGTACGCGCGCGCGCGTTTGTGTGTGTGTGTGTGTGTGTGTGTGTGTGTGTGTGTGTGTGTGTGTGTGGCGTTTACCAACTCCAGTGCAGCAGCTGTGATGCGGTATACCTAGGACAGACAGGCAAAACTTTTGAAATAAGGAAACAAAAGAGGATCGAAATATGGCACCAACCATTCAACATTTGCAGAACACCTCCAGCAGAAAACCACCACCAACTTACCTACATAGAAAAAGATGTGAAAATAGTCAGATTCAGCAACATGAAACATCTCATAAGCCTACAAGAAAATTTCCAAATTCGAGAAACAATAATAGAGAACAAATGCATAAAAATGACCAGACAAACATCAGCAACCAGACGCTCTTGAAATTAATAAAACATGTTGTTAAGTAAGGTCAACCCCCTTAGATAGCACAAAATAACATCACAACCTAGGCAATATCCACTCCCCAGATTATGCACCTCTGTACCATAGAAAAGCAATAACGTACACACACGTAGCTGTAGCTGCAAGATGTTAGCTCCCTCCACAAACATACACAAAACAAACAAAGATAATCACTCCCATTAAATAAATAATAATGAATAAAGTGCTCGCTCTGTCTCTCTCTTTGTCTCTCTCTCGCCCCTAGTCGAAAAATATAAGCACTCACAGAACGATAGCAGATGCTTTTACCATTACCAAAACAAACAAAAGACGAACGCATTCCCTAATAGCAAACTAAAACACTCGAAATGGCGAGAGCACAGTGATACTTCCAAACACAGAAATTTGAATCTACTGAGTGCAGTGAAAGTGCCGCGGGCAAAAACTCGACACGTGCATGCGAGAGACGAAAAACAATGCAACAAACAACAAAAAACCGTGAGTAATGAACAAATGAAACCGTTTATACGAATAGTTGTAATAGGTAAACCATGCGAACTGTTAATAATATTAACAAACAAAATGGTAAAATAAACACCAAAAAACCATATTGTTGCAGTGACCACTGAAGATGCTTTAAAATAAATCGGAACACGTCTGATCTTGACAAACTTTTATTGCAGTTGCAGAAAATGGCAATTACCTTATACAATATCATCCAATGATATGTTTAGAAAGAGATAAAGAGGTGGGTGGTAAAATTTTAGGAAACTATATTACAAATGAAACTAACTTCTACACCCTACTATACGTACTTGAATATGTTACGTAATAGCTCGTCAAGTGAAGAGGCCTGGCGACATGGTCACAATGTAAACACTTATGCTCTGTGATTGTTGGGAAGGCAGCAGTTTGCTCATCAATACGCATATGTTCAGTAAGTAATCATAGTGCAACAAGTGCTTCCAAATAAAATAGTAATTTTGAAGTGTCCACTAAGTGCAAGCACCTACAAAATTGATTTAAAAAGAGTTGATGTCCAAGTTGTGAGTCAACCAATGAATAATAATACGAGGGCCGTTCAGAAAGTAACCTCTGGTTGATTTAAAAAAATACACCAAGTTAAATAAAAATATTTTAATATATACATCTTACAACTACATCTTTGCAGTATTTTTCTACATAGTCTCCATAGCGATTGAGGCACTTATCGTATCTCTTCACAAGCTTTGAAATTCCTTCTGCATAAAAATCACCCGCTTGTGCCTGGAGCCAGCCTGTGACCGCATCTTTGAGCTCTTCGTCGTCATCAAACCACTGTGACCCGAGCCATTTCTTCAAATGCTTCTTGGCGCCAGGTCTGGGCTGTAAGGTTGATGGTTGATAACGTCCCACTTGAAGGACTCAAGAAGGGCCGTTGTTCTGCGAGCAGAGTGAGGACGGGCGTTATCGTGCAAAAAAACGATACCGGAAGTCAGCATACCACGGCGTTTGTTCTGTTTAGCCCGTCGTAACTTTTTTATTGTTTCACAGTACACGTCTTGATTAATGGTCGTACCACGTTCCATGAATTCAACCAACAACACCCCTTTGGCATCCCAAAACACCGTTGCCATCAGTTTCCTGGCAGAAAAATCTTGCGAGGCTTTTCTTGGTTTGGTAGGCGAATTTGAATGTGCCCACATCTTTGATTGTTCTTTTGTCTCAGGGTTCACGTACTTAATCCAGGTTTCGTCACCGGTCACGATTCTGTTTAACAATGGTTCTCCTTCGTCCTCATAATGTGACAGAAAGTCTAATGCAGAGGCCATTCTTTGAGTTTTGTGGTGGTCGGTAAGAATTTTGGGCACCCATCGTGCACAGAACTTACGGTAACCCAATCTTGCTGTCACTATCTCGTACAAGAGAGTCTTAGAAATCTGTGGAAAACCAGTAGACAACTCCGACATTGAGAAACGTCGATTTTCACGAACTTTTGCATCCACTGTCTGAACGAGTTCGTCAGTCACCAATGATGGTCTACCACTCCTCTCTTCATCATGAACGTTTTCTCGTCCACTTTTAAATAAACGTACCCATTCACGGACAACTCCTTCACTCATAACTCTTGGTCCGTACACGGCACAAAGCTCACTATGAATAGCTGCTGCAGAATATCCTTTGGCTGTAAAAAACCTTATGACAGCACGCACTTCACATTTGGCGGGGTTTTCTATTGCAGCACACATTTCAAACTGCCACAAAAACTAAACTAGCGCAGGTACGACGTTCACTCGACCACGGCTTGATGCCGACTGACCTGTTGAGTGCGTGAACGCACAGATGGCGTCGCTACTCCCCCCACAACCCGCACTGTGACCAATCGGAGTTTACTTTCTGAACCGCCCTCGTAGTTCGTGGAAATTGCGATGCACTTTGAATTTTTAGTATCATCTTAACAAATGGTGAAAACAAGGCATCTCCATCACTCGTTATGAAGTGATGTAGCATAAGAGGCACCCTTAGTATTCTCTCTGCGCGTTTTATAGGGGGCTTACACATTTCTCCGTTATAATTCACCCCATTGTCCCCCAGATGTGCAGTCCAATCGTGCTTTCACAATAACGGCCTCCCACGGTTCTTAAAATCGTTTCTCAGAAAAGTATTGAGAAATATTAACAGTTACTGACCTATTTAAGTTTTAAGACCAATTTAAAAGCTTGGGATAGGTAACGTACTTGTGAACGATTGGGTATATCAGGAAGTAGGAATTTATGTGTCAGTACGACTCATCTATAAATGTTTTTCTGATCTAAGGTATAAAACTGTGCAGATATCTACATCATTTGGAAGAAATTTAAAATATTTGGTTTTCAGGGTAGTGGTGTTCCACAGGGGTTGATATTGGGTACATTCTTGTTGATGCCACTTATAGGTGACCTCACAACTTAACCCGGCAAAGCAGCAATAATTTGGATGGTAATTCTTCTGAGTTATTAGGCCGCATCATATTCGTCTTCAAATTTCTTCAATCTCGAAGTTTCGATTCCTCTGGTGGTATCTTCTTCAGGCCTCCACTGGTACCTCTGGATGGCTCAAAACTGTCAAAAGATAGCATTGCCTTCACTTGTAAAAAGTTATTTTACCGCCGTTTTCCGCGTAATGGAGTTACTGAAGAAAAAACTTCAGGCTTCTATTGATGGATCATCGTAATGGGGAAATACTGAATGAGAGGTGGAATCTAAAATGTTATTGTTATTGTGTCGCCTTGTTTGTTTGCTGCTAGTTGTTTATGTTCTCCGCTCGCCATAGGCTGTAGCCGTCATCTCTGTTGAGGCTGTACTCATTTTTCGATATTTCAACCGCTCCACTGAGTTTCCTACCCTGTATTTTACTTTCTCTGGCTAATAAAATACTAAAGAGTTTTATCCAGTGACTTCACTTCCCCAGAATAACTCAGGGAAACATTCTTTTATGAGTGAATGCGACTCTGTCTTTTGACACTGTTCAGCCATCCACAGACACCAGTGGAGAGGTCGAAACGTCGAGCAGAGAAAAAGTTTGAAGAGGAATTTGACGTGGCCTAACGACGCACCAGTGAAAGTGCTCACGAAAGCCAGGAGATTTTTAGAAATAGGTCTTTTCATGGATGGTGCACGTTTCGCAACCAAGGTACACCATCACAATTTTTTATTCTTTTCTGTAAATGATCTATCATAATTTTAACTGCTTTTTCAGAATGACCTGTTAATAAAAACAGATAATTCATTTATGTAGTAGACAAAATATTACCTCACCATTTGTTGCTGTCAGACGATGGGAGCTTGACCCCCGAAACGCGTAGCTGTGGATAATACAGTGTGTTTCAAAATGAATATCCAGATTTTAAGGGTTTATGGAATTTATTACATTCAATTTACAATTATAAGTAATACATAAAATGAAAGAGCAGTTCAGATAGTTTTATTTGTATACCTGTGGGCAAAGGGAAGAGTATGGGACGACCAAGAGTGACTGTAGAATGTGTTGAGAGAGCGAGAATCTTCTACGCATAGCCCCAGGAAATCAATTCGGAAGGCTAGTCGTGAAGTAGCAACTGCAGTGACGTCTGTGTGGTGTCTTTAAAAGAGACACTTACAACTACGTCCTTATCGCTTTCAACTGTTACAAGCTCTAAAACCTACAGACTATGGTTTACGCGCCAACTTTTCGAATGAAATGTTGCTGTTGGATGAATACCGCTACCAACTGATCTACCTGACTTTAAGATTTGGGAAAAACTCGCCAATCAACTAGATGTGTAATGGATGGTGCTCAGATTGAACCCTTGTAAGAAAAAGTGTTTGAGTTGCTCTTTCATTTCACGTGCTATTTATAATTGTAAGCTGAATGTAATAAATGCTACTAAGTCCAAAAATCTGTATAATCATTTTGAAACACCCTGTATTTAGCGGTCTCGTGTGTTGTGTACTAAAAACGATAACGAATATCTTCACAACCGTTTTCTTCCATTCATAAAATGGATAATATTTGAATTACATCATCAATAACAACGAGACCTACAGAAAAGGAAAAAATTAAACGGTGCAATCAAAATTTATTTTGATATCTATTGATAGGAACTTCGAGTTGTGATTATCATTTAGACTGTTTGTTACTCCAGTTTTGTTTTTGTGAAAATACCTTCACAATACTCAAAAAAGCCCGTAATATGTCACCACAAAACGTATAAATCAAAATGCAGAGACGATACACGAACACAGGTCAGTATAACGTCCTACATTTCGTTTGGTGAATCAATTAACGACTCGCAAATTTGCCAACATATCAACATTAAAACAATCCATTCTGCTGTGTATCACCGTTAATGCACAGCCAACATTGCCGGAAAAAACATGTCCGAGACAGAAGCAAGCACTACTGAATTTTCTAAAAAGAGTCCAGTAGAAAGCTTGACCTTGAAGTATTACTTGGTTCTTTCAGTGTGACGTCGGTTACTGATTTTCCTACTCGGGTGGTACAGGAAAGCAGCACACTGACAGATAATGTTTTTATAGAGCAAAAAATAAATAAATAAATAAATAAATAAAATAAAATAAAATAAAATAAAGTAAAGTAAAATAAAAAATAAAATAAAAAATTTTCCTGTTAAGAGCGGTCTGTCTGATAATGATGCACAGCTAGTTCCAGTACATGAAATAGATCCATACAGTAATGCAAAACAGTCCTCCAAAATAGTGCATTCAATAAACGTTTTAAGAATTGCAAATTTTAGGGAAAGTTTGCAACAGTTATGCTGGAACCTGACGCTAATTTAAAATTTAACCTATTTTATGGTACCTTTGTGAGTATATTTACGGAAAATTTCATAAGAAAACATTGAAATATAATTTTAAGAAACTATTTAAAAACCCATGGCTTACTAAAGGGATAAAATATCCTGTAAACAGAAAAGGGACATGCATCTTATAACTAGAAGGAGTAATGATCCACAAACAGTGAAACATCAGAAAAACTACTGCACTGTATTAAGAAAAATTATTAAAAAGTCCAGAAGTATGTGCATTATGTCTGAGATTAGCACCTCTGATAATAAAATTAAAACAATTTGGAATACTGTCAAAATGGAAACTGGGCAACTGAGAGCACAAGAAGACTGTATTCCTTTCAAACTCAATGAAAAGTTTCTTAACAAAAAGCCAGAAGTAGAAAACATTTTTAATATTCATTTTTAAGTGTTGTAGAGAAAATAGGATCCAGCTATTCATTATAAAATGCAAGGCAGTATATGGAAGAGGCAATATGTATGCGATTCGATAAAATGGAAATTCAGCCCACCTCTACTATCGAAATTAGGGAACGAATAAATTCACTCAAAAGTAGAAGCTCACATGGAATTGATGGCATTTCCAACAGAGTACTAAAAGCTTGTTCCCAACAGATAAGTAGGATTCCCAACCACATATGTTGTAGCTCACTGAAATGGGGTATTTTTCCAGACAGACTGAAATATACTATCATCAAGGTATTGCATAAAATGGGGGTACATCTGATGCTAGCAACTACTGCTGAATCTCACTTCTGACAGCTTTATCCAAAATTCTTGAGAAAGTAATATATTCAAGAGTAGCATCACACATTTGTAAAAATGAAGTACTAACAAAATGTCAATTTGATTTTTAGAATGGCTTTTCAACAGAAAATGCTATATGTGCTTGCACCAATCAAATATTAAATGCTCTGAATAACCGTACATCACCCACTGGAATATTTTGTGATTGCTTGAAGGATTTTGACTGTGTGAATCACGAAATTCTTCTAGATAAGCTTGAGTATTGTGGTATGAATGGGACAGTCCACAAATGGTTTAATTCATATTTAACTGGAAGAATGCAAAAGGTTGAAATTAACAGTACATAATGTCTGCAAAAATCAGCAGAGTCCTCTAACTGGGGAGGTGTCAAAAATGGTGCCCCACAGGGTTCAGTCTTGGGTCCCTTATTTTTCTTAATATATATTAATGACTTGCCATTCTATATTCATGGAAATGCGAAGCTAGTTCTTTTTGTTGATACAAGTGTAGTGATCACACCCAACAATCAAGAATCAGCTGAGGAAATTGTAAATAATGTCTTTCAGAAAATTATTAACTGTTCTCTGCAAATGGACTCTCACTAAATTTTGAGAAAACACAGTACATACCATTCCGTACAGTGAATGGCATGACACCATTGACAAATATAGACTTTGAAAAGAAGTCTGCTTCTAAGGCAGAATATTCAATATTTCTGGGTGCATGCAATGATGAGAAACTGAATTGGACGAAACAATTTGATAATCTGCTGACACGGTTATGCTATTAGTGTTACTGAAAATTTTGGTGATAAATATATAAATAAATTTGTCTACTATGCCTATTTTCATTTACTGCTTTCATATGGCTTCGACTTTTTGGGTAATTCATTGTTCAGAAAAAAAGTATTCATTTTACAAAAGCGTGTAATCAGAATAATAGCTGTCCACACAATATCACCTTGAAGACATTTATTTAAGGAATTCGGGATGTTCACAGTACCTTCGCAATAAATATATTCACTTATGAAATTTGTCATTAATAACCCATCCCATTTCAGAAAGAATAGGGAAGTGCATAGCTATAGTGCAACACTAGAAGAAAGCATGATCTTCACTGTTATGGTTTAAATCTGACTTTGCAACAAAAATCTTTGGTATTAATTTTAATGTGTAAAGAAAATACGTTAAACACTTTCCAGATCATTAAAAATGTCGTATTCATGGTCTATGGAACAAGTACTAATGTAGTGTAAGGCAAGCTAGAGAGTGAAGAGTGAAGTGGAAATTACTTCTGTCAACAGCAATCACCGCGAGTGAATAGAACAAGTTTGTTGACAAACGAGACACAGCAGAGATCGTCAATGTTTGCACTGTTGTACAGATATTTTCAACACAACACAAATACAAAGATAAGTAGAGGTAAGAAATGAAACGAATTGCAATTAATCTTTAACGAGCCACAGGAGACAACGTGTCCTTTACACGAGAATATTCAGAAAATATCCGTGAACGATCTCGAAATTTTGTCGGTGTAGGTCGGGTACGCGCTGTAAACCTTATCAAACGCATTAAGCTGTGCATGCGCTATGCGTGACATGATTTTGATGATGGAAGCAACATACAGTTAGCTTACATTGCATAACACCATAGATTAATGTCAAATGGAATTTTATTCTGGAGGAACTACATTCTTAAACTCAACGGTTTCATTGTACAGAAATACATTACGACGATATCAGGTACGCATCCTTAAATCTCATGTGTGCAAGTATTAAGAAAAGAAAAACTATCGACAGGAACAATCGCTTTACAACATAATCAAGTCCTCCATTTGAAAATATTATTAATTCTCACAAATATAATTCGATGAACAAAAATGGAAAACGAAAATGAGAAATTAGCCTTACTGTCACAATGTAATGAACGAGGTATGTAACAACAAAACAATATGATCGCTTCACTTGTGAATTAAACATGCTGGTAAATAATGATAACTGCTTTCAAAACAAACTGAAATCATAATTGGTAGACAACTCCTCCTACTCCACACACGGCGATACATATCGATGTCTCTAAGGTGAATAAAGACTAGAATAAAGTCAGCATTTAATCATATTTTCACTAAGAAAATGTATCGTACTTCAAAACGTACTGCCACATTACTCATCGTAGTTATGTATCACAAACGTGAACCATGAATTTGCAAACACATATAATCAACTGGAATCCTGGAAAAGCTGTGTTTCGGATTGTACATTGGCGACTGAAATTTGTTACTGAGAGACAGCAGACAAAATATGAAAGTTTATTTTCCAGTTATGTTTGACATTGAAACACTCACTGTCTTTATCACTCGGTAAGCCACATTTTGTATAATCCTTCGCAGTTTCTGTTTTTCCACGTACCAAACTGGTTGATGCGTGCGGTGCAATATTGCTCGGTCTACTGAGGAGGATTTGGTTTCCGTCGCTGGTGTTGCGCATGTCGTGAGGGGAAGGGAACAAGACGTTTAAGTTAGTGTATGGCCTTTACTTGTAGCAGACACTTGAAGTAGGCGGAGGAAGTGATCGATCTTGTACTACATCAGGTGTCGAGCTAAAGTAGAATCAACATTATGCTTCCTGCCTTGCCTGGAGATATCAGGACGTTATACTGACCTGTGTTCGTGTATCGTCTCTGCATTTTGATTTATACGTTTTGTGGTGACATATTACGGGCTTTTTTGAGTATTGTGAAGGTATTTTCACAAAAACAAAACTGGAGTAACAAACAGTCTAAATGACAGTAAGCTTATTTCGTATTTTGGTATCCTCGCCGAACTCGGACATCGAGACCGAGATTGAGGCACCAGAGTCGACCGTCGAGTTGTCTGCTTTCGCGTCCATACCGCGGGTGGCGTAAACTTCACATCAGTTGGCAACATCCTCTGACGGCGTAAGCTAGGAGGAAAGTGCACGTGTTTTCCTCATCCAGTTATGTTGATATTTCCGAAGGTTTCCGATCGCCGACATTGTTCTCGCACACAGTTATTAATCCACGATGTCATTGCACTTGTACGTTATCAGAAATACGCGGTCACGTTACGGTAAACAAGTACATTGGTGACAGGAAAACACTTCGCGCTGTCGCTGCTTTCAGATCAGTTGTGGATGTACGATCGACTCCTGTTGCGCTCTGACTCATGATAAGCGTACCTTAGCGCTCTCCTCTCAGGTGCTGTAATATTGTGGTCGTCTAGTCCTCGTTTGCGCTTTGTCTCCCCTCTGTTTTCTACTGTGGCATGGTTTGTACGTTGTTGACGATTCTTGGCTTTCTCATTCTTTATTATTCTGTTCGTCATTTCACATCGGTGGACTGTTTTTGCCGTCGACCACTCGGTCCTTAACGACCCATTGTCGTTTCGCAGAAACCGACTCGTAGCACTTTGTCTCGTGGTTCATGTATTACTAAACGTATAGTGCTCAAGAAGACACATGAGCTCGCAGAAATATAAAGTCACTGTGTATGAAGCATAACCAACTGATGGTGGATTCCACCACTCCACAATATCTTTCTTCTCAAAGTAACTAATAATACTTCGGTATATGAACAGTAGTAAGAAGAAATAAACAAAAGTTAGGTAAATTTCTTGCAATTTATCCAGAATATTTGAAGGATTGAAAAGTTTACGTGGTATTGGCATAAGTGAATTAAATAGTACGTATTAATATGTCAGTTCTGTGGCCCAGTGTACTTCTTAATATTTACTGTCAGCCAGGACATATTTTCCGCAGGAACTGCGGCGAATAAAATCTTGCGATGGGCGAGTGGGTGTAAGCGTGAAAACTGTGTCAGGGATAGCGGTGTCGAGAGAACTCTGAATCTCATGAATAAATAAGTGGGGTCCCGTGCGGAATCCAGTGGAAAGACTATATAGAGACGAAGGTAGACTGCAGACCCGTACCAAAAACGGTGATTTTTGTAGAACATTGAAAATAAATACCATGGAATTTGATTGAGAGAGAGAGAGAGAGAGAGAGAGAGAGAGAGAGAGAGACAGAAAGGCCCTACGTAGTTTGTACCTCTCCTTGAAAGGAAATATAGTTAGTAGCCAAACGCTCTACGTCTTCCTGTCGGTAGCTGTGCTTTAACATATGCTGCCTTCCAGTTTCAGTCGGGATACACTGTTTCTGTCGTCGATTATGAGATCACTAGAGAGTAAGCACGATATTAGTTATGAGAAAGAGTGTTGAAGAACTGGACTGTAGCGTTTCAGAAGAATACGTCTGAGATTTGCAATGTAGGATAGGTGTTAAGCTATCCACTATCTTGCGTGTCATATTACGTGGTTCATCCGTTTCGACGTCCCTTCTTCTATTCGGTAATAATTTAAGAAGGATCATTATAAATACATTCAACTTTGATATTGTATCGTATGTGGTTTCAATACAGTTTAATGTCAACGCTGATCATTGAAGGCAGTTACTGCCAGCAACAGCTTTTCAGTTAAATGAAACATCAGAGTGTTTATTGTGAACTTTTTTCAAGTGCTTATTCTTTCCATTAGGTCTCCAATTTTATTTTCCAGATTGAATTTTACACTCACCAGTGTCGTTTGATAGCGTTATGCGAATCGAAATAGAAATACAAAGGTTGGGTACCCGATTTACATTTGATACTACTATTTTTTTGCCAGATAATGTACCGTAAGTTTGTCTCTGTAACGTAAAACTTCAGCTTCACTTGATGACGCGTTTAGGCAGCATGCTGCAGTCATTAGGCACTTAACAGGTACTGAAGAACGTCAGTGCAGAGAAAAATAACCACACTTTCAGTGTCCACAGGAAACTAACATCAATGGACACTACCATACATAGTACATCTTCCCAGCTTACAGCACATAATCACGCAGCTTTCAGACCACCAGTTAACATATCCAGTAATATGCCAGTCGAGAAATATGCGAAGCACTACGAACTCAACAAGATCGAACAAATAGCTACAACAAATGTCTATGATGACACACTTATTGACAACTTCTACACAAAGGAAAAACCAATAATAAACCAACTGCTACACATAAAATAGTAAAGAAACCTATTGCTTGCAAACCATTCACAAGCGAGATCTCCTATAAAATAGAAAATGTTTCCAAAAATGGTTCAAATGCCTCTGAGCACTATGGGACTTAACAGCTGAGGTCATCAGTCCCCTAGAACTTAGAACTACTTAAACCTAACTAACCTAAGGACATCACACACATCCATGCCCGAGGCAGGATTCGAACCTGCGACCGTAGCGGTCGCGTGGTTCCAGACTGAAGCGCCTAGAACTGCTCGGCCACTCCGGCCGGCGAAAATGTTTTCAGACTCTGCAACACTTAACATCGCTTTTACAACTCTTAACAAACTCCAATGTGGTGCAGGATACAGTTTGTGAAACGAATGTATGAACAGCTTCCTAACACAGTCCACTCCCTACACACATACTGTGTACCACGCATCTGTGACAGTGAAACTAACATCTCGTATGTTATTGATGACTTTGTAACCTGTCGTAAAAAAATTAGAGAGAGAGATATGTCCCAGAATTTGAGAGCACTGTGGCTGGAATCGGCATTAGTGTTGCGAACGCCGCCAAGCAGACCTTTCGCGCTACGCTGTGTCAGAATGTCAACACATCTGCCCGTTTACTTGTCTGCACTGCAAGCCACTCCTTTCTGCTTCAGCATTCGTTGCGTTCAGGCATGTACGCGAATGAGAAGTTGGATATACTACTTATATAGCGAATGTAAAAGAAATGTCGTAAAAACAATAAAGCGGTATAGGGGTATTTACCCGGATCGCCAAGGTCCAACGCGCCAGGCAACTGCACGAATTACCAAAAGACTACGGCGGACAAGCCGCTTGAACTTCAGAAAGAGGACAAGAAAAAGGACTGAAAATGACAAAGAACACGAAGTCGCCAATGAATCCGCACAGTAGTACGAGACGTATTTCCAAAGAATGTGGAATCAGCCAGATGAATACCATTCTCATCCTGAAGCGACAGAATTTCCACCTCTATCATCTGTCACTACATCAGGCACTCGACGCTCGTGATTTCAAACGTCGTACAGAATTTTGTCGGTTTTCCCTTCAGTAACGGAGAGACCACACAACGTTTTTCCAGAATTTTCTCTTCAGCGATGAAGTAACGTTCACTAACGCCGCTAATGTAAATTTGCGTGAAATGCACTACTGGGCAGCCTAAAATCCGCATTGGCTTTGTCATGTGCAATGCCGTGCATGCCGTGGGCATAAACGTAGTAAATTATATTCTGGGACCTTACTTCATCTCAGGCGTTCAGTGAATTCGAAAGTAAAATTCTATGTACAGACTTGACAGAAAATCCTAGGAAGTTCTGGTCTTACGTTAAATCAGTAAGTGGCTCGAAACAGCATATCCAGACACTCCGGGATGATGATGGCATTGAAACAGAGGATGACACGCGTAAAGCTGAAATACTAAACACCTTTTTCCAAAGCTGTTTCACAGAGGAAGACCGCACTGCAGTTCCTTCTCTAAATCCTCGCACAAACGAAAAAATGGCTGACATCGAAATAACTGTCCAAGGAATAGAAAAGCAACTGGAATCACTCAACAGAGGAAAGTCCACTGGACCTGACGGGATACCAATTCGATTCTACACAGAGTACGCGAAAGAACTTGCCCCCCTTCTAACAGCCGTGTACCGCAAGTCTATAGAGGAACGGAGGGTTCCAAATGATTGGAAAAGAGCACAGGTAGTCCCAGTCTTCAAGAAGGGTCGTCGAGCAGATGCGCGAAACTATAGACCTATATCTCTGACGTCGATCTGTTGTAGAATTTTAGAACATGTTTTTTGCTCGAGTATCATGTCGTTTTTGGAAACCCAGAATCTACTATGTAGGAATCAACATGGATTCCGGAAACAGCGATCGTGTGAGACCCAACTCGCGTTATTTGTTCATGAGACCCAGAAAATATTAGATACAGGCTCCCAGGTAGATGCTATTTCTCTTGACTTCCGGAAGGCGTTCGATACAGTTCCGCACTGTCGCCTGATAAACAAAGTAAGAGCCTACGGAATATCAGACCAGCTGTGTGGCTGGATTGAAGATTTTTTAGCAAACAGAACACAGCATGTTGTTATCAATGGAGAGACGTCTACAGACGTTAAAGTAACCTCTGGCGTGCCACAGGGGAGTGTTATGGGACCAATGCTTTTCACAATATATATAAATGACCTAGTAGATAGTGTCGGAAGTTCCATGCGGCTTTTCGCGGATGATGCTGTAGTATACAGAGAAGTTGCAGCATTAGAAAATTGTAGCGAAATGCAGGAAGATCTGCAGCGGATAGGCACTTGGTGCAGGGAGTGGCAACTGTCCCTTAACATAGACAAATGTAATGTATTGCGAATACATAGAAAGAAGGATCCTTTATTGTATGATTATATGATAGCGGAACAAACACTGGTAGCAGTTACTTCTGTAAAATATCTGGGAGTATGCGTGCGGAACGATTTGAAGTGGAATGATCATATAAAATTAATTGTTGGTAAGGCGGGTACCAGGTTGAGATTCATTGGGGGAGTGCTTAGAAAATGTAGTCCATCAACAAAGGAGGTGGCTTACAAAACACTCGTTCGACCTATACTTGAGTATTGCTCATCAGTGTGGGATCCGTACCAGATCGGGTTGACGGAGGAGATAGAGAAGATCCAAAGAAGAGCGGCGCGTTTCGTCACAGGGTTATTTGGTAACCGTGATAGCGTTACGGAGATGTTTAATAAACTCAAGTGGCAGACTCTGCAAGAGAGGCGCTCTGCATCGCGGTGTAGCTTGCTCGCCAGGTTTCGAGAGGGTGCGTTTCTGGATGAGGTATCGAGTATATTGCTTCCCCCTACTTATACCTCCCGAGGAGATCACGAATGTAAAATTAGAGAGATTAGAGCGCGCACGGAGGCTTTCAGACAGTCGTTCTTCCCGCGAACCATACGCGACTGGAACAGGAAAGGGAGGTAATGACAGTGGCACGTAAAGTGCCCTCCGCCACACATCGTTGGGTGGCTTGCGGAGTATGAACGTAGATGTAGATGTAGAAATGGACATTCGTACACACACTTTCTGACGAACATTCTGCCAGTTCTTCTAGAAGAGGTACCAATGGTTATTCGACAGTGTATATGGCTGCAACACGACGGTAGTCCACTTCACTCGTCCCGTATTGCAACGCAAATACTGAGTGAGAACTTCCCTGGACGTTGGATAGGACGAAATTCTGTTGACAAATGGCCTGCGAGATCAGCCGATCTGACTGCTCTCGATTTCTTTATTTGGGAAGCACTCAGAGATGCAGTCTGTGACGAAGCCCCAACTGTGCGAGACGATACGTATCGTCGAATCTCCAGTGCATGCTTCACCATATCATCCTCTGTAATTACGTCCGTTCATCGATCTTTCGAACGCAGACTGCAAATGTCCTTTTCAAATGGTCAAATGTGTCTGAATTCCTATGGGACGAAACTGCTGAGGTCATCGGTCCGTAAGCTTACACACTTCTTCGCACTTAAACTAACTTACGTTAAGTACAACACACACACCCGTGCCCGAGGGAGGACTCGAACCTCCGACGGGGGGGCAGGCGCACGAACCGTGGCAAGGCACCGAAGACCGCATGGCTATCCGGGGCGGCTGTGCTCTTCAGTCCATGCTCAGTAGTTTGAACACATGCTTAAATAAAGGAGAAAGCTATTTTTTCGGAAGACAAAAGTGATGTTAGGTGATATGGGTGCTTTCTAAAACATTGTTAGTAAATTTAATTCATTTACGTGTGTACGAAACTGCATCACAATGTCAAATATGTCGACAGCGCGTATTACACGAACCTGGTAACACTCTCATAACGCGCTTACGTTCAGCATGAAACGGCGTTTCGTTAAGAAGAATATTTATTTTGTGGTGTACTCGTACATGTGGTCACCAAGGTATTTTTAATAAAATGTTTAGTTCAAATGGCTCTGAGCACTATGGGACTTAACATCTATGGTCATCAGTCCCCTAGAACTTAGAACTACTTAAACCTAACTAACCTAAGGACATCACACAACACCCAGTCATCACGAGGCAGAGAAAATCCCTGACCCCCCCGGGAATCGAACCCGGGAACCCGGGCGTGGGAAGCGAGAACGCTACCGCACAACCACGAGCTGCGTTTAGTTCAACGAATGTATGCCATATGACATAATTTAGAGCAGCGTAGATAGAGAGAGTTGTTCGACAGCATGTATTTTACCTCTAAGAAGCACACAGCCACGTACAGGAAAATATAGGTCAATTCTTCCTTCTAACATTTAGATATTTTATATAGAAGTTGCTTTTTGCAGCGTATAAGATCTCTGTGGTGTCACCGCCAGACACCACACTTGCTAGGTGGTAGCCTTTAAATCGGCCGCGGTCCGTTAGTATACGTCGGACCCGCGTGTCGCCACTGTCAGTGATTGCAGACCGAGCGCCGCCACACGGCAGGTCTAGAGAGACGTCCTAGCACTCGCCCCAGTTGTACAGACGACTTTGCTAGCGATGCTATACTGACAAACTACGCTCTCATTTGCCGAGACGATAGTTAGCATAGCCTTCAGCTACGTCATTTGCTACGACCTAGCAAGGCGCCATTACCAGTTTATATTGAGATTGTAATTATGTATCATCAAGAGCGATGTTCTCCAGTTATGGATTAAAGTTAAGTATTCCAGAAGCTATGTACTATTTTTGGCTACTATAATTACTTTACCTTGTTCCAGATCTCACGCCAGTCTGCGTGAGCTTAAACGCGTGCATTTCGGCCTCCTCTAGCAACACGGTGTTGGCTCTTCTGCCAACACATCAATCTCTTTATGTTTAAAGCATGAATAGTTGATTTCTCTGTTTCAGCTCACATAAATCTGGGACGATACACAAATGTAAAATAGTTTTCCAAAGCCCTTTGTGATACGCTAGATTCTAGCCTATGTCGTATTACTATATACAACATTCGTAAGTGGACCTGCACCTAGCTTGTAAGTTGGTTCAAGGGGAAATAAAGCTTATGGTATACAACTACGCAGCCTGTTCCGAGATGCCTTCTTGGCAGTGTGTACACTGCACATGTCGTTTCCAGCCACCGTGCTCTTACATTCTAGGAACATTTCTCGAATTTTTTACCACTGGTTTCAACATCAACATTGACAAACGCTGTATCACTGTAATTGTCTTCTCAAGAGCTATCGAATACAGATGTAAAAAGTGCATCGTTCCATTTGAAAAAACGTACTTACTTCAGCATCTCAGTTGATACTAGAGCCAGAAACATTAACCAAACAAAAACATATGTGCCCCTTGACGTTTTAACATTTAACGAAAACTGCGCATTACAATGAACGAACAAATTGACAGCGCAACACAACATTAACTACGTAATGACTACTCTACTGTTGTTGGGCCCATACATTATTATTATTATTATTATTGTTATTATTAGTGGCAGCGGTAAAACAGAAAGCATTGATAGCCCAATAGTTAGAGTTTCTGCCATTTCAGCAGTAAAGAAACCACGAGTATTGCGATTTACAAAGAGCAAGTATAGTACAGGTATTTTCACATGATTGATTTTAAGTGGACGTGCTAGGATTGGGTGAAGTAAGTATCACTGGTGAGAGAAGTGGTGCAGAGGAAGCATGTTTAGTAACAGCTGTCCATTCTCAATGTGGATAGTTAATTTTCTTTTCTGAGCATTCGCTATTCTCTGAGAATTGCTTCCTCATTCTGAAAAAAGTCCTATTAGAAATATGCAGTACTACGAATTTACAGCATGCTGGAGAAACTTTAGCCAGCAACTTCTCTTAATCAGTAGAACGAAAAACCAGTCCAGAGTTTTCTGTATACACTGTGAATGTACATTACACATTTTTGACATCTTAGAAAATGCCATTCTCGACTTCATTATGTTGATTGTTGATCTGAAAATGAATCTCGGCCCGAAACTAGTCCTCGAATGAAAAGTAAAATATTTGCAACCTGGACTGTTTTTTCTTCTATAGATGCAGTACTAATTGTGACATTGACTCATTAGCTCGTGGCTTAATAAATAAATAAATAATAATAAAAAAAACTAAATACCGTTTAACTTTCGTAGTCCAAAAATTAAAACTGTTCAAAGCAAATTCATTTTCATTTTCTGTGGTAGTTAGACACTAATATCGATAATGGTGGTGCGAGGGGGATGCTAGCTAACACCTGATCAGACTCAGAGGCAACGGTCTCAGAAAGGTTGGGAAACACTGAGCTAGAAACTAACGACGTCAATTTCTTCAAAAATTTCTCCAACGTGGAATCCTTATTTTATCAATATCAAGGGACTTACTTGAATGAACAATGTCTTAACAGTACTGAATAACCAAGAAATGCTAAATAATCGTACTTTATAACATTTGCGATGACGTAAACGTACTTACATAAAATGTTATATTTTTATTGTTTGTACAATCTTAGCAGCTGATATAAGCTTCAGCTTCGCAGTTAAGAAACTTTGAATGTAAACAACAGAATGTGAAAGTGTTCTACATCTACATCTACATCCATACTCCGCAAGCCACCTGACGGTGTGTGGCGGAGGGTACCTTGAGTACCTCTATCGGTTCTCCCTTCTATTCCAGTCTCGTATCGTCCGTGGAAAGAAGGATTGTCGGTATGGCTCTGTGTGGGCTCTAATCTCTCTGATTTTATCCTCATGGTCTCTTCGCGAGATATACGTAGGAGGGAGCAATATACTGCTTGACTCCTCGGTGAAGGTATGTTCTCGAAACTTCACCAAAAGCCCGTACCGAACTACTGGGCGTCTCTCCTGCAGAGTCTTCCACCGGAGTTTATCAATCACCTCCGTAACGCTTTCGCGATTACTAAATGATCCTGTAACGAAGCGCGCTGCTCTCCGTTGGATCTTCTCTATATCTTCTATCAATCCTATCTGGTACGGATCCCACACTGCTGAGCAGTATTCAAGCAGTGGGCGAACAAGCGTACCGTAACCTACTTCCTTGGTTTTCGGATTGCATTTCCTTAGGATTCTTCCAATGAATCTCAGTCTGGCATCTGCTTTACCGACGATCAACTTTATATGATCATTCCATTTTAAATCACTCCTAATGCATACTCCCAAATAATTTATGGAATTAACTGCTTCCAGTTGCTGACCTGCTATATTGTAGCTAAAAGATAAGGGATCTTTCTTTCTGTGTATTCGCAGCACATTACACTTGTCTACACTGAGATTCAATTGCCATTCCCTGCACCATGCGTCAATTCGCTGCAGATCCTCCTGCATTTCAGTACAATTTTCCATTGTTACAACCTCTCGATATACCACAGCATCATCCGCGAAAAAGCCTCAGTGAACTTCCGATTTCATCCACAAGGTCATTTATGTATATTGTTAATAGCAACGGTCCTACGACACTCCCCTGCGGCACACCTGAAATCACTCTTACTTCGGAAGACTTCTCTCCATTGAGAATGACATGCTGCGTTCTGTTATCTAGGAACTCTTCAATCCAATCACACAATTGGTCTGATAGTCCATATGCTCTTACTTTGTTCATTAAACGACTGTGGGGAACTGTATCGAACGCCTTGCGGAAGTCAAGAAACAAGGCATCTACCTGGGAACCCGTATCTATGGCCCTCTGAGTCTCGTGGACGAATAGCGCGAGCTGGATTTCACACGACCGTCTTTTTCGAAACCCATGCTGATTCCTACAGAGTAGAGTAGAGCGTTGAGTGATGGTCTGCCGAGCGTGCCACAAAGATACATATTCAGCAGTAATGTAAGGAAGGAAATCAATGAGATGATTAAAGCATACAACTCATTTAAGGTATGCACTGAAGTAAATTAATCTTTAGGCACAGAGATAAATTTCGGTATGTAACATCACTGGCCTACCTGACTTTAGATGAACGTTCATTAATGTATTAATATTAACGGAATGCTGGTGAAATACAGCGTGTTAGTAAATATTAATAGAAGTGACTAAAGCAGAAAAAAATTATTTTATAAATTTATAATAAACTGATTACTTTAACAACATGGAATAATTTAAGTTTCACTTGATGAGTTACCCCAAACGATACGTATACGAAGAAAGGCGGCACGAGAGGTCACAGCTTAGTTTCACTCGCGGGAGAGCCTCTTGAATATGTTGAAAGACATGAACTGGCAGACTCTTGAAGAGCCGATGCAAATTATCCAGCGAAAATAGCAAAATTTCAAGAACCAAAATTAAGTGATGAATCTAGAGATATCCTTCATGCCCCTACGCATCGCTCCCGTAGGAACCATGGAGTCCAAATCAGACTGGTTCTAGCACGAACGTGTACAGAGGCGTTCAAGCAGCCGTTGTTCCCGCGTCCCATACGAGATTGGAACTAGAAGAAACTCTAATATGTGATACCATGATAAATGCCCTCTGCCATGCACCCTACGGCGATTTGCACAGTATGCATGTATATGAAGACGAATAAAATGATACTGCTTGACAATATGAAACGCAAGTAAGGAAAGCGTTCAAAATTTCTTATCGTTACATCACCAATGTCTGACAACATTCGCAATGCACGTAAAATTTTGTTTAGTTGTTTCAGCCGTTTTGTTATAGGTTCCTCCCGATAGAATTTGTTGTCAGTTCTTCTGTTTGCATGTGACATTGGCATAGCGCTCTCGTTTTGGCCATGCCTGGTAAAGCGATGAAGGGAAGATCTTGCATTTAATATCAGCTCGGTGGAAGACTTGCGATGACAAGATCAGGATCTGACATCCTCTTAAGCGTGACTCACGACGCGCCGTTACATCTTTACTTCCACTAGTACGTCATCTCCAACTTTCCAAACTTCACAGGAGCTTTCCTTCTTTACCTTGCGAGACTAGTATTCCTGAAAGAAAGAATATTTCACAGACATGGCTTAGCCACAGCCTGCAGGATAGTTCCCAAAATGAATTTTCACTCTGCAGTGGAGTGTGCGCTGATTTGAAACTTCCAATGAGATTAAAACTGTATTCCTGATCGTGGATGGAACTGGGGACCTTGCACTTTCGCAGGTAAACAGTCTACTGACTTCTATATTTTTAATGTTTTTCCATTTGTTCTTTATTGTTGGTTGCATCTGGTCTGGGCTGACATCACATGACAGCCGTTCTAGTTCATCGTTGATTCCTTAATTCAGTTTTTTTATTACAGAAAGAAACCAGCCCTGTGACCGAACACACTGAGCTACCGCGCCGGCATAAGCTCTCCAAACACGACTCACATCTTTACTTCTGCCAGTACCTCACCTCCTGCAGAGTGAACATTTATTCTGTAAACAGTTCCCTAGGCTGTGGCTAAGCCGCGTTTCCGCAATATCCTTCCTTCTAGGAGTGCTAGCTCCGCAAGGTATGTAGGAGAACTACGAAGTTTTGAAGGTACAATATGAGGTACTAGCAGAAGTGAAGCTGCGAGGGCGGGTTGGGAGTCGTTCTTGGATAGCTCGGACGGAAGACAGTTGCCAGCGACAGCCAAAGATCCCATATTCGAGTTTTAATCTGCCAGGAAAGTTTCAAGCCAGCGTACACTCTGCTGCGGAGCGGAAATTAATTCTGGAAATATCTCTTTGCATGACGGACGTCTCATAATATTCGTGATTCTGTCACTATAACTTTGCTCAGTTCCCCATACGCACCTTTGCAGATGGATTAACTAGCTGAAAGTTTCTGCAGGATAGTCACACAACGCTCATTATTATAAATCGACCGCGTCAGTTGCGTCCGACAGAGACAGACGTGCCTCATACGCTCCTCTAGTTGGTGCCACCCACACGTCACTCGCTCTCGGCGGCTAAGAAGGAAGCCTGGTTCGTAAGAGAAGTAGCTGTCCGCAGGCGCACCCACACACACACACACACACACACACACACACACGCCCCCCCCCCCCCTCCACACACACACACACACACAGGATGGAGTCGCCCGCCACACACTCAGTGGCTCACGCTTGGCCGCCCACAGTGATTCCAGCAGATGTAGTTTTGCGGAGCTACGTCGCAGTCATCCCGCAAAATTTTTGTTATTCAAACAACATTACCCTGCTAGTGAGGAGTGGAGGTCTGTCAGCTGCTCTTCTGTCTACGGATTTCAAATTCTGCAAAGGAGATCCAGTAGAAATTATTTACACTACTGGCCACTATAAACTTGCTACACCACGAAGATGACGTGCTACAAACGCGAAATTTAACCGACAGGAAGAAGATGCTGCGATATGCAAATGAGTAGCTTTTCAGAGCATTCACACAAGCTTGGCGCCGGTGGTGACACGTACAACGTGCTGACATGAGGAATGTTTCCAACCGATTTCTCATACACCAACAGCAGTTGACCGGCGTTGCCTGGTGAAACGTTGTTGTGATGCCTCGTTTAAGGAGGAGAAATGCGTACCATCACGTTTCCGACTTTGATAAAAGTCGGATTGTAGCCTATCGCGATTGCGGTTTATCGTATCGCGACATTGCTGCTCGCGTTGGAAGCGTGTATTCGTCATCGCCATACTAGCGTATCACCCGGCGTGATGGTATGGGGTGCCATTGCTTACACGTCTCGGTCACCTTTTGTTCGCATTGACGGCACTTTGAACAGTGGACGTTACATTTCAGATGTTTTACCCTCTACCCTTCATTCGATCCCTGCGAAACCCTACCTTTCAGCAGGATGGTAATGCACGACCGCATGTTGCAGGTCCTGTACGGGCCTTTCTGGATACAGAAAATGTTCGACTGCTGCACTGGCCAGCACATTCTCTAGATCTCTCACCAATTGAAAACGTCGCGTCAATGGTGGCCGAGCAACTGGCTCGTCACAATACGCCAGTCACTACTCTTGATGAACTGTGTTATAGTGTTGAAGTTGCATGGGCAGCTGTACCTGTCCACGCCATCCAAGCTCTGTTTGACTCAATGTGCAGGCGTATCAAGGCCGTTACTACGGCCAGAGGTGGTTGTTCAGGGTATTGATATCTCAGGATCTATGCACCCAAATTGCGTGAAAATGTAATCACATGTCAGTTGTAGTATAATATATTTGTCCAATGAATACCCGTTTATCATCTGCATTTCTTCCTGGTGTAGCAATTTTAATGGCCAGTAGTGTAGTTGCATTTGCTCAGGGAACGGCACGAAATGTGGGTACTTGATTAATCGATAAAGGATGGGCGAAGGGAAAGAGAGTCGTAATCAAAAGTAATAGCTGTGGATTCGGAGTGAGTGGTCGAATTATGGAAATGTACACACACAGGTAATATACAATCCTGGAAATTGAAATAAGAACACCGTGAATTCATTGTCCCAGGAAGGGGAAACTTTATTGACACATTCATGGGGTCAGATACATCACATGATCACACTGACAGAACCACAGGCACATAGACACAGGCAACAGAGCATGCACAATGTCGGCACTAGTACAGTGTATATCCACCTTTCGCAGCAATGCAGGCTGCTATTCTCCCATGGAGACGATCGTAGAGATGCTGGATGTAGTCCTGTGGAACGGCTTGCCATGCCATTTCCACCTGGCGCCTCAGTTGGACCAGCGTCGTGCTGGACGTGCAGACCGCGTGAGACGACGCTTCATCCAGTCCCAAACATGCTCAATGGGGGACAGATCCGGAGATCTTGCTGGCCAGGGTAGCTGACTTACACCTTCTAGAGCACGTTGGGTGGCACGGGATACATGCGGACGTGCATTGTCCTGTTGGAACAGCAAGTTCCCTTGCCGGTCTAGGAATGGTAGAACGATGGGTTCGATGACGGTTTGGATGTACCGTGCACTATTCAGTGTCCCCTCGACGATCACCAGTGGTGTACGGCCAGTGTAGGAGATCGCTCCCCACACCATGATGCCGGGTGTTGGCCCTGTGTGCCTCGGTCGTATGCAGTCCTGATTGTGGCGGTCACCTGCACGGCGCCAAACACGCATACGACCATCATTGGCACCAAGGCAGAAGCGACTCTCATCGCTGAAGACGACACGTCTCCATTCGTCCCTCCATTCACGCCTGTCGCGACACCACTGGAGGCGGGCTGCACGATGTTGGGGCGTGAGCGGAAGACGGCCTAACGGTGTGCGGGACCGTAGCCCAGCTTCATGGAGACGGTTGCGAATGGTCCTCGCCGATACCCCAGGAGCAACAGTGTCCCTAATTTGCTGGGAAGTGGCGGTGCGGTCCCCTACGGCACTGAGTAGGATCCTACGGTCTTGGCGTGCATCCGTGCGTCGCTGCGGTCCGGTCCCAGGTCGACGGGCACGTGCACCTTCCGCCGACCACTGGCGACAACATCGATGTACTGTGGAGACCTCACGCCCCACGTGTTGAGCAATTCGGCGGTACGCCCACCCGGCCTCCCGCATGCCCACTATACGCCCTCGCTCAAAGTCCGTCAACTGCACATACGGTTCACGTCCACGCTGTCGCGGCATGCTACCAGTGTTAAAGACTGCGATGGAGCTCCGTATGCCACGGCAAACTGGCTGACACTGACGGCGGCGGTGCACAAATGCTGCGCAGCTAGCGCCATTCGACGGCCAACACCGCGGGTCCTGGTGTGTCCGCTGTGCCGTGCGTGTGATCATTGCTTGTACAGCCCTCTCGCAGTGTCCGGAGCAAGTATGGTGCGTCTGACACACCGGTGTCAATGTGTTCTTTTTTCCATTTCCAGGAGTGTATATTAAATTCAGTATCGAGAGGATAAATGTCTTGTGAGTGTAAAGAAAAGGTTTATTCCTCAGCAACAAGTCTCTGAACACATTAGATGTCTTCTATTATGCCTTCTTGACAAAGACCGTAAACACTGGAAAAACTGTCTACCTAGAATTATTCGGACTCAGCATTTTTTAGAACCCTTGTAATAAATTGTGTTCCATTCACCTTCTACGTTGCTTCTTCCGTCTTCATTTCATTTCCTATCCTTTCGCAGTGTTACCCTTAGATGTTTAAAGGATTCGACACACTCACTAAGTTTATGACTGGTCATGTAAACGGATGGCATCGGGCTATTTCTAGCTTGTTAGGTGTTATCTTGCATGCATTCATATTTAAAGAGAGGTGCCATTCAGTTAATAGATACAAATATTGTTTAACTGTGTCTGTTAATTTTAATCTTCTGCGACCATTATTTTGCGTGGTTCGCGAACGACTACTTAATTGCATAGTATTTTGTTCCGTGAGTGACCCAGAGAGATGAATGCGGTTCGGAGACACTGAAGAAATATAGTCGGTAGTCTCAAGCAGTACCTGTTATAAATGTTGCCCACATGTAAATAGGACTATACGCCAGAATTTCTAAGCTTAGAAGTGTCTTCGGAGGCCTGAATGAATAGAGATAAGGGCACTGGAGAAAATGAATTGAAGGAAAGGCTGACAGTGATGCAAGACTGCTAATTGAATAGCATAGATATGCGGCAAGACCAAAGTATTTTGCTGGATACAGGCAAGTTTGAAGTGCCTGAAATGCTTTGCATTGTCAGAAAATATTTTGGGCTGTACGCAGCGAGACTTCTCTTGTCTCTGTGTACTCGTAGATGGGAGAGGATTACGACGTGATCATCGGCGAGGGTCTTCATGATGGGACCAAGGAACATTTTCTGTTGCTCTAGATGTAGGGATGTAGGGATGTGGACTGATGTGTCAGATGGAGTGAGCGTAACAACGTCGCTCGATGGTTTAGCTAGTGGCGTGATATACAGATGTTTGAAGGTCAGTGAAGTTGCAACTGTACTCGGGCTCGCTTACTACCTATTTTTCACGTGGCTCATCTGCAAAGGGGGTTGGTAGTGAACGGTTCATTTGCGCTCCTACTATTGAGTCATATATTGGCTAGCTTTTCAACAACTGTGAATTGACCTATGCACGTTCAGGTTGAAACTTATATATTCAAAAGAAACACTTTAACCTTGTGGCCATGCATTTTTAAGTTCACAAATAAATTCGATCTGAATAAATAATAATTATCGGTGCAATTCGTACACTGTTTATTGTCTCGCACCAACACAGTTTCACGTTGCTCCTTCACATACACTGGCGTCCATGCTTACACTCGCGGCACTTTGCCGCTCCCAACTTGCCACCACAACGGACAACGACAAAAGACCCGATTTTCCCGCTCATATCCAAAGTCCCGAGTCGGGTCACGTGACATTAGTCAAAATAATCCCTAAAAATGGCCACAATTCGTTTACAATTTTTATAAGATTTAAATACCTAAATCTAAATACATTATATAATTTTACACGTTTATCACCTCAATTTTATAATTCGTTGCAATTAAAAGAAAACCAAAATACTATGCAACGGAACTACAACGCCCGTCAAAACACAAAACAAGTATTTTCCGGTCTATTTTGCCCAACATATTATCTCTGCTGCTGTGCTTTAAATTTAAATTACGAACTACTTGAAACAGATCCATATTATAAGCTGTTAGCTTACAAAGTAACGCGAATAGCGAATGTTGTTGCAGAATATGGCACTGTATTCTGCATAAAAGTCAAAGTATTGTATTAAGTACGAATAAGTAATGCAATCGTTATTTCTATTCCATGACATCGTTAAGAATTTTTTCAGCTGATCAGCCAGAGCATTATGAGCACCTACGTACTATCGATATAAACCTATCCAGGCGATAGCAGCGTCCCCCGGCTATGAATGGCTGCAAGTCAGACACACGCGCGGAGCATATACAGCAGTACCAGGGAGCGTCCTGCCCGCATGTACAACGGGCGAGGCGTGCGATCTATCTGAGGTTGACCGAGATCAGATTGTGATGGCCCGGAGTCTCAGCACGAGAATTTCGGAAACCCGCGCGACTGTTCAAGTGTTCGAGAAGTGCTGTAGTGAGTTTCTTCAACATGTGGCAAAACCGAGGTGAAACAAGGTCCAGATATCGTGGGGTTGAGCGCCCACCCCTCATTACAGATGTCAGACGTCGTAGGTTGCGCAGACTGGCAAAGCAGGACAGGCGGCGAACTGTGGAAGAACTAGCATCAGGCTTGAATGCTGGGCAGATTACAAGTGTGTGTGATAACACAGTACACCGAACACTCCTAACGATAGGCCTCCTCAGCCGACAACCCACGTATGCGCCAGTGTTAACACCACGACATCGGCAACGAAGACTAAAATGGGCACGTGACCATCGCCACTGGACGTTGGCACAGTGGCAGAACGTTGCGTGGTCTGATGAATCCTCATACCTTCTCCATAATGCCGACGGGAGGGCGCGAATCCGTCGTCTTTCAGAGGAACAGTGAAACGTCCCCTTAGAAAAATTATACATGACTGCGCTTAAACTGACACACAATATTTTTTAGCGCAACGCAATCTGACTTTCAAAAATCTCTACAAAAGGATGGCTCTGACTAACATTAAACTATACCTTTCACAAATCACTTACCTCACCAAAAATCTTCGTTACTCGAACTACTGCAATACAGCGAGCGCCACTACTGCCAGCTAAATGAAGGATTCAAACTACGGAAGGCACTAATTACGGATCGGCATAGTTAGCAAATGAAAGATTTTAATAGAGAACAAACAATGTATTTACTTTAATAGTCATAATATATATAGCAGTTCATGACATCCATTCTTACAAATGTCAAAACTCCGCCATCTCTCTCCCCACATCCACCACTGCTGGCGGCTTACCTCCAACTGCGCAACGCTACGCGCTGTTCGCATCCAGCTGCCCAACACTACAATGGCAGACAACAATGCAAACTAGCCACAGACTGCACATAGCACAGCCAGTGATTTTCATACAGAGCGCTACGTGGAGTGACAAATAAGAAAACCTAAATAGCCTACTTACATAGCCCCCATGCTCCACACAAAAAAATTTACAAATTGTTTTGGGCAGTGGCCAATACAGATTTGAAAAAAAATTTCATAGTTACAATAACAAAGAAATCATATGCACACACTTATTGATACAATGTTGGTCAAAAGATAAAATTTTCTCACAGTCCATAAAGACAGTCCTGATCGTTCATCACAGTAAAATTGCAGTGTTTTTCTCAAAGTCTGAGCAGTAAAAGAGAATGCACACGAAATTAGTGGATTTCCATGCAGTATTGAAGAAGTAGTGTTGTCCTTCCAACGGAAAGACAGTGCTGACTCGACATGCAGACAGGTAATGGGCCACAACAGAGCAAACCCATCGCAGAGTCAGTCGAAGTTTTGAAGAATATTGGTAGGTAGGTCATCACAGAGCAGACCCATTGTAGTCCTGGTAGAGATTATGGTATTGGTGGGCCATCAAAGATGCAGACCCACTATAGTCCTTGTAGAGATAATGGTACTGGTGGGATGAAACGTCCCCTTGGAAAAATTATACATGACTGTGCTTAAACTGAGACACAATATTTTTTAGCGCAACGCAATCTGACTTTCAAAAATCTCTACAAAAGGATGGCCCTGACTAATATTAACCTATACCTTTCACAAATCACTTACCTCACCAAAAATCTTCGTTACTCGAACTACTGCAATACTGCGAGCGCCGCTACTGCCAGCTAAATGAAAGATTCAAACTACGGAAGGCACTAACTACGGATAGGCATAGTTAGTAAATGAAAGATTTTAATAGAGAACAAACAATGTATTTACCTTAATAGTCATAATATACACTCCTGGAAATTGAAATAAGAACACCGTGAATTCATTGTCCCAGGAAGGGGAAACTTTATTGACACATTCATGGGGTCAGATACATCACATGATCACACTGACAGAACCACAGGCACATAGACACAGGCAACAGAGCATGCACAATGTCGGCACTAGTACAGTGTATATCCACCTTTCGCAGCAATGCAGGCTGCTATTCTCCCATGGAGACGATCGTAGAGATGCTGGATGTAGTCCTGTGGAACGGCTTGCCATGCCATTTCCACCTGGCGCCTCAGTTGGACCAGCGTTCGTGCTGGACGTGCAGACCGCGTGAGACGACGCTTCATCCAGTCCCAAACATGCTCAATGGGGGACAGATCCGGAGATCTTGCTGACCAGGGTAGTTGACTTACACCTTCTAGAGCACGTTGGGTGGCACGGGATACATGCGGACGTGCATTGTCCTGTTGGAACAGCAAGTTCCCTTGCCGGTCTAGGAATGGTAGAACGATGGGTTCGATGACGGTTTGGATGTACCGTGCACTATTCAGTGTCCCCTCGACGATCACCAGTGGTGTACGGCCAGTGTAGGAGATCGCTCCCCACACCATGATGCCGGGTGTTGGCCCTGTGTGCCTCGGTCGTATGCAGTCCTGATTGTGGCGGTCACCTGCACGGCGCCAAACACGCATACGACCATCATTGGCACCAAGGCAGAAGCGACTCTCATCGCTGAAGACGACACGTCTCCATTCGTCCCTCCATTCACGCCTGTCGCGACACCACTGGAGGCGGGCTGCACGATGTTGGGGCGTGAGCGGAAGACGGCCTAACGGTGTGCGGGACCGTAGCCCAGCTTCATGGAGACGGTTGCGAATGGTCCTCGCCGATACCCCAGGAGCAACAGTGTCCCTAATTTGCTGGGAAGTGGCGGTGCGGTCCCCTACGGCACTGCGTAGGATCCTACGGTCTTGGCGTGCATTCGTGCGTCGCTGCGGTCCGGTCCCAGGTCGACGGGCACGTGCACCTTCCGCCGACCACTGGCGACAACATCGATGTACTGTGGAGACCTCACGCCCCACGTGTTGAGCAATTCGGCGGTACGTCCACCCGGCCTCCCGCATGCCCACTATACGCCCTCGCTCAAAGTCCGTCAACTGCACATACGGTTCACGTCCACGCTGTCGCGGCATGCTACCAGTGTTAAAGACTGCGATGGAGCTCCGTATGCCACGGCAAACTGGCTGACACTGACGGCGGCGGTGCACAAATGCTGCGCAGCTAGCGCCATTCGACGGCCAACACCGGGGTCCTGGTGTGTCCGCTGTGCCGTGCGTGTGATCATTGCTTGTACAGCCCTCTCGCAGTGTCCGGAGCAAGTATGGTGGGTCTGACACACCGGTGTCAATGTGTTCTTTTTTCCATTTCCAGGAGTGTATATAGCAGTTCATGACAGCCATTCTTACAAATGTCAAAACTCCGCCATCTCTCTCCCCACAACCACCACTGCTGGCGGCTCACCTCCAACTGCGCAACGCTACGCGCTGTTCGCATCCAGCTGCCCAACACTACAGTGGCAGACAACAATGCAAACTAGCCACAGACTGCACATAGCACAGCCAGTGATTTTCATACAGAGCGCTACGTGGAGTTACCAATAAGAAAACCTAAATAGTCTACTTACAACAGTTCGTTGAAACATCTACTGCGGGACGGAGACAAACTGGTGCTGGCTCCATTATTCTGTGGGGAACATTCATGTGGGCATCAGTGTGTCCAGTGGAATTCGTGAAAGACACCATAACAGCAGACCACGGACACCCCTTCATGATAATCATGTGTCCCGACGGCAGTGGCATTCCTCACCAAGATATTGCGCCATGTCACAAGGCCAGGAGTGTGATGGAGTGGTTTGAGGAACACACTGGCGAGTTCCAGTTGATGCGCTGATCCAGTCGAACTTATCTGTGATGTGACTGAACGTGACGTCAGAGCTCATCGCCCACCTCCCAGGGATTTACAGGAATTTGGTGACTTGTGTGTGCAGATGCGGTACCAACATCCTGCTGCGACCAATCAAGGCCTCATTGCTGCCATGCCATGACTCGTCACAGTTGTTATCCGTGTCCAAGATGATCATACTGGCTATTACATAGGCGGTCATAATGTTCTAAACTGATCACCGTATGTTCTGATTGGCTTATTTAAAAGTTTGAGCATGTCGTATACGTATTAATTGATAGATGGAAGATGATAAGCATCGGTGGAACTTCTTTTTAGATTAGAACTTTGTGCTAGACATGGATTCGAATTCGGAACTTTGTCATACCGACTGAGCCATTGAGACATGACCCGCAACCCGTCCTCAAAACTCGGTACATATCACTCTTTCGTAATTACATATAAATGTGATCAAATGTATGTAATGCGGAAAAGACCGTTAGATATCATAAAAAGCAAACCCGCCAATATAAATGGTTGCAACGAGCATTTTGTATCAGTAGAGACGCAGTAACACCAGGGTGGTCCAGCCAGGGCTTCGAAAATGGACTAGTCATTGGATTCCACCTGAGTAACAAATCCATCACGGACATTTCAACTCTTCTAAAGCTGTCCAGGTGGTCTGTTGGTGGTGTGATTGTGAAGTGGAAATGCGAAGGAACAACTACAACTAAGCGAAGATCAGGTAAATCTCATGTACCAACGGAAAGGGATCGTTGAGCATTGCAGAGAATGGCTGCAAAAAATCGCATGAATTCAGCATAAGGAATCACTCGTGAGTTCCACAATGCTACCAGGAGTCCAGCAGTCACAATGAGGTGTGGATAGGGCGCTCAAAAGAACGGAAGGAAACGGTTGAACGGCTCGTCACGAGGCTCACATTTCTCTGATCAGGCTTGATGTGGTGTAAGGAGCGACGCCACGGTGCTGTGGATGACTGGATATGAGTGACTGGGAGTGATGAATCACGCTGTACTCTGTGGCAATCCGACGGAAGGGTTTGGGTTTGCCGAATGCCTGGGGCGTTACTTACCATTATGTGCAGTGCCAACAATGAAGTACAGAGAAGGTGGTGTTCCAATGCGGGGGTGTTTTTCGTGGTTGCAGTGTGATCGCATTTTTGTGCTTGAGAAAACGCTACAGCTGAAGGATATGTACACATTTTACAGCAGTGCACACTGCGCACAGTAGAGGAGCAGTTCGGAAAGGATGATTTTGTTAAGATGACAACCCACCCTCTCATAAAGCAGCATCTGTCAGACAATGGTTTATGGACAATATTATTCTTGAAATGGACTGACCTTCCTAGAGCCCAAGCCTCAACCCAATGGAACACCTTCGCGAGGAGTGCGAACGTCTACTTCACTCCAGACCTCAGCGCCCTATATCACTAACTTCTGTCCGCCCCGATAGCTGAGTGGATGCCGCCGGCACAGTAGCTCAGCGTGTTCGGTCAGAGAGCTGGTTGGCCTCTGTAATAAAAAAACTCAGTGGAAGGATCAACAAACGAACTTGAACGAATGTCATGTAAAGTCCGCAACAATTAAAAAAATAAAATAAAAAAGTGGTCAGCGTGACGGATTGCCGTCCTACGGGCCCGGGTTCGAGTCCCGGCTGGGTCGGAGATTTTCTCTGCTCAGGGACTGGGTGTTTGTGCTGTCTTCATCATCATTTCATCCCCATCCGGAGCGCAGGTCGTCCAATGTGGCGTCGAATGTAATAAGACCTGCACCAAGGCGGCCGGACCTGCCCCGCAAGTGGCCTCACGGCTAATGGCGCCAAACGCTCATTTCCATTTCTGCTACCTTCTTTGGTTTCGGCTCTTCTACATCCGCACCTTCATCTACGTGCACATATACAAGATTACTCTGCAATTCACAATTAAGTGCCTTGCAGAGGGTTCATTGAACCACCATCAAGCTATTTTTCTCTTCTTCCATTCACGAACAGCGAGTGGGAACAACGAACATTTAAATCTTTCCGTGCGAACCCTGATTTCTCTTATTTTATCATGATGATCATTTCTCCCTACCTAGATGGGACGCCAACAGAATATTTTCGCAGCCAGAGGAGAAAGTTGTTGACTGAAATTTCACAAAAAGATCCTGCCGTAACAAAAATCGTCATTATTTTTATGACTGCCACCCCAATTCACGTTTCGTGTCCTTGGCACTCTCGCCCTCATTTCGCAATAATACAAAACGAGCTGCCCTTCCTTGAACTTTTTCGATTTCCTCCGTCAGTCCCATCTGATGCGGATCCCACACCGCACAGCAGTACTCCAGAAGAGGGCGAACAAGCGTGCTGTAAGCAGTCTCTTCCGTGGACCTGTTCCACTTTCTAAGTGTTCTGGCAGTAAATAGCAGTCTTTCGTTTGGTCTACCTACGACATTGTCAATGCGTTCGTTCCAGTTTATGTTATTCGTAACTATTATCCTTAAGTATATAAGTGAATTTACAGTCTTTAGATTTGTTTGATTGATCGTGTAACCGAAATTTAGCGATTTCTTTTATTATTCTTGTGGATAACTTCATACTTTTCATAATTTAGAGTCAATTTCCACTTTTCGCACCATACAGGTTTCTTGTCTAAATGATTTTGGAATTGGTTTTGATTATCTGATGGCTTTACAAGACTGTAAGCAATCTAAGAGAGCTACTCCGATTGTCTCCTATACCGTTTATATAGATTAGGAAGAGCCTAGGGACTGTAACACTTCCCTGGGGATCGCCAGATATTACTTCTGTTTTAGTCGATGACTTTCCGTCTATTACTACGAAATGTGACGTTCCTGACAGGACGAATCCAGTCACACGACAAAGACCATTCTCCATAGACACGAAATCTTATAACAAGACGCTTGTGAAGAACGCTATAGAAAGCCTTATGGAAATCTAGAAACATGAAATCAGTTTGATATCCCCTGTCGACAACAGTCATTAGTTCGTCTGAATAATGAGCTAGTTGTGTTTCACAAGAACGGTATTTTCTGAATCCATGCTATTTGTCAATGAATCGTCTTCTTCGAGGTAATTCATAATGTTAGAATACAGTAAATGTTCTGAAATCCTATAGCAAATCGATGTTAGGGATATCGGTCTGTAATTCATCGGAATACTCCTATTTCTTTTCTTGTGCAAAATAAATAAATAAATAAAAAGGTTCAAATGGCTCTGAGCACTATGGGACTTAACATCTGTGGTCATCAGTCCCTTAGAACTTATAACTACTTAAAGCTAACTAACCTAATGACAACACACACATCCATGCCCGAGGCAGGATTCGAACCTGCGACCGTAGCAGTCGCGCGGTTCCGGACTGCGCGCCTAGAACCGCTCGGCCTCCGCGGCCGGCTGCTATACAGAAGATACCTATTTCTAAATTACTCATGTTGGCAGTTGTTCTAGATCCGAATTCTGGAACATTCAATTTGTCTTCTTTGGTAAAGGAGGACTTTCGGCAATCAGTGTTTAACTCTGCTTTAGTGTCCTGTTATAGCACGGTGACGGTATTGATCGCGTCTTGCGGCTGGTGCTCTTTACATATGACCAGAAATTCTTTGGGTTTTCTGCCAGATTTCGAGGCAGAGTTTCGTTGTGGAAACTATTGAAAGCATTCGGCATTGAAGTTCGTGCTCAATTTCGAACTTCTGTAGAACATCGCCAATACTGGGGATTTTGAGGTCTTTTAAATTTGGCACGCTATTTTCGTTGCTTCTGCAACAGTGTTCTGACCTGTTTTGTGTAGCATGGGGGATCAGTGCCATCTTTTATTAATGTATGTGGTACACATCTCTCAATGGCCGTCGTTACCACTTCTCTGAATTCATACTATAGCTTGTCTACGCTTATAAAGTCAGATCGGAAGGAGTAGAACCCGTATCTTAGAAAAGGATCAAGCTAATTTTTATCCGCTTTCTTAATCGATGTATTTTGCGTTTGTTTTTGGTGCGTTTGGATGTTACGGCATTCAGTCTCGCTACAACTTTATGTATCTGTCATGACGCTCCCTATTTGCTCAGGATTATTTGTTGCTAAGAGATCAAGTATGTTTTCGCAACCATTTACACTTCGAGTGGCTCCTGAACTAAATGTTCGGAATAATTTTCTGAGAAAGCGTTCAGTACAATTTCGTCCGATTTTTTATGCCTATCGCCGCCTTTAAACACGTACTTTTGCCAACATATTGAGAGTAGATTGAAGTCACCACTCACTATAATTGTATGGGTAGGGTACCTATCTGAAATAAGACTCAAGTTTTCTTTCAACTGTCCAGCAACTACATCATCTGAGGGTGGGGGGTGGGGTCTGTAAAACGAACCAATTATTAATTTATTCCGGTTGTCAAGTGTAACCTCCACCTATACTAACTCACAGGAAATATGTACCTCAATTTCGCAACAAGATGAACCACTTCTAACAGTAATAAACACTCCACGAACAATTGTATTTAATCTATCCTTTCTAAACACGGTCGGATCCTTCGGAAATATTTCGACTAAACTTATCTCCGGCTTTAGCCAGCTTTCCTTAGCTACACACATCAAAAAAGTTTTGCATCACCCCAGTTCCCAGAACTCCTGAAGATAGACGTGGCTGTGGTTATTGGATCACAGACACAGTCCCTTTGACTATTCAGAGATGTCACTAAACCCGCCTAAATAGGTGAACAACCATGCAAGAGCAGCGCCTTTTAGACGGAGGGGGTCCGACAGCCGATCAGTTCCAGGTATTCCACCAGGAACGAGGTGCACGGCTTGTGTTGTCTGTAGTTCAGCCATGCCTAGACGGTCAGTGCGACGATTCGATCGCGTCCGCATTGTTGTTTTGTGCCAAGAAGGACTCTCAACAAGGGAAGTGTCCAGACGTCTCTGAGTAAACCAAAGCGATATTTTTCGGACATGGAAGAGATACAGAGAGACTGGAACTGTCGATGACATGCCTCGCTCAGGCCACTCAAGTGCTACTACTGCAGGGGATGACCGCTACCTATGGTTTATGGCTCGGAGGAACCCTGACAGCAACGCCACCATGTTGAATAATGCTTTTCGTGTAGCCACATGACGTCGTGTCACGACTCAAACTGTGCCCAATAGGATGCATGATGCGCAACTTCTCTCACGACGGCAATGGCGAGGTCCATCTTTGCAACCACGACACCATGCAGCGCAGTACAGTTGGGCCCAACAACATGCCGACTGGACCAATCATGATTAGCATCACATTCTCTTCACCGATGAGTGTCGCATATGCCTTCAACCAGACAATCGTCAGAGACGCCTGAGACACACTGTCCAGCGAGTGCAGCAAGATGGAGGATCCCTGCTGTTTTGAGGTGGCATTATGTGGGCCGACATAAGCCGCAGATGGTCATGGATGGCGCCGTACCGGCACTACGATACGTGAAGGCCATTCTCGGTACCATATCGGTAGCATATTGGCATATTGGCGAGGCATTCGTCTTCATGGACGACAATTCCGCGCCCCCATCGTACACATTTTGTGAAAGACTTCCTTCAGGATAGCGTTATCGCTCGACTAGAGTGGCCAGCATGTTCTCCAGACATGAGCCCTATCGAACATGCCTGGGATGGATTGAAAAGGGCTGTTCATGGACGTAGTGACCCACCAACCACTCTGAGGCATCTACGCCGAATCGCCATTGAGGAGTGGGACAGTCTGGACCAACAGTGCCTTGATGAACTTGTGGATAGTATGCCACGACGAATACAGGCATGCATCACTGCAAGAGGACATGTTACTGGGTATTAGAGGTACCAGTGAGTACAGAAATCTGGACCACCACCTCTGAAGGTCTCGGTGCATGGTGGTACAACATGCAATGTGTGGATTTCATGAGCAATAAAAAGGGTAGAATTGATTGTTATGTTGATCTATATTCCAATTTTTTGCACAGGTTCCGAAACTCTCGGAACCGAGGTGATGCAAATTTTTTTTTGATGTGTGTATACCCATCTGAGCTCAGTGTTTTCTACTAGGGCTTGAAGCTCTGGTTCTTTCCCGACACTGTTACTACAATTTACACCTACAATACCAATCGTAAGTCTGCCTTCCTATGTTTTCGCTGCACCCTTTTAGACTGACTACCTTTCTGTAGTTACCTGAGATGCTCTAACCTAAGAACAGCCCGGTCCCCTCCACATAGCCGCTGCTATCCGTGCAGCTGCCTCCTGCGTGTGGTGAATTCGTATGTAGCGGAACCCGGAAACCCACCACCCTACGGCGCAAGTAGAGGAATTTGTAACAGACACAGTTAAGAACCGTCTGAGCCTCTGATTCAGACCCTTCAATCGTCTCTGTACCAAAGGACCGCAGTCAATTCTGTCGACGACACTACAGATGGTGAGCTCCGCCTTCGTCTCGCTAGCACAACTGGCAGTCTTTAGCACTACAGCAAGCCGCCCGAAACCAGAGAGAATCTGTAAACCGACATGAGCCACCACCTGCAGTTGGCTGCACCTGTGCTCTTCGTAGTATCAAGAAACACTTTTTCCACACCTGGAATGACTTCTCCTAGTTCGCACATGGAGTGCAGACTGGTTTTCTTCCGCTCCTTGGCAACCATATCCCTATGGGATTCCATTCGTGCCTAAAGTTGGAGCTCCCAACTGTGAGCAATCTCACCCTCTTTGAATACCCAGATCTTATAGGCTGAAAGGTTTCTCTGGAAGAGGGCGAGTGACTGCATCCAGCTCAGGGACTTCTTCAGCCACAGACATTGCCTGGAGCCTATTCCTCAGACGAAGCAAGAAGGTCCTTTGAACAGCCCCTCGGAAAGTCTTTCACTGTGTGCCACACCGTGGAACGACCTCCCATTCGAGCACAGGTGAGGGGTCAGCATCAGTATAGGCAGTACCCGGGGGGTGGGGGGGGGGCACAGTAGTGGACCGACCGGGGAACATATGGCATGTTCCTTACATTCTTTGGATCCCTGCGTACAGTCCCGCATAGTGATGCCCATCGGCAACAGCTTCAGGCTGTGTGACCAAAGCCAACACCACCTGGAGCTGTGAGTGAAGGGTCACCAACTAGGCTCACATCTGAACACAGCAATCACATTTCCTATCCATACTAAAGACGACGAAAATATACCCTAGACAGATAATAAACGCGGAACTGTGCCTGATGAATAAACACAAGCACGAAATTAACGCATTTAAACTAAAGAGCAATGAGGAAATTTAAAAGAAGTCGCTTCTTATGAGGAGCTGTGTCAAACCCACTTCTTGTGGAAGTGATTCCTCCACAGACATTCAGAGACCTCATTGAAAGTGTCATTACCAGAGTTCAAGCCATCATAAAGGCGAAGGGGGACACATACCGTATCAACGTCAGCTACTAGACGTTCGGATAGTTTTGATCAGGTAGTGTGCTATTACCCCATGTAACACAAACATATAAAATTTCTTATTCTAATGATACACTTGTAAATAGATACTAAATTTCTTGGAGTTCACCACTGAAAATAAATTACTAATAGGGCAAGAGATTAACACTGTGCACAAATGACAAATTATAAAAAATAGCGCTGACGCTTTTTTGTTTTGGTATCAGTTGATATTGCGCACCCATGGAGTCAATCACGTAGTGTGATAGCTGCGGCTCGGTGTCTTCACAACTTGGAATTTTTAGATGAATGTCCGTCTCTTGAAAGGACCTCGCAATATGAATATAGATCTTGGCCGTAGGGCAAGTTTCGTGACACTTATGGCTAGAGGAATTCGCAGTCTGGCGATAGCCTTATAGGGTTTGACGAGTTGAGTGGTGTAGAGGGAACAGTCCAGAAGCAGATGATGTAGACTAGTCAGTTCTCATGCGTGATCTTCTCAATCTACATCTACATATATATTCCGCAAGACACCTGGGAATGTGTGGTGGAGGATACCTCTCGTACGACAATTTGAAATCTCCTTTCCTGTTCCACTCGTGAATGGCTCAAAATGTTCAAATGTGTGTGAAATCTTATGGGACTTAACTGCTAAGGTCATCAGTCCCTAAGCTTACACACTACTTAACCTAAATTATCCTAAGGACAAACACACACACCCATGCCCGAGGGAGGACTCGAACCTCCGCCGGGACCAGCCGCACAGTCCATGACTGCAGCGCCTCAGACCTCTCGGCTAATCCCGCGCGGCCGTGTATGGCACATGGGGAGAATGACTGTCGAGTGACATCCGCATTACCTCTAATTTCTCGATTTTCCTCGTCGCGGTCATTTCGCAAGACATATGTAGAAGGAAGTAACATGTTGTACCATTCTTTCCGGAAAGTACTATCTTCGAACTTCGACAGTAAACCTCTCGATAAAGCGCAACGCCTCTCTTGTAGCGTATGTCACTAGAGTTTGTTGTGCAGTTCCATAACGCTCTCGCGCCGATCAAACGAAACCGTGACGAAACATGCCGCTCTTCGTTGAATCTTCTCTATATGTTCTGTTAATCCAACTTGGCAATGGTTTCAGACTTATAAGTAATACCCACGAATCCGTTGAAGAAGTGTTTTGTAAGCCTCTTATTTCGTAGTTGAGTTACATTTAGCTAAAATTCTTCGTATGAATCTCAGTCTAGCATCTGTTTTTCCAATAATTTGTTTTATGCGGTCACTCCACTTAAGGTCTCTCCGTGTGGTTACCTCTAGATATTTTACGGTAGATACTCTTTCCAGCATTTGTTACCAATACTGTAATTGTAGATTTCTTCTCCTTTGTTTTCGAAATATGTTACTTCTATTTACCTTCAGGCTCAACTGCCAATTTCTGCGCCATTCATCAATTCTCTGCAAGTCTTTCCGCAGTTCACTACAGTTTTCTGGCTTTGCTACCCCTCATACAGACATCAGCATCATCTGCGAACAACCTTATGGAATTTCCGATGCATTCTACTAGATGTACGAGGTGCGGCTAGAAAAAAACCGGACTGATGCTGGAAAAGACATTTATTTACAATTATTTACAATTTCATGTTATCTCCTTCAATGTACTCTCCTCCTCGGTCTTTACACCGCTCCATACGAATTTTCCACTGTTCATAGCAATGCTGCAGATCATTTTCGGTAAGTCCATACATTACTTCCGTCGCTTTTTCTTTTACTGCTTCAACAGTCTCAAATCTAGTTCCTTTCAAAGCTGACTTGACTTTAGGGAAAAGAAAAAAGTCACAGGGGGCCAAATCAGGTGAGTAGGGTGGATGATCTAAGATGGGAATGTTGTGTTTTGCCAAAAACGTCTTCACTGACAACGCACTGTGAGCTGGGGCATTGTCTTGGAGAAGGATCCATGACTTTTTTCTCCACAAATCGTTCCGTTTTCTCCGCACTCGCTCACGTAGGGTAGCCAGGACGCTAATGTAGTAATGCTGATTCACTGTTTGTCCCTCTGGTACCCAATCAATGTGCACAATCCCTTTGATGTCAAAAAAAAAAACAATCATCATTGCCTTGAATTTCGATTTTGACATTCGTGCTTTTTTTTTGTCGTGGAGAACCAGGAGTTTTCCAATGCATCGATTGGCGTTTAGTTTCGGGATCGTAAGTAAAAAAACCACGATTCATCGCAAGTAATAACATTTTGTAAGAAGGTGGGATTACTTTGAATGTTTTCCAGGATGTCAGAACAAATCATTCTTCGGCGTTCCTTCTGTTCAATTGTGAGACACTTTGGAACCATTTTTGAACACACTTTGTTCATGTTGAAACTTTCATGAAGAATCTGCCTAACACTTTCCTTGTCAACTCCTGTTAACTCAGACACTGCTCTGATTGTTAAACGGCGATCTTGTCGAACAAGTTTACCGATTTTTTCAATGTTTGCATCACTGGTGTCTTCGCGGCCATCTTTAAATCGTTTAAACCACTCAAACACTTGTGTTCGCGATAAACAATCATCGCCGTACACTTGTGTAACGTTACAAACGTTTCACTTGCAGATTTTCCTAGTTTGAAACAAAATTTGATGTTAACACGCTGTTCTTTCTGTACACTCAACATTTTCCGACGCACAGACAAAACGTCAACTACTTAAAACAGACGCCACGGGCAGACTGAGTGCAGCAGGCAGATGAAACTCGAGCAGTAGGCGGAGCGAGAGTCACGTGACAGGCCACGCGACTTTCAGCCTTATTGCATTCGTTTTATTGTTTCACCAGTACTAGTCCGGTTTTTTTCTAGCCACACCTCGTAAATGAGCGTATGGCATCGCTGGCCGGGAGGCCCCTATTCGGGGAGGTTCGGCCGCCAAGGGCAAGTCTTATTTCATTCGACGCCGCATTGGGCGACTTGGGCGCCGGTGATGAGGATGAAATGATGATGAGACAACACAACACGCACTCCCTGAGCGGAGAAAATTTCCAACACGGCCGGGAATCGAACCCGGGCCCGCTTGCATGGGAGGCGAGCACGTTACCAACCAGCTAAGCAGGCGGACTTTCTACGAGATAATTTGTGTGCATTGTTACAGCAACGGCCCTGTCACATTTCCTTGGGTACTCCAGAAATTACCTTAATATCTGTCGACTTTGTTTTGCTGAGAGCGACATGTTAAGTTCTGTTACAAGAAGGTCCTGAATCCAGTCACAAACCTGCTTCTGTATTCAATAAGCTCTTTTTTTTCACTAAGCGACACTGCGAGACCATATCAGTATGAAAAGGTTTAAACTTTAACTCTGTGAAGATGTGTACGACAAAATCCTCGTCTATTTCGTATATTAAATATTGATGTTGTATGTTGTGAAATTTGTAGCTTTGAATAGCACTCTTTGAACCCTCGCAAAATTTTGTTCTCTCGTCACGTGAAAAGTTTTCTACGATCGGATTTATCAAATGACCCATTCATTGCCGTGGTTACAAAGTTGAGGATGGGTTGTGAGTCGCGCCTGGACAGCTCAGTCAGTAAGTATATCGCTCACGAAGGACAATGTTCCGGGTTCGAGTTCCGGTCTGGCAAACAGTTTTAATCTGTCAGAAAATTTGAAAACAGCGTACGCTATGCTGCAGAGTGGAAGATCCGTTCTGACAAGTAGCGGTGTTTATGTTCTGACAGGCGTAGGCTGTGAAACAGAGGCTGGACTCGCGCTGGACCACGTGACCGCGCTCGAAGGCGTTTCGCCTCGTTGACTCGAAACCCGCGCCCCACCGGTTGAGGGAAATCAGTGGCACGAATAATGCTGCTGCTCACAAACCGTTGCGTTGCTGCTCAGTGGACTGTGACGCATTTTGCTTCATCAGTTCTGAGCCAGACGAACCCTGAGGTGGGCAGCGAACGGTGGAAGCCGAGGTCATTGATACATAACGGCAGCTCTTGAACGGGACATACCCGTTTTCGAACCTCACACGTGCAAAGGTCTTTTACAGTCTGACTCTGCACACTACTTGGTGAACTGTTTCCGATGAGCAAACTGTTGTGCAAGATTACTGTAACAGCCAAACCTCATCACGATGTGTGCAGATGAGGGCTAGAATGATTTTGATGGTTATCCTTTCTTCGTGTGGGAAGTTAAATTTTAAAAGCTGCCTTGGAGTCTTTCGAGAGGAGAAGGCTTTGTGCAGGCACTAGTTTACGTCATCTTCCTTACTTTTACTTACATTACAACTCATACATTTGTAAGCCGGCCTGTCCATGAAATATGCACCGGTCGGCTATGTCTAGTTACACGATGGCCCATCAGACACAGCAGACACAGGTGGAAGGGAGAGAACTAGTACGAGCGACTTCCATTGTCACCTGGCGCCGTGAATCAATCACGGATGCATGACGCGTATGTCTCCTAATAATAGTAAGGCACCATTCCCCTTCTGTTTCGGCAGACATTTCTAATTTATAGGGTGATTCTTACAAAGCGGTAACCGCAGAAACTAGCCACTGATGCCAGCTCACAGTGAATGTAGTGTTACATCGTGAAATAATATGTGTATATTATGTGTGATGATCGCTTCTGAGATACTCTGATCAGCCAAAATGTTGTTTCTATTGCCCAGTGCAAGACTGAATACCACCTGGTGGCGTTGTGCACACGTGACGTAGTAAGGACGGTTTGTAAGGGGAGCAGAGGCGAATGGGCAATCATTCTAGCGATGATACGGACCACAAATTGTAAAATCCATTGACATAATTGGCCTTGACAGAAGGTACATTGTTATGGCCTGGTAAACTGGCATCTCGAAAACGGCGAAGTCAGTTGGCTGCTCGCGTGCTACTGTTGTGAGCATCTATGGAAAGTGATTGACGGACGGTGAAACCACGAGTAGACGACAAAATCCACACCTCATCACCACGTATGGATCTGTAAAGCAGCGTAGGACGCGATCTGTTGTAGTTATGACTACACAGTGCAGTGGTGGTGCGGACACAAGAATGGACAGCAACAAAGGGTAAGTGGGTAAGTGCCAAAATTAAAAAGGAATGAGTTATTCGAAAAAAAAAACAAGAACCTAAGGGCCATCACTATTAACCTCAAAAGTGGGCTAATTACCACGCATATAAAGCTCAGCAGATATCATGAGATGTACGTGCCAGTCCGCTGCTGAAGCTAAAGCGGCCCAAGTGCCACGAAGCGTTTACACTTCATTGTCGAGTGTTATCTACGACAGTAGCACCACTGTGAGTTTTGTGTAAAAGGCGGAGAATCAATTCATGGCGAAAGAAAGCGTTGAAGAAGTGAAGCTAAATCTAATGTGAATCATAAAAACATGTCGGTGGAAGGAGCCTAAAGAAGAGGTATGTAAAAATATTTATTTCCTATATTCGACGTTATTACCTAATGTTTGACAATTTAATGTAGTTCTGGAGGGGGGAATGAATTAAGAATTCATTTCTCAGTCCGTATCATGACAGAATCTATGTATTAATTTGTTTCAGTGAAGCTGTAAATGCGCTTGCGTCCTAATTCGTTTCCACGACTTGTATACCTTCAGAGACTATGTAAAGCAAATCTCTTTTCTGATGGGTGTCATTGTCATTGCTCCTGTAAAAAGAAGGCGTCGTAGTTAGTATGATGACTTAAACGACAGCACAGGGGAAGAAATCATTTGTTATTTGTTTCCAGAAGGAATTCGTGACGTTTTACAGTTCTGTACTAACACTATCATGCATGTTTATGCAGCGACCAAACACGCAGAATCGAACTTTCATTTCAATGAAAAGAGTGGAAGTAGTGATCACAGAATATGGGGGTAATAAACTCCAAAAGAGTAAGTTCAGCAGATGTGTAGCTTGTTTCCGATCATGCTAAGTTTTGCCAATAGACGAGAGTTAATACATGTGATTATAAAGTTACAAAGAGTATCTAGCGAAAATTTCAATATCAATAGGTCCTGCGGCACCTTTAAAGAGTGACGACCAGTCTACAAAACTACGAATAAGTTTTATTATCGAACCTTCGTAAAATTTTTCCAAACATTTAATTCAAAGTACCACCCACTGATACTTGATCCAAATGTGAATTACTATCACAAGAGATGTTAGCGCAATCTGGTAATATAATAGCAAAAACGACTTTAGAAATAAAACACAGAAAAACCGAGAAAACAAGAGAAGTAATGAGATAAGATGCTAGATAATCTCAATTCCTCACAAGTCACCAATGCATGTGTCTGATATATCTTGAACAAGTTCTATCTTTACCTTCTCTAACGAGCAGTCAGGTTTCCTGCTATGGTCTGTCTGTTAATTTTGGTGACAAGAACAGAGGGCTCAAATTTTGGTGGCACAGGGGTATGAGTGAGCGAGAAGGTAGTGAAATTGTTTTATGCCTCTTTAAAGCAGTTAGCAGTCTTAAATTTATAAGAAAGCGTAAGCTATTGCCTGGTCTTATAACTGCGCTGCCCAGAATAAGAATGAGCTGATGGTATTTATTTGTATTTGTTTGACAATTACAAGTTAAGGATGATAAGATAAATCAGAAATTTTTGGTCTCCGGTCATTCATTTTTGTTGCGTGACAGACATGTTTGCAGGATGAAGAAACGTAAAAAGGTTCAGAAGTGTCAAGTGCCCAAGGATATAGTTAAATTTAAGGAGAAAGCAACACGGAACAATGCCTTTTTCGTTACCACGCTTTAACCTGAGGACTTGTTTAGTTTCAGATCAGCGGACGATTCATATTAGAACGGAAACAGATGCATCTGAAGCCGTCAAAACAAGAACAGTGTTTAATGAACTTGAAGCTTGGAGCACCTGCAAGGTTTAATGGTGAGCATAAACACACTGTCGTTGCGACGGAATCTTCTCACGAAATTCCAGTGACCAACTTTCTCCTCCGAATGCGAAAATATTTTGTTGACACTGACCTACGTAGTTATAAACGATCACCACGATAAAATCAGGGAAATCAGAGCTCGCACGGAAAGATATAGGTGTTCGTTCTTTCCGCGCGCTATACGAGATTGGAATAATAGAGAATTGTGAAGGTGGTTCGATGAAGCCTCTGCCAGGCACTTAAATGTGATTTGCAGAGTATCCATGTAGATGTAGATTTCATTGTCAGCGATGTCTTGTTGTACGGCGAAACCACAGAAGGCCTCGATAGGGACTCGCGAGTTACGACACGGCGCCCGTGCCGTGGGATTTTTGGGAGCCGAACCGTGAGAAGGCAAAGCCAGCATTACGGGCTGCAGATGCAGAGAAGGACACGTTGACTATTTCGAGGACCCTCTGCTTTCACGCTAAGTTGCTTCGCCATTGTCGGAATGTGTGAGTGTAGCGAACGCAGTCTAAGGCAGAGTTTTCGAGGGCGCGTTAGCCCAGCAGCGTTTGTGGACTGGAATACTGCACTGCTGCCGCACGCTTTGTAATTTTCTTGTCCAATGCTGCTGGTGTGTTTGCTATTCAGCGTTGAGATACAACATAGAAATATTGCAGTACCATTCAGCGTAGACCTCTATCGCGGCACCCAAACAACGCCAAGGTTACTGTTATACGAGGAGGATTCAATAAGTAATACAACACAATTTTTTTTTTAGGTTGGTTTTATTCAGGATTCCAGTATACCATATACACTACTGGCCATTAAAATAGCTACAACACGAAGATGACGTGCTACAGACGCGAAATTTAACCAACAGGAAGATGATGCTGTGATATGCAAATGTTTGGATTTTCAGAGCATACACACGAGGTTGGCGCCGGTGGCGACACCTACAACGTGCTGACACGAGGAAAGTTTCCAACCGATTTCTCATACACAAGCAGCAGTTGACCGACGTTGCCTGGTGAAACGTTGTTATGATGCCTCGTGTAAGGAGGAGAAATGCGTACCATCACGTTTCTTTGATAAAGGTCGGATTGTAGCCTATCGCGAATGCGGTTTATCGTATCGCGACATTGCTGCTCGCGTTGGTCGAGAACCAATGACTGTTAGCAGAATATGGAATCGGTGGGTTCCCTGAGTCAAAAGATGGGGACGTTTGCAAGACAACAACCATCTGCACGAACATTTCGACGACGTTTGCAGCAGCATGGACTATCAGTTCGGAGACCACGGCTGCGGTTACTCTTGACGCTGCATCACAGACAGGAGCGCCCGCGATGGTATACTCAACGACGAACCCGGGTGTACGAATGGCAAAACGTCATTTTTTCGGATGAATCCAGGTTCTGTTTACAGCATCATGATGGTCGCATCCGTGTTTGGCGACATCGCGGTGAACGCACATTGGAAGCGTGTATTCGTCATCGCCATACTGGCGTATCACCCGGCGTGATGGTATGGGGTGCCATTGGTTACACGTCTCGGTCACCTCTTGTTCGCACTGACGACACTTTGAACAGTGGACGTTACATTTCAGATGTGTTACGACCCGTGGCTCTACTCTTCATTTGATCCCTGCGAAACCCTACATTTCAGCATGGTAATGCTCGACCGCATGTTGCAGGTGCTGTACGGGCCTTTCTGGATACAGAAAATGTTCGACTGCTGCCCTGGCCAGCACATTCTCCAGATCTCTCACCAATTGAAAACGTCGTGTCAATGGTGGCCGAGCAACTGGCTCGTCACAATACGCCAGTCACTACTCTTGATGAACTGTGGTATAGTGTTGAAGTTGCATGGGCAGCTGTACCTGTACACGCCAGCCAAGCTCTGTTATTGCGGCCAGAGGTGGTTGTTCTGGGTACTAATTTCTCAGGATCTAAGCAGGAAAACTGAGTGAAAAAGTAATTACATGTTAGTTCTAGTATAATATATTTGTCCAGTGAATACCCGTTTATCATCTGCATTTCTTCTTGGTGTAGCAATTTTAATGGCCTGTAGTATATTAACCCCTCTTTTGCTACAAATCCTTATTTTTTTAACATAATTCTGTTCAATGCGACGGCCTTACGCCACCTTACTGGGAGGGCCTGTATGCCCTCACGATACCGCTCTACGAGTCGATGTAGGAGCCAACGTCTTGTTACATCGATGTTGTTGTTGTTGTCCTCAGTCCTGAGACTGGTTTGATGCAGCTCTCCATGCTACTCTATCCTGTGCAAGCTTCTTCATCTCCCAGTACCTACTGAAACATCCTTCTGAATCTGTTTAGTGTATTCATCTCTTGGTCTCTCACTACGATTTTTACCCTCCACGCTGCCCTCCAATACTAAATTGGTGATCCCTTGATGCCTCAGAACATGTCCTACCAACCGATCCCTTCTTCTAGTCAAGTTGTGCCACAAACTTCTCTTCTCCCCAATCCTATTCAATACCTCCTCATTAGTTACGTGATCTACCCACCTTATCTTCAGCATTCTTCTGTAGCACCACATTTCGAAAGCTTCTATTCTCTTCTTGTCCAAACTAGTTATCGTCCATGTTTCACTTCCATACATGGCTACACTCCATACAAATACTTTCAGAAACGAATTCCTGACACTTAAATCTATACTCGATGTTAACAAATTTCTCTTCTTCAGAAACGCTTTCCTTGCCATTGCCAGTCTACATTTGATATCCTCTCTACTTCGACCATCTTCAGTTATTTTTCTCCCCAAATAGCAAAACTCCTTTACTACTTTAAGTGTTTCATTTCCTAACCTAATTCCCTCAGCATCACCCGACTTAATTCGACTACAGTCCATTATCCTCTTTTTGCTTTTGTCGATGTTCATCTTATATCCTCCTTTCAAGACACTGTCCATTCCGTTCAACTGCTCTTCCAAGTCCTTTGCTGTCTCTGACAGAATTGCAAGGTCATCAGCGAACCTCAAAGTTTTTATTTCTTCTCCATGGATTTTAATACCCACTCCGAATTTTTCTTTTGTTTCCTTCACTGCTTGCTCAATATACAGATTGAATAACATCAGGGATAGGCTACAACCCTGTCTCACTCCCTTCCAAACCGCTGCTTCCCTTTCATGCTCCTCGACTCTCATAACTGCCATCTGGTTTCTGTACAAATTGTAAATAGCCTTTCGCTCCCTGTATTTTACCCCTGCCACTTTCAGAATTTGAAAGAGAGTATTCCAGTCAACATTGTCAAAAGCTTTCTCTAAGTCTACAAATGCTAGAAACGTAGGTTTACCTTTCCTTAATCTAGGTTCTAAGATAAGTCGTAGGGGCAGTATTGCCTCACGTGTTCCAATATTTCTACAGATCCAAACTGATCTTCCCCGAGGTCGGCTTCTACCAGTTTTTCCATTCGTCTGTAAAGAATTCGCGTTAATATTTTGCAACCGTGACTTATTAAACTGATAGTTCGGTAATTTTCACAGCTGTCAGCACCTGCTTTCTTTGGGATTGGAATTATTATCTTCTTCTTGAAGTCTGAGGGTATTTCGCCTGTCTCATACATCTTGCTCACCAGATGGGAGAGTTTTGTCAGGACTGGCTCTCCCAAGGCCATCAGTAGTTCTAATGGAATGTTGTCTACTCCTGGGGCCTTGTTTCGACTCAGGTCTTTCAGTGCTCTGTCAAACTCTTCACGTAGTATCGTATCTCCCATTTCATCTTCATCTACATCCTCTTCCATTTCCATAATATTGTCCTCAAGTACATCGCCCTTGTGTAGACTCTCTATATACTCCTTCCACCTTTCTGCTCAACCTTCTTTGCTTAGAACTGGGTTTCCATCTGAGCTCTTGATGTTCATACAAGTGGTTCGCTTTTCTCCAAAGGTCTCTTTAATTTTCCTGTAGGCAGTATCTATCTTACACCTAGTGAGATAAGCGTCTACATCCTTACATTTGTCCTCTAGCCATTGCTGCTTAGCCATTTTGCACTTCCTGTCGATCTCATTTTTGAGACGTTTGTATTCCTTTTTGCCTGCTTCATTTACTGCATTTTTATATTTTCTCCTTTCATCAATTAAATTGATTATTTCTTCTGTTACCCAAGGATATCTACTAGCCCTCGTCTTTTTACCTACTAGATCCTCTGCTGCCTTCACTACTTCATCTCTCAAAGCTACCCATTCTTCTTCTACTGTATTTCTTTCCCCCATTCCTGTCAATTGTTCCCTTATTCTATCCCTGAAACTCTGTACAACCTCTGGCTTAGTCAGTTTATCCAGGTCCCATCTCCTTAAATTCCCACCTTTTTGCAGTTTCTTCAGTTTTAATGTACAGTTCATAACAAATAGATTGTAGTCAGAGTCCACATCTGCCCCTGGAAATGTCTTAGAATTTAAAACCTGGTTTCTAAATCTCTGTCTTACCATTATATAATCTATCTGAAACCTGTCAGTATCTCCAGGCTTCTTCCATGTATACAACCTTCTTTTATGATTCTTGAACCAACTGTTAGCTATGATTAAGTTGTGCTCTGTGCAAAATTCTATCAGGCGGCTTCCATTTTCATTTCTTAGCCCCAATCCATGTTCACCTACTACGTTTCCTTCTCTCCCTTTTCCTACTACCGATTTCCAGTCACCCATGACTATTAAATTTTCGTCTCCCTTCACTACCTGAATAATTTCTTTTATCTCATCATACATTTCTTCAATTTCTTCGTCATCTGCAGAGCTAGTTGGAGTATAAACTTCGACTACTGTAGTAGGCGTGGGCTTCGTGTCTATCTTGGCCACAATAATGCGTTCACTATGCTGTTTGTAGTAACCTACCCGCACTCCTATTTTTTTATTCATTATTAAACCTATTCCTGGATTACCCCTATTTGATTTTGTATTTATAACCCTGTATTTGCCTGACCAAAAGTCTTGTTCCTCCTGCCACCGAACTTCACTAATTCCTACAATATCTAACTTTAACCTATCCACTTCCCTTTTTAAATTTTCTAACCTACCTGCCCTATTAAGGGATCTGACATTCCACACTCCGATCCGTAGAACGCCAGTTTTCTTTCTCCTGATAACGACGTCCTCCTGAGTAGTTCCCGCTCGGAGATCCGAACGGGGGACTATTTTACCTCCGGAATATTTTACCCAAGAGGACGCCATCATCATTTAACCATACAGTAAAGCTGCATACCCTCGGGAAAAATTACGGCTGTAGTTTCCCCTTGCTTTCAGCCGTTCGCAGCACCAGCACAGCAAGGCCGTTTTGGTTAGTTCATAACAAATAGATTGTAGTCAGAGTCCACATCTGCCCCTGGAAATGTCTTAGAATTTAAAACCTGGTTTCTAAATCTCTGTCTTACCATTATATAATCTATCTGAAACCTGTCAGTATCTCCAGGCTGCAACTACTGAAAAGGCTGCTGCCCATCTTCAGGAACCACACGTTTGTCTGGCCTCTCAACAGATACCCCTCCGTTGTGGTTGCTCCTACGGTACGGCTATCTGTATCGCTGAGGCTCGCAAGCCTCCCCACCAACGGCAAGGTCCATGGTTCTTGGGGGGGGGGGGGGCTTCCAAGGGAAGCAGTACGTACATAATGAGGAGGCTACATCGATAACCTCCCCATTATGTACGTACTGCTTCCCTCAGAGTGCTCTCTTCATTGGGCCAAACAGTTGGAAGACGGAAGGTGCGAGACCCGAGCTGTAGGGTTGATGAGGAAGAGCAGTCTAATGAAATTTTGTCAGCTCCTCTCGGGTGCGCAGTTACGTGACGGAGAAGAGGAAGGTCGTTTGCATTTTTGTGACGACGAATACCTCGAACGTGTGTGTCCGCACGTTCCAGCGTAGCAGAGCCACAGCTGTGTGCGGCCGGTCGGCACGAGGGAAGTCGGACAGGTTTGCGCCACCGTGTTGCGACGATGGCAGACGGTCAGACGCCTCGCCAAACGACTTATCGTGCTTTTGTTCACTGCCAAGTCTCTTTAGAGATGCTCAAAGCGCCTATAAACATCTGCGACGCTCTGGTATTCCGCCGAAAAAAACCCAATGACAGCTCTATTTGAAACGCACGTCCGCTACGGACGCCGTTTTGAAGGCTATGTATCGCGCCGCCTCCTGTCGGAAACAACAGGGGCTGAAGCGACAGTATTCCACGATGTTCCGCATTAAGTTTCACATTTTTTCTATCGAAATTGACAGAGAAAAAATGTTTTGCACTGAAACTTCCTGGCAGATTAAAACTGTGTGCCGGACCGAGACTCGAACTTGGGACCTATGCCTTTCGCGGGGAAGTTCTCTACTATCTGAGCTACCCAAGCACAACTCACGCCCCGTCCTCAGAGCTTTACTTCTGCCAGTACCTCGTCTCCTACCTTCCAAACTTTACAGAAGCTCTCCTGCGAGCCTTGCAGAACAGAAGTTTGGAAGGTAAGAGACGAGGTACTGGCAGAAGTAAAGCTGTGAGGACGGGAGTGAGTAGTGCTTGGGTAGCTCATGGGTAGTTGTGTGATGTAACAGCTAGGCTCGTAGCATGGCATGCAGCGGTCTGTGGGTTCAAATCTGGTCAGATGCAATAATTTTGTGTGCGAATGGCGCACTGGTCAACGCATCTGCCTAGTAAGCAGTAGACACGTCTTCGATTCCCGGTCCAGCACAAATTTTGCCGGCACGGTAGCTCAGCGTGTTCGGTCAGAGAGCTGGTTGGCCTCTGCAACTGGTTGGTGGTTGGCCTCTGTAATAAAAAACTGAGTGGAAGGATCAACAAAACGGACTTGAACGGATGTCATGTGACGTCCGCAACGACCAAACACAACGAAAAAAAAAAAAAGATGGTAGAGCACTTGCCCGTGAAAGGCAAAGATCCCGAGTTCGAGTCTCGGTCCGGTACACAGTTTTAATCTGCCAGGAAGTTTAATATCAGCGCACACTCTGCTGCAGAGTGAAAATCTCATTCTGGATGTTTCCTACTTGTTGAAATGCCGGATCATTGTGATACGGTAGACAGTTTCCTGATCAAAAAGTACCGGTTTAAGCAGTGTTTACTTGGGTTCTCTCAGCTGTTTGAGATTGGTGTTGTGCGTAGGAGTCATATTTCATATGAATGTGCAAACTAACAGCCTGTTGCTGAAGTAGAAGACATTATTTTTTTGCATGTGGTCGTAGTAGAAAAGCGAAGTCTACGAATAACAATTAAACACAAGAGACGAATTAATCGTTCGGATTACGAATAGTTCTGCCCTCATAAGAGAACGTCAAGACAACCTCGGAGAAGCTGCACGTGATGTTGCCAAAAAAATTCGAAAGCACATTGAAGTCGGACGTGGAATTTGCGAAAATCAACTTCGAACTTATTCATATGCTTTCGCCTATCACCCTCTGTGAGTATTTGGTTGGGTTACATTCTAACAGCTGTATCTCAGCAACCAATAAACACTGGACACGTGTTATATGGTTTTTTTATTTGAATTAGTTTGTACTGCTCCCTCATAAAATATTTAATATTCCTCCTAATACATCCTGAATATGGCACCACAGTAGTAGTAGTAGCAAGACTTTTTGGAGAAATAATATGTAATTCATAGCAGTAAGCAGCATTACTCAGCATGCCAATTAATCCTTTTCATTTTATTTTTCGTTACCTTTGAGTGATACTGTTATTTTTAACACAGTTTTCAAACCACAGAAAAGGGCCACATTTCAACACAGCCCCAGGGCTGTGCACGTATTCCAGAGCTTTCAAAACGTTCGCTAGTATGCGAATGCAGGCTTTCTCGATGACATTCACTACCGAAGACCCATTTGGACCTAACAAAGAGCGTATGGATGAAGGTGACAGACCCATATTTGGCAGAATTGGAGTTCATATCGCGGCCCCAGCAACTACATTAGGGTATTACTACGGATATCCTAAGCAGCTTCGTGTGACTGATACGATGGGTCGAGGGGTAAAGTCGCTACTGACTCATCTCATTATCTGCCTTCTTAGCTAGCGCTTACTATGTGGTGATCATAACATCGACGAACCGTTAAACTTAAACCTTCATTTTATACGAGCTGTGTAGTCGACTCGCTGTAAAGTTTTAAGTTCCCCACGCATCATTTTCTGGCATACGTGACTAGCTGTTAACTAGTCGAAACATTGCAATGTGGTTTTACAGAGTCTTCCGACGCTATGGAGTTATTGTCTGGTTTCTGGATACCGTGCCACAGAAGTGACGCGCTCCACAAGTTCTTGTACCACTCACAGAAGTTCTTTCATTAAATAATGAGTTTCAATGACTTCTTTCAGTTTATTTTTCACAAAGACCAAGACGAATCTTAACGTGCTTGCATATCATCTATGGAGTGGCCATATAATGTGATGTGTCGGCAGCTGGGCCAACACCTTGTAAATAGAGGTGGCTTAAAAAGGCACACTGACTAACGCAGACGGGCGTGAAGTACTGGAACAGGATACGTAATTAATGCTATGAAGAAAAGAACGGAGCTTCTCATATACTTATCTTTAATTTCTTCTTGTACATCTCTATGGTGAACACAAGTGAGACTTTAATTACAATCACTGTAAGGCTATTCTGTCTCTCGGCTAATGAGAGAGAAAGGCTTCGTACGTCTAGTCGCTAGCACTGTCGTCCGTACAACTGGGGCTGAGTTCGAGTCAGTCTCTCGAGACCTGCCTTGTGGTGGCGCTAGGTTTGCGATCACACAGTGGCGACACGCGGGTCCGACATGTACTACAGGACCGCGGCCGATTTAAGCTACCACCTAGCACGTGTGGTGTCTGGCTGTGACACCACATATTCACTGCTCTTTCCACTTTGCGTAACGTTACTGCTTCCTACTACTAACTGCCGTCCATTTCCACCCCTGTCAGTTCCTAACACGTTCTCCTACCTTTTGAAGTTTCAGTGCGCTTTTCAGGTTCTCATTTCAGTCTTTTTCGTAACAAGTACAAGAACAGATCGAAATTTAATACAAATCAATCATAAGGAACTTCGGAATGTAGCCATTTTTTGTTGTATTACAGTCTATAAAGCAATCTCACATTCGATGTTATAGGTATAAAGTGCATGATCAGTAACGGCCAATGCTGTAAAGTATATTTGCTTTATGTGAGATGCTCCTAGCTACAATGACACCGTCAGCAGAGCATTTTTATTTATCTGCAGTCTGGAGATACACTTTATGTCTCCGATATTCTCAGAGTCAAAGAAGTTGGCGCCGCAGAGAACGTTGTTGTAATGACGCTCAACGGAACAATTCCACGAATTTCAAGGATGAAGGCAACCGGTTATATGGCGGGCAATAGCACTCACGACCGCCATGTGGAGCTGTGTGGAAACGCCTGTGACCTTCGCAGTTTTACAGCTCTGTTCTCTCTTGCTTTTTTGGGTTAGAAGTTACATTACCCGAATATCCTCCATTTAATCTCCTTCGGTCTTCAATAGAGTATAATATGAAGTTGCAATACGAATAGCGGTGGGGCTTATAGCTGAACGTATTACTGTGTTATCATAGCTGCTGACGGGAAGCTGGTCGCTTTTCGTCTCCTCTCTCCTTCATCACTGTTGTACCAAAAACCTCTGCTTCTGCAGATCTGAGAAGACGTTCTACAACTTTACGCAAGAACAAAGGGTATCTACAACAAAGGCCACTTGCTATCCGGGGCTTCTACAACCACCCTCTTACTGTTAGGACACTTGAGTGTCGACGTAAAGACTGTCATACGCCTTCTAATCTTTTGTCCGAACTCCCATCTATTTACAAAATTTCTGAGGAATTTCAGTTTCTGTAACCGTCTAGCTTTAACTAATCTACCTGACCTACTGTTTTCACCTCTGTATACAGCGTGCCTACATCGAAATTCCCTACGTTCAATTTGTTCCCAACATAAAATTCATGTATTTCCTCTTCAAAACTAAGTTGTATGTCGAATTAAGTTAAAAAAGTACATATCAAATCAAAACACTTCCATCTGAGTTCGTCCGCAGCTCGTGGTCGCGCGGTAGCGTTCTCGCTTCCCGCGCACGGGTTCCCGGGTTCGATTCCCGGCGGGGTCAGGAATTTTCTCTGCCTCGTGATGACTGGGTGTTGTGTGATGTCCTTAGGTTAGTTAGGTTTAAGTAGTTCTAAGTTCTAGGGGACTGATGACCATAGATGTTAAGTCCCATAGTGCTCAGAGCCATTTGAAGCCATCTGAGTTCTTGGTGTGAGGCGAATAATGTGCAGTCTGTATTCAGTTTTCACCCAGGTCCGCTGGAAGAAGTTTTCCGAACATCCAGCAAAGAAGACTAGTTCAATTATACTGTCGAAAATGAGGCCACACGAAAAGTTTACTTTCGGGCTATCTCCCTCATAGTGTGTGACCCCAGAAAGCGAACGTTATGCTTATTCACAGGTCCACATGAAATGTGACGTCATCAGAAAACAGTATAGTTGATAAGAAAAGAGTATCCCTGTCGATTCGGTTAAGCGTTTTACACCCAAATCCACACTGCCGCTGCTTGTCAGTAGCCTTTATGGCCGTCAGAATCTGCATCTTGTATGCATAGAGACGGAACCGCTCTTTGAGGACCTTACGAGTAGTAGCACGTGGCATCTGAACTTCCTGTGAAGCCTGGTGAATTGATCTGCGTGGACTTCATTGCAGCGCTTGGCGGACATTCTCAACTTGTTCTGAGACCCCCCACCCTGTGTGCCGTTTCAAAATACTGCCGCTGTCCAGAAACAGTATACGCTATGCTTTTATCCTCTTGGTGTCTGGCGCTACTTTCTTGTAAACAGAACGAAATTGCTTTGCATCATAACAGTAGATTTAAACAGTACGTACCAAGCCAGAGTATGCTTTCTCCTGAAGTGACTCCATTTTCTCTTGGACGGACAACAATGAAACAATGAATACGCGTCAAACGTTGACAAAAATTAGGGAGCAACTTTAGGTTCTTCTACACCTAACGAAAAGGTCGTATCTGAAACAAAGAAAGATATACCGTTGTTAAAACGTCTCAAAGAATCTCAAAAAGAAATTCCGTGTAGCAATCCTGTATTTCATACGTAATAATGTGCTGCTTTTAATGTGTACTATTTCCTCTCACTCCTTTGTTTCACTGACATGACGAGGCTCAGTTTATCGACGTGATTTTTTTGTTTTTATGTGTTTATTTATTTATTTTTACCGACGGACGTTGACGATCGCGTGTTTTGAGTCCGATCCACAACAAAAATGACATAGTTTCAACGGGGGAAGTGTGAGTGACGCCTGCATAACGTTGACACTCTCGTTTGCCTCATTTGCCTCGTTTTGATGGCACGATTGTACGGCAGTAAGAATAATATACGATGATCCAATCTACGTTTTTCCATAAAATTCAACGCTAATGCTATGTTATGACAATTTTTCACTAATGTCCAAAAATAAGGTTAATCAGATCAAAGAGAAAAATACAGATAATGTAAAGGAAAACTATAAAACATCATGAGATGAAATGATCATTAAGATTTTCACTTAAATGGTAATAATGCTACTTGTACTGGAAAGGAGAACCATGCGCAAATGCCCCCAAAGAACAGTTTTCTAGAAGCTGTATATCTTTACGTATATCAACTTGCAATTCGTCAGCTAACGGTCGGAGAAGCGTAGCATGAAGAACCAAGAATGTCGACAACGGTAAAGAATTCTAGAAACGGAAAGACACGTGTCCCGAACGTGAGTGGAAACCGCCGAAGGAAACATCTCCCCCTATTATTCGCTCGCATGGCCATAGTTTGTAGTCCCGTACTGGAGTACTAAGCAAAACACTGATAATGACCAACATACATTTTTATTTCATATCCTGCAAGTTATGGCGTGGTCAAACTTGTGATAGTCTTTTCTTATTGGAGTTCCTAAAATAACAGCATGACAAATGACTTCTCGAAGTTTTGGATGAGTGCTTTTCAAGTGGTGTATTTCACTCAGCTACAGTTTTTTGTTACGATATAGCGATTCAGTAGGCACTGATGTAAACAAATTGTTATTACTATATCAAAACATTTTACATGTTTATATTCATTATTAAACTCCTATGTTCCTGCAGCATTTTAAAACTAGGGATCCTGCCAGTTTGTTCATGGGGAATGGGATGGAGAGGGGCGAAGGAGGGAGATGAACGCTATGCATGGACATAGACAGTCTACAGTGAATGCAGACTATATAAACAACATCATCAAGAAAATCTAGAGAGGTCTGTCTGATTGCACTCAGGGGCAGTGGTCTAAGAAATGGTGGGAACCACTGCTCTAGTTGTCTCCTGTGCGTCCGGGGGAGGCTTAATTGAAACTTTGTGAAACGTGAATGAAGCCTTTGATCTTACATAGTTGCAAAATGTACCCCAAGATTGTATGTACATGCTCGTGAAAGATATATCTTTGTAAAATGAGATAGTTCGTTTGTTAATAAACACTCTTTAGTTCTTTGCGTAACTAAAATTTTAACCCATCTGTATCTTCATTCGTGTAGAAGATACAGTCTTGTGAAGACATATGAATCTCTTTGAAACATCCTGTATACAGGATTACAGATCTGTTACTTTGAATGCTAAAGCAGTTGTCAAGTTGATGGAAAATAGGTGCAACAACCTCTCACCTTCCACCGCAAAAAAGAAGAAGAAAAAAAATTTGCGGCTGTCACCATATGAACTTCTGCTCTCCGTTTCTAGCGGATCGACGGCTGCTCCATCGGTCAGCTGAGCTTCTTGCCTCTCGCTGCCCAGACACAGTTATGGCCCCTGGGCTTACGTTACCTAGGTGTTGTAGAATACTGCTGGCAATGCAAGAACGTCGTTACTATTATGGTGCTGTTGTGGTCTTCAGTCCAATCACAAGGTTAATTCAGCCCTCCACATTACTCTAACCAGTGCAAGCCTCTTTATCACTGCATAACTACTTCAACCAACATCAAGTAGATTCTGTTTATTGCAGTCAAGCTTTGGTCTCCCTATACGGTTTGTACCCCCGATGCTTTACGCAGTTACCAATATGAAGATTCCTTCATGTCCTAGGATTTGTTCCATCAACCAACCTCTTCGTTTAGTCCAGTTGTGCCATTTCTTTTTGCTCTCCAATTCGATTCAGTGCCTCCTCATTATTTATGTTATCTATCCATCTACTCATCAACGGACATCAGTAGCACCACATTTTAAAAGCTTCTATTCCGTTCTTGTCTGGATTGTTTATCGTTCACGGCTATCACCAAAATATACTTCAGAAAATACTTCCTAACAATTAAATATATATATTCGATGTTAAAAAATTCTCTTTTTCACGAATACTTCCCTAACTACAACCTGCCTGCGGTTTATATTTCCTCTGCTTCGGCCATTGTCAGTTATTTTGCTGGCCAAATAGCAAATCACCAATTCGACTACACTCATTACTCATTTTACTTTCACTGATACGCATAACTTATTTTCAAGAATCTACCCATTGTGCATTCCACCAACACTTTGTCGTCTCTTACCAAATTACAATTTCATCGGTAAAACTCAAAAGTTTTTATTTCATCTCCCTAAATTTCAGTTTTCTTTCCAAATTTCTCCTTGGTTTTCTTCACTGCTTGCTCAATGTACAGACTGCTACTGCTTCCCTTTCATGTCTGTCGACTCTTACAACTGCAGTCTAGTTTCCGTTGAAGTTGTAGGTAACCAGTCACTTCCTGTATGTTATATATCCTGAGTACTAATCTCTCTTTGACTGTGACCATCGGCTTGTCGCAGGTGGCGCAAATTATCTGAAATTGACTGCTTGCTTCATAACGAAGGGTTGTAATCCACTGCAGTCTATTGGGAAGTTTATAGCAGGCTATGTTGTAATAGGTTTCATTCGCTAGCAAACGAAAAAAGTAACCAATTGAATAGTCAATCTTGCACCTGATGTAGGTCAAAAAGCTATATGTAAGAATGTTAACATAATTAGGATATTGCAAGAAAATTTTTTGAAGAAAATGATCGTACAACTGTATGCTGTAATTAGCACTGTAAACAAGAACGACGCTGGGTACGAAAAGTTTTTCTTCAAAACCATGTGCTACTATTATATGAATTGTTGTTCAAAATCCATTATTTCATTGAAACAAATCACGTATTATATACATCAGACAGGGAATTTCGAGCAGTTTTTATGTGCTATGCTAATACGATTTGTAGATGACAACACAGTTATCAAACCCTTTGCGTAATTAAAATTGGGCATTTTTAGGATTCGTATAGCTTTGTTATAATTTGGATCTTTATTAAATTATCTAAATAGCGTGAAAATTATACGTATTTATGTATTTCTGAACAATTTTTGGTTCTTTGATGTCATTTGTAACATCAGATTGTCCATTTCACTATTTCAGTAATATGACGCAAATTCATTGAATTTGGATTGGAAAATGTTTCTTGGTGAGAATCACAGTCAAAATGTGATTTGTAAACATGTAAATTCGTGATGTTTAAAAAATGATACTTTGTGAAAATTAAAACCAAGTCTTATCTCGTAAAAGCCATGTCATATAATGTTTGTAGCAGATGTATATCCAAATGTTCATTCGAGTTGAAATTCAACTTTAAAGTGCCAGCCAACAGTTCCATTTTAATGGAATGGTAATGTCGGATGGACAACCAGAAATAAACTACTAAAGTGGGTTGTCCTTCGAATTCGATACCACACAAAACATTTACTCCAACATCGTAAAGGTGTAGGTAAGACAACCAGCTGCAACGTAGAAACAGCACTGCAGTAATGTGGGAGGCAAGTGACGTTGTTAAGTTTTCAATAATGAATTCTAAATACCATGTGCTTCAGTTCTTGCTAATGTACGGAGGGCATGCATGAATTTTGTCCTCACAAGCAGATTAGCCTTGCGATCTAACACACTGCTGACTCACATCGTAAACTGTGCACTAATCTTGAAAATTTAATATAGAATTCTTGGTAATAACCGGAAGATGAAACGAATTTTCATATTGTACAGCACTTCTGAGATGGTAAAATGGCCTAATAGTTTGGCAGAGACAGGCATGGTGATAATTCTAAAGGAAAGAATTCTTTAAAAAATGACCTGAGTATAAAACTACAAATCGAACACGTCATGAGGGTGAAATTTTAATTTGGTTCCTTGTCGCACCTATAGGTAGAATTTGCGAAAGGGCTCATTAAAGAATAGTGTTTAGGAGGGATACAAATAGGTTTGTTTAACACGTCTCTTGAAAAACGTTCTGAAAAGAAATGATAGTTTGCATAATTAAAACGTGTTTGAGTGTCGACGGCTGTTTGGGCACTCTGCGACAGACTGGTTGAATTGCAGACAAAGCAGTAATTAGGCTAAGGGAAAAGTAAAAAGTAGCAAACGGGGAAAATTAATAGAGATGAATTAAATTTGGAAGTGTTGCACGTCAAAGATATAGTTAATAAAACATTCTCGGGTTTCAAGCCGCGTCAAGTGGTTTACTGCCAACGAGCTTTCGGCAGAGATCTCCTCTGCCATTGTCAAGTGGATGACTTGACAATGACAGAGGAGATCTCTGCCGAAAGCTCGTGGGCAGTAAACCACTTGAGGCGGCTTGAAACCCGAGAATGTTTTATTAACGGATATCGCCGCGAAAGCATGCATTCGTACATAAAGATGTAGTTAATCATCAGCACGTTCAGTGTTTATTTGGCAGAAAGAGCAAAAAAAAGATATCAGTGAAAGGAGTGTGGCAGTAGGCAATGGTGCCATTAGTAGGGTGGACATGAGGTATGTTAGCGACTTGACATTGTTAGTTGAAGTTGATATGAAAATAGTGCCTTGAGTGAGTGAGAGTAAAAGTGTGAATTCTGTGGCAGAGAGATAAATGTTAAAAGATGATGCTGAAACTGAACACAACGAAGACATAAAGAATAAGATTTACAAATTTGTTAAAAATAAGTCTGGAAGAAGGTACAGGATGTGAACTAGAACAACAAAACAAGAAATTTGGTTAGATTAGGATTGTTGACGAAAGCGAATACTAACAAGAATCAAGAGTAATAAAAAGAATAGACTTGCATGCTGTTTGGGAGTATTACTATTATTATTACTCTTATTACTACGAAGTATTCTACCTAGTGGCACGTCGGCGTCTTCGTACTGAGAATTTCTATCTACAATGTTCCCTGTCTTCAGATCCTTGCGTCCTTCTGCTGTACCTCTGTCCATCTTTCATGTCATCCAGATGTTTAATTCTTCTTCTTCTTCTTCCTTGTCCTGTAGTTCATTTGATCTTCCCTTCGATGGCGTTGTGTATGAGCCTCTCGTGTCTGTGTATCAGATACTAGCTGGCCTTCCTCTGAATGACTGTACTCAGAACCATTTTCTTCTCTCCTACGCTTCTCTGTACATCGTCGTTTGTCACCCGATCTGTCTACGTGATTTTCTCTACTCTTTCCCAGCAACGCATTTCAAAACTAACGAGGCAATTTTTCTCCATTTGTCTCACGGTCCACGTCTCTGCTCCGTACAGTGCAATGCTCCAGATGTACCACTTCACCAGTTTCTTCCTTAATTTCAAGCTCAACTTGCTAGTGAGCAGAGACCTCTTGTTGTTGAATGCGGCTTTTCCCATGGCGATTCTTGCTCAAATTTCATTTGTGCAGAGGGTATCCTATGTCAGCAAGTTTCCCAAGTACTTGGACTGCATCATGTATTCCAGTTCTCGATTGTCGGCCGTTATCCTCGTATCTCTTGTTTTGATATCCGCATCACCTTTAATTTCTCGATGTTAATTGCCGTGTCATATTTCCTTCCAGTCTCCAACAACCGGTTCATCATGTGTTGCAGCTGTCTTTGGTTTTTGACGAGCATTACGGGGTCATCTGCATACTTGAATGTGTTGGTGAGTCGTCTTCCTATCCTGAAGTCTCCGCATCCTTTCAAAGCTTCTCTCGCCTGTCATACGGACTGAAGAGCCTTGGCAATAGACAACATCCTCGTTTGACCCCTTTTCCTGTTTCCACACTGTTTGTTTCTCCGCTGTTCAGTCGCACCTTTATTCTTTGTCCCAGTTACATGAGACTCCGGTCTCTTCAGTTGATTCCTATCTTTTTAAGGATGTTCATCAATTTCATCCAATTGACTCTGTCGAAAGCCTTCTGCCAGTCTATGAAACAAGCGCAAACTTTTTCGTTGACAGCCAAAACTCCCCCGACAAAATTCTCACCATGCCGACGGCGTCTCTGGTTCCTTTTCTTTTCCTAAATGCAAACTGGTCCTCTCCCATTGCTTCTTCAATTTTGTGTTCATCCGTCTGTTGAGTATTTTTTGCAGTGATCTTCGCCACCTGTGAGACCAGACTAATTTCTCTTTTGTTGGCTTGTTGTTTCTTCTCAAGAGCAACTATTGTGACGTCCAAAAAGTCCTTACGCCATTCTCCAGTTTCGTAGATTGCATTGATGAGTTGCGTCATTACTTTGAAACCCCCGTTTCCGATTTCCTTCATCAAATACACTGATATCTCGTCGTCTCTGTAGCTTTCCTCCTTTTCATGTCCTTAATCGCCTTCTCTAGCTCCGTTGTCAGTATGCTATGTTCTTTTTGGTCTTCGTCAGTCGCCTTCTCCGCTTCTATTTCGACGTCTTGCGGACGATGTTCCTTAACGTAGAATTTCTTTACGTATTCCTCCCATATATATATCACAATAAAGGGTACATTAGATAGAAGAATGAATGGAAAGAAGGCCATAGGAAGCAAAGAATTTGATTAACAGAAGTTGTCAAACGAAATTCGTCATCTTTGAAAGGGGAAGTGTGAAGGAAATTAGAAGAGACTGGAAAGTTCTGAGCTTTCGGAGAAAGACCTGCCCTTTGCACAAAACAATTAGTCTACCAAACATCGAGATGAATGAAGTGTTTCACAGGCGTGACTCCGCGTTTCCCGTTGCACAACCGCACAGTACAAGGCCAGGACGAACCGGAACTGGCTCTGGGAATTTGTCGTCGCCCTGAAGGCTGCAGACAGAGGTCGCCCCAAGTCTCGTGAGATGACAAAACTTTTGCTGGCTGACGATGCGCTGTCCGCTAAACTGGGAGCGCGGTGCCGGGCGTTGCTGCAACGGCTGCTGCTTGCTACCAAGAAGTTCCGTCAGGCATCGTGCCGTCGTGTTCTACGGACTTCCCGCTGAATTACGGTTACGTATGATTCCGAGAGACGTGGAGGCGGCTGAGTCCAAGCGAAAATAAGTAGTCAGCACTAATTCACTGCAGGCGTCTTGTACCTAATTTGTTAAACTGGAAACGAGAACTTTCGTCCCTCATTATTGGTGCCTAGTAAATGGTTCAAATGGCTCTGAGCACTATGGGACTTAACATCTGAGGTCATCAGTACCCTACACTTATAACTACTTAAACCTAACTAACCTAAGGACATCACACACATCCATGCCCGAGGCAGGATTTGAACCTTTTAATGAAAAAAACAATTTATTATGTAAAATGAATGTATGAGTATGGGGAAGAAATGGCTTTAAAGATTTTTGTTATTTACTCTTTCAGTACGAACTTTGTTGTAGAACCCCTTTTTTTATGTGTGGTAATAAAAATTCATTTAGACAGAATTAAGCACATTTAAAAGTACGTGAACTTTAGCAACCCTCTCATGCTGATAAATTCAAACTAACTGATTAATAACATTTATGACTTTGAAAATTATTTAAATTAAATTTTTTACGTATTTCGGCCTTGGCACACATTTTCTAGATGCAGTGTTTTTTTTTTTTTTTAATATTTACTGAATTCTTTCCCGGCGTTAGCTATGGAACACAAGACTGTCTCTGTTAGCATAAAATGGTTAAATATTGCCAAGCCGACCTGAACGTATAATCATCATTGACAAAACACATTTCACTATACGTTTAAGTTATTTGCTTTAGAAATTGGAAGAACCAACAGATTAACAACTTCAACGTTAATTATCCGCCTATGAATGCACAAATGTAAAACCAGTAATACATTCAGTCAGCCTCAGGATCGCTGTAAAAGAATAATATTCCGTAATTCACTGCTAATTTTACCTGCTCCCGATTTACGGGTTTGGTTAATTTTATAGCGGAACAATTTTTTAAATGTGCCGCCGCTGTAAATCGTTCGGTCGCGGCACAGCCCAGCAACACCAACGATAATCGCTAAAAGTGCTGAAAATTCTTTAAAGAAATATTATAGATGACATGGGCAAGCTAATTTACATTAGCAAGACACAATTTTGATAAATTATAATGTATTTAGACCATAACAATAATTAAAATTACACACCTTTATAATTTCTCCTCTAATGGCGGCTAAAGATAGATACAGACAAAAGAAGTCTACTCATTCATATAATGCTACGTCACAGGTTCCTCTCTCTCTCAGCTCTCGAGGAAGACGACAAAGAATGCACATTATGTAGTGCTATTTATATTATTGCTGATTGTGAATGTCTCTTTGTAATCTTACAACATTATTTTCCTCTGTGGTTATATTTTACATTTTTTTCATCGCAGATATTAACATATTTCGTAATTACATTATGAGTATAGAAATATTACAATCGTGAATACATCGAGAATATTATTACAGAAAATATTACAATAATAACTAACGTCCTTTATACAAAATTAAATAATATTTTTTGTTAAATAATTACAGTACATACGAATTGCTTCATAGCGGCGTACATAGTACAATTAAATGTCGTTTCAGTTGATTAATAGTGTGTGTGCTGCCAGGGAACGTTACAACCTGCGACCGTAGCAGTCGCGCGGTTCCGGAATGAAGCCACTAGAACCGCTCGGCCACCGCGGCCAGCTGTGCCTAATAATTTACAACCGTATTATCCGGTTAACTAACACACTAAAATACCTCGGATGAACCATCTAAGATAAACTATCTTGGAAACTCCATCCACTGGCCATGCAACAAGAGCACATAATTTATGAAAACTATTAACCGTCCGCACACTGGCCCACTCCACATCTACAACTGTTTAATGCTTCTCTCTCCTCAACTGGCAACGTCGCCTCGATTTCCGGTCCACCAAAATTTTCCTACTCCCTTCAAAGCGACAAAGGCCATGTACTCCTCCATCTCTTCCGTATTCGTCTGACTACCTCATTCGAAACCTACATCAATTTACTAACTTTTTCCTCTCGTTTCTACCATACTGAAAACTATTGTATTTACTTCCTGCTAACTTGACACTACCGACACTATCGTTTCATGCCTGATCACCATTCCTCGCACTTTGCCCCTCTTGTACTAACAACACATTTTTTTTATAATTTAATATTAGTAATTAGCATGCCATATACACTGCCAGAAAGAAATTGTAAATCTGGAAAGACGATGTCGATTTTGATCCGATGATGGTATATGCCACCTTGGGGATAGTAGATATACTGGGAATGGTTTGAACATCGTCCGCCAACAGATAGCGTAGTGGCATAGCTACTAGAGCGCCTCTTGTGTCTACTCTTTAATAACGGTTACTCACAGCCAGGAGGCTCAATGTTGTGAAAACGTGCGCAGCAAGCAGGCAACAACGCCACGAAGCACACTCGTGCTTTCTACAGCCAACTGAGCGAATTTGAAAGAGGTCAGAGTGTGGTCTTCCGAGCTGCAGGATGGTCCTTTCGGAGAATTACCACATAAGTTGGACGTGCTGCGTCAATTGCACAGTGATTCTGGCACCAGTGGGCACGTGAATATTCTCACACCTGTAGACAGCGTTCTGGACATCCAATCAGCACAAAAGCCCACCAGGACCGTCATACAGTGCGGGCAGCTATGGCGCAGATAAGAGGTCTTGTGAGTCCATACGTGTCAACATGAACTCTTGCGAACTACAATCATGCTCATAAATTAAGGATAATGCTGATGAATGGTGAAATAGAGCTCCGGTGGGTGGTTTGGGGTTTAAATCACCTCGGGGTATGACCATGCGACGCATTTGACCTGCGGTCGTTGCACAGTGGCGCTGGCAGCACTCAACATACGCAGAGGTGTGTTGGTGCATGTGAGAGTACGGTGCAGCGAGTAAGTGTGCAGACATTTTCAGACGTGCTAATGGTGACTGTATGTTGAAAATGGCTCAAGAAACACATATTCATGACGTTATGAGGCGTAGAATACTAGGGCGACTGGAGACTGGTCAACCACAGCAGGTCGTAGCACGGGCCCTCCGTGTGCCACAAAGTGTGATTTCAAGATTATGGCAACGATTCCAGCAGACAGGAAACGTGCCCAGGCGCTACAGTACGGAACGTCCTCAGTGTACAACCCCATAAGACGACTGATATCTCATCATCAGTGCCCGCAGACGGCCACGGAGTACCGCAGGTAGCCTTGCTCGGGACCCTACCGCAGCCACTGGAACAGTTGTCTCCAGACACAGTCTCCAGGCGACTGAACAGACATGATTTATTCGCCCAGAGACCTGCAAGGTGCATTCCACTGACCCATGGTCGCAGGAGAGCCCGTAAAGCCTGGTGTCAAGAACACAGTACATGGTCATTGGAACAGTGGTCCCAGGTTATGTTCACGGGCGAGTCCAGGTATAGTCTGAACAGTGATTCTCGCCGGGTTTTGATCCGGCGTGAACCAGGAACCAGATACAAAACCCATAATGTCCTTAAAAGGGACCTGTATGGAGGTCGTGGTTTGATGGTGTGGGGTGGGATTATGATTGGTGCACGTACACCCCTGCATGTCTTTGACAGAGGATCTGTAACTGGTCAGGTGTATCGGAACGTCATTTTGCACCAGTATGTCCGCCTTTTCAGGGGTGCAGTGGGTCCCACCTTCCTCCTGATGGCCGGCTGTGGTGGCCAAGCGGTTAAAGGCGCTACAGTCTGGAACCGCGCGACCGCTACGGTCGCAGGTTCGAATCCTGCCTCGGGCATGGATGTGTGTGATGTCCTTAGGTTAGTTAGGTTTAAGTAGTTCTAAGTTCTAGGGGACTTATGACCACAGCAGTTGAATCCCATAGTGCTCAGAGCCATTTGAACCATTTGAACCATCCTCCTGATGGATGATAACGCACGGCCCCACCGAGCTGCCATCGTGGAGGAGTACCTTGGCCCAGAAAATATCAGGCGAATGGAGTCGCCTGCCTGTTCTCCAGACCTAAACCCCATCGAGCACGTCTGGGATGCTCTCGGTCGACGTATCGCTGCACGTCTTCAAACCCCTAGTACACTTCCGGAGCTCCGACAGGCACTGGTGCAAGAATGGGAGGCTATACCACAGCAGCTGCTCGACCACCTGATCCAGAGTATCCCAACCCGTTGTGCAGCCTGTGTACGTCTGCATTGTGATCATATCCCATACTGATGTCGGGGTATGTGCACGGGAAACAGTGGCGTTATGTAGCACATCTGTTTCAGGACGTTTTCCTCAACTTATCACCAATACCGTGGACTTACAGATCTGTGTCGTGTGTGTTCCCTATGTGCATACGCTATTAGCGCCAGTTTTGTGTAGTGCCCCGTTGTGTGCACCACGTTCTGCAATTATCTTTAATTTATGAGCATTAGTGTAGTTATTAGGAATGGGACTTTTGGCACGCATACCTCTAGTCCGTCTTTCACTCACGCCACAGCATCGACCTGTACAGCTTGACTGATGCCGTGAGTGGATCATTTAGAAATGGAACGGCGCGCCGTGGCCTTCAGCGATGAAAGCAGATACTGCCTGCATGCATGTGATGGACTTTTGCGTGTACGACGTCTAACTGGTGAGTGCTGTCTCTTAGAGTGCATTTGCCCAAGGCTCACTGCCCCCCGCGCGATAAGCTACAACTCTAGTTCACAGTCGATGTTCCCGGAGGGAACGCTAACCAGCGCTCGGTATACTCGTATGCAGAATGTTCTTAGACCCGTTCTTTTTTCGTTCTTGCAACAGGAAAGTGATGTGTTTTTCCGGCAGGATAACGCTCGCCCACAAGTGCCCGTGAAATTCGACCTGCTGTACAGACGTGCAGCAACTTCCCTGGCCAGCAAAATCTCTAGATTTGCTTCCAATCACGCACATGTGGGATATGATGAGACGAGAAGTGCCGTAAGAGACTCGTCAACACCAGCTCTTACAGAAATGCTTGAACAACTCGAATATGCGTGGAATAACGTATCCCAAGACAGTATTCGTCATCTGTACAGTCGACGGGACACCAGAGTCAGCGCCTGCATTGCTGCCCGTGGATGCTACACCACGTGCTAATACGGGTGTTTCGTCGTGAGTCGATACCTGATGCCTTAGAATCGCTTGTGCTATTGATCTGCAAATATAATCGTTTCATGTACTCCATATTCACTGTTGCAAACAATAAATCTTGAATGAATTGGAATCTTCTAAAAGTGTATGTTAATTTTTTTCCGGCAGTGTATATTATCCAGACAATTAGCAACTTAATAAAGATTTTGATAGCAGCTAACGGTGTAAGTACACAAATATTTCTCATGAAAGTTGTGGCAGCCGTGGGGCAGGACATTGTTAAAATAATGTATTTCACTTAAATAGATGAATACCAGCAACATAGTCTGACAAGACGATCGGTGATAAACAGAACTCAGGAATTAGTCATAACCGTCGAGTATGTAGGAGTATTTGTTCCGAGTAAAATGGTTCAAATGGCTCTGAGCACTATGGGACTCAACATCTGTGGTCATAAGTCCCCTAGAACTTAGAACTACTTAAACCTAACTAACCTAAGGACATCACACACATCCATGCCCGAGGCAGGATGCGAACCTGCGACCGCAGCAGTCGCGCGGTTCCTGACTGAGCGCCTAGAACCGCTAGACCACCGCGGCCGGCCTTGTTCCGAGTATTCGAGGATGCTACACCACATAAATGTGGGGGTGGAAAGGGCGGATATCGTACTAATATTCAACCTAGGAATCAATTCACATATGGAAAACGTAGTTTATAAAATACTCGTTCGGACGATTTTTGAATATTGTTGGTCAGACTGGTCCTCTCGAAAAATAGGATTACCTGACTACAAATCACGTCATCTCATGATTAAGGGAAGGCATAGTGAAGATTCAAAGAGGATGATTTACTTACTTTATATGGAGACTAAACACGAAGTTTCTTAGTTAGTTGCGTGTTCCATTGATCAATCGCACGGTACGGTAGCCGTTATGGTGTGGAACGTGTCAAGTGCACAAGAAATGCAAATATGAAACAGAGTTTGATATATATATCTTTTAAAAAGATGCCTACAAGATGTGCGAATATATATATATATATATATATATATATATATATATATATATATATATATTACAATACAGAGTTAAAGATGAATATTTCTATTATTTACCCCATTCCCTTAAATGGCACAAAATTCATATACTGTATTTATAGATTTATTTATTCCTATTCAAGAATTCTTCTATGGTATACAAGGACGTGCAAGGAGATATGACTTCAATTTATTTTTGAAGCTATTACTGCTGTCTGTCAGACATTTTATTTCATGTGGTAATTTGCCGAAAATTTTTATAGCAGAATATTTTACCCCTTTCTGTGCCAAAGATAGGTTTAGCAAAGGATAGTGTAAGTCTTTCATTTTTCTGGTATTATAATCAGGAATGTCACAGTTGTTTTTAAACTGGTCCATTTTTGAAGCTATTACTGCTGTCTGTCAGACATTTTATTTCATGTGGTAATTTGCCGAAAATTTTTATAGCAGAATATTTTACCCCTTTCTGTGCCAAAGATAGGTTTAGCAAAGGATAGTGTAAGTCTTTCATTTTTCTGGTATTATAATCAGGAATGTCACTGTTGTTTTTAAACTGGTCCATGTTGCTGAAAACAAATTTCATTATTGAGTAAATGTACTGTGTGACTGTTGTAAGAATCCCCAATCTTTTAAAAAAGATGCCTACAAGATGTGTGACTATGAACCCCACACATTATTCTAACCACTTTCTTTTAGACTTTTTGTCTAAATATTGAGTTACCCCAAAATATTATTCCTATGACATCAGAGAGTGAAAGTATGCAAAGTATGTTAGCTTATTAATTTCTATATCCTCATAATTGGCAGTTATTCTGATTGCAATAGTTGCTGAAACTAGTCGCTTTAGAAGATCCAAAATATGAATTTTCCAATTAAGATTTTCATCTATATGTACACCAAAAACCGTATGCCCTAAGCTGTCTATTGACTTCTGTGGATGTGTTATATTTGTTGAAGGAACTGTACTTTTTGCAGCAGGAAATTGGATGTACTGTGTTTTTTCGAAGTTTAGAGCAAGCCCATTTGCAGAAAACCAATTACTGCCTTTTCTGAAGACCTGATTTGTATCATTTTCAATTGGAATTTCTTTAACTGGATTAATAATTATGCTTGTGTCATCAGCAAACAGTGTCAGTTCAGCTTCCTGTTTCAGATAGGAAGGGAGGTCGTTCACATTTGTCAAGAACAGAAGGGGAGCCATGATTGAACCCTGTGGAACACCTAATGTAATTTCATCCCAGTTAGATGAAGTGGCAAACTTATTTAAATCACTTGACCCATATAAGGAAACTTTTTGCTTCCTGTTCTGTAGGTATGGCTTAAACGACTCATATGATATTCCATTTGTACCATAGAATTGTAATTGACATTTCACTATTTAAAGACTCTATTATGTGGACAGTGAAACTGCATATTGCTGCCTTAGTGGAACAGCATTTTTGAAATCCGAACTGTGATTTACAAAGTATCCCATTACTGTTGAGATGGCTAACAACTCTTGAGTACATTACTTTCTCGAAGATTTTTGAAAATGCTGTAAGCAAGGATACTGGCCGATAATTATTGACATCTGTGGTGTCCCCCTCTTTGCAGAGAGGCCTGACAGTGGTATATTTTAACCTGTCCGGGAAAATACCTTGAGTGAGAGATACTATAAGGGAGTCGCAGACCATCACAGAGGCCTCTATTTTCGAGATTACCGAAGGTCGCTGTCAAGGCGAATCAACAAACACACTACTTCATCCGGCGTATTTCTCTCAATATGAACCATGAGGGCAAATTTTGAGGGAGCTGAAGATGTCCGAGCGATACGACAATTAATCGTTCTGTTCCCGCGCACCATCCAAGATTAGAAAAGAAAAGGAGGGAGGGGGTAGCGAGAATAACACAGGTACACTATCAACCGTTTATCGCAGTCCAGATCTACATCCACACACTCCGCAAGCGACCTCATCTGTGAATCAGGTCGCTTCCCCCTTTCGTGTTCCAGTCGCGAATCGTGCGCGGGAACAATGATTATTTGCAAGTCTCCGTGCGGCTTCGAATCTACACTCCTGGAAATTGAAATAAGAACACCGTGAATTCATTGTCCCAGGAAGGGGAAACTTTATTGACAAATTCCTGGGGTCAGATACATCACATGATCACACTGACAGAACCACAGGCACATAGACACAGGCAACAGAGCATGCACAATGTCGGCACTAGTACAGTGTATATCCACCTTTCGCAGCAATGCAGGCTGCTATTCTCCTATGGAGACAATCGTAGAGATGCTGGATGTAGTCCTGTGGAACGGCTTGCCATGCCATTTCCACCTGGCGCCTCAGTTGGACCAGCGTTCGTGCTGGACGTGCAGACCGCGTGAGACGACGCTTCATCCAGTCCCAAACATGCTCAATGGGGGACAGATCCGGAGATCTTGCTGGCCAGGGTAGTTTACTTACACCTTCTAGAGCACGTTGGGTGGCACGGGATACTTGCGGACGTGCATTGTCCTGTTGGAACAGCAAGTTCCCTTGCCGGTCTAGGAATGGTAGAACGATGGGTTCGATGACGGTTTGGATGTACCGTGCACTATTCAGTGTCCCCTCGACGATCACCAGTGGTGTACGGCCAGTGTAGGAGATCGCTCCCCACACCATGATGCCGGGTGTTGGCCCTGTGTGCCTCGGTCGTATGCAGTCCTGATTGTGGCGCTCACCTGCACGGCGCCAAACACGCATACGACCATCATTGGCACCAAGGCAGAAGCGACTCTCATCGCTGAAGACGACACGTCTCCATTCGTCCCTCCATTCACGCCTGTCGCGACACCACTGGATGCGGGCTGCACGATGTTGGGGCGTGAGCGGAAGATGGCCTAACGGTGTGCGGGACCGTAGCCCAGCTTCATGGAGACGGTTGCGAATGGTCCTCGCCGATACCCCAGGAGCAACAGTGTCCCTAATTTGCTGGGAAGTGGCGGTGCGGTCCCCTACGGCACTGCGTAGGATCCTACGGTCTTGGCGTGCATCCGTGCGTCGCTGCGGTCCGGTCGCAGGTCGACGGGCACGTGCACCTTCCGCCGACCACTGGCGACAACATCGATGTACTGTGGAGACCTCACGCCCCACGTGTTGAGCAATTCGGCGGTACGTCCACCCCGCCTCCCGCATGCCCACTTTACGCCCTCGCTCAAAGTCCGTCAACTGCACATACGGTTCACGTCCACACTGTCGCGGCATGCTACCAGTGTTAAAGACTGCGATGGAGCTCCGTATGCCACGGCAAACTGGCTGACACTGACGGCAGCGGTGCACAAATGCTGCGCAGCTAGCACCATTCGACGGCCAACACCGCGGTTCCTGGTTTGTCCGCTGTGCCGTGCGTGTGATCATTGCTTGTACAGCCCTCTCGCAGTGTCCGGAGCAAGTATGGTGGGTCTGACACACCGGTGTCAATGTGTTCTTTTTTCCATTTCCAGGAGTGTATATAATATTGTCTTCATGGACGTTTCGTGAAATTTATGTAATCGGATACAATATTCGTTGAGTCTTCTTGGAACGTACTCTCCCGGAATTTTAAGGGTAAACTACATCGTGATGCAAAATGCTTCTGCCACTCGAGTTGGCTGAGCATCTCCGTGACTTTTCGGGCTTATTAACGAACCTGGGGAGAAACGCGCTACTCCTCTCTAGATATTTCCTATTTCATCGAAGAATCCTATGTAGTACGAGTCCCAGACTGATGTGCAATTGTCAAGTATTGGTCGAACGAGGTTTTTACAGGTGGACTACACTTCCTGAAAATTATTCCAATGAGTATCAGGCTGGCAAATGTCTTTCCTACGATTAGTTTTACGTGGTCGTTCCAATTTCGCTCGCTCTGTTCGCATATTTTCAGATATTTAACGGATGTTACAGCCTGCAATCATCGATAATCGTGTAACTATACAATAACGGGTCATTCCGTCTACGTATGAGCAATTCGTTTATTAGGATATGGTTACAAGTTACAACATGTGTTCAGCATGGCCTCTCGGCTTATAAAAATGCTGCATCCCTATCACGGGATGGTCGACAGTTTCTCGTAAAATATCCGGTATAATCGGAACGATGCATCGTCGTATGCTATCCAGATCGGGAAGAGTCCATATACATCACTGATAGACACAATATTCCAGGAATCCCCACAGTCAGAAGTCACATGGATTTAGTCGGGTGATGTGAAATCCCACACATCTTGAAACTGCCTAGAAATGATGTAGTCATTACCGAATGTTTCTCGAAGCAGATGTTTCACCCAGCAAGCGACATGTGATGTTGCCAATCTTGCACAAAATAGTGCTGCGGACACGTGTGGGCAAAGCTGGAATCATATGCTGCACAAGAAGGTTTTTGTAACGTACTGATGTCACCGTACATCTAACAGACCTGTGTGGTGCCGTCTCCTCGAAGAAAAACGGACCAAGGATGAAGGAGCTTCTTAAACTACACCACAGTCACATAAGCTTACTGCAGTGGGTATTCCTGCACAGCACGTGGCGGAGTAGAGCCCCGTATGCGACAGTTCTGTGCACTCACGACAACGTGCTGAGTAAAATGTGCCAACTCCGTCCAAAGAATATTCGCTAGCCACATGTCATCCATTTCCATGGGTGGCATCAAACGAAGAACGAAGTCACGGTGTTGCTGTCTATCTTGGGGCTTCATTTGGTGCACATTCTGCATCTTTTAGGGATACCATGGAAAATGCACCGCAATATCTTTTGAACAGTTGACCAAGGAGGTACAGTTCCCGTGACATAGCTCAGGATCTGAGGCATGTGCTGCAAGGTCGGTCATAGCTACAGCAACTTCACCTCTGTCACAGGAATGAACCGCATCCCTCTTCCTGCCACATCATCTAATTCATCTGTTTCTTCAAATCTCATGATCATATTTTTTACCGATTTATTGACATGGAGCCTCTTCGCAACAGTTTCTGTCAGCCAATGCAGCGTTGCTACTGCTGCCTTTCTAATAAAACTACACACATGAAAAACAGTTTAGCATCACCCCAGTTCCCAGGACTCCTGAAAATAGACGTTCACTGTGGATATTGAATCACAGACACAGTCCCTTTGGCTGTTCAGACATGTCAGGAAACCCACCCAAAGATGTAAACAGCCACGCATGAACAGCGCCTATTAGATATTAGACGGATGGGGTCCGACAGCCCATCAGTTCCAGTCATTCCACCAGGAACGAGGGACACGGCTCGTGTTGTCTGTAGTTCAACTATGCCTAGACGGTCAATACCGCGGTGCGATCACGACCGCATTGTTACTTTGTTCCAGGAAGGGCTCTCAACAAGGGAAGTGTCCAGGCGTCTCGGGGTGAACCAAAGCGACGTTGTTCGGACACGGAGGAGATACAGAGAGACAGGAACTGTCGATGACATGCCTCGCTCAGACCGCCCAAGGGCTACTACTGCAGTGGATGACCGCTATCTACGGATTATGGCTCGGAGGAACCCGGACAGCAACGCCACCATGTTGAACAATGCTTTTCGTGCAGCCCCAGGACGTCGTGTTTCGACTCAAACTGTGCGTAATAGGCTGCATGATGCGCAACTTCACTGCCGACGTCCATGGTGAGGTCCATCTTTGCAACCACTACATCACGCAGCGCGGTGCACATGGGCCCAACTACATGCCGAATTGACCGCTCAGGATTGGCATCACGTTCTTTTCAGCGATGAGTGTCGCATATGACTTCAACCCGACAATCGTCGGAGACGTGTTTGGAGGCAACCCGGTCAGGCTGAACGCCTTAAACACACTGTCCTCCGAGTGCAGCAAGATGGAGGTTCCTTGCTGTTTTGAGGTGGCATTATGTGAGACCGACGTACGCCGCTGGTGGTCATGAAAGGTGCCGTAAGGGCTGTACGATACTTGAATTCCATCCTCCGTCCGATAGTGTAAAGTGGAACTGTTATATTTTTCAGCATACACCGCGAGCGCACTGATTAATGAACACACCTACGACCTGCGAAGTATACAGCGAGCGACCTGCGAAGTATACAGCCCGCACTGCAGCATTCGAAATGTCGATAATTGTAACCGCCCGGTACAATATGTTTGAGATGGCTGTGTGCGGAAAAACGTCGTGTACGTTTGTATAGCTACGGTTTAATATCACTATTGGCTATGGTGCTGTTTGCAGAAAGGTTAGTGACAAATTGAACATAGAGTTTTTTGTATCGAATAACTGCGTGCAATTCGCACTTGGTGGTAACATCCAACGGGAGCTCCATTCTCAACGGCTGCCAAGCCAAAACTGAGCGCCTCAGCGCGGCGTGCGCATGTTTACACACAGCGCGTGAAGCACTCTTCGTAACAGTGTGACCAACTGCCACACAAACAGAGTTCTGTACTTATAAAAAAATAGGAGACCTTTCTTTTGGGATTACCCTCGTATTTATTTTCTGTATTATTCAGCACATTGTCAGTTTTACACAGAAAGAGATGTGTAACTGTTAGTAAACATTAAAACACGCTTTTTATAAAGTACCAATTGGAAAATATGTATTTTTAACACATTCACCTCTAAGCGTTATCGTAGACGTCACATTACAGCTGTTGTACAATTCACGATAAACGTTCGAATGCCCTACCGTCAAGTTCGCATTTCTACTAATAGTAGCATGTAGAAATACGTTCAGATGAAATATGGGAACTTGGAAAATTACCTGTTTCGCGCAGTGTACTGAAAACTCTGGTAAACACTCTCATCATCACCATCGTCGTTTTCCAACTCCAGTTTCCCGGGTGTGGTTGTAGCATTATACAGAACCATTAACCCAGCTCAAGGGAGATAGGGCACCTTCCCTATCAACCACTTGAGTAATTCTTGCCTGGCGCATCACGCTGCGGGGGTGGGCATCCTCCAAATCAGTAGGCCGGTGTGAAAGGATGGCTACGTTCAGGCAGGGACCGGGCTCCATAGGGTATAACGTGGAAGCCATGCCCACAGTTACGGGTGAAGACCTTAACGGCACCCTCGGCAGAGAGTGAAACCTTCGGAAAGACGGAGATGGTGGATGAGGCAACCCATCCTCCCTGAGGATAATTAGAAGAGGACACCACTGCCTTGTGGAGAAGAGAGCTCTTCAAAGACTAAGGGAGTAAACCCGGAAAGAAAATCCTCAACTGTGTTAGGCCTAGCAAGTCAGCAGCTGAACAGATGTATACTGCTTTCAAACAAAAACCAAGCCTCGGACGGAAGAATGAGTTAAACATAAGACATGCTCGAAGTAATGACGGTCAAATGCCTGATGCTCATCGATGATACCAGAAGAGGCAAAACCTTCCCAAAAAGAAACGACTGAAAATTTGATACACTCAGTATCTTCACTCTTATCAACAATTGTAAAGAACTAGTAGATTTTATGGACAGGCGTAAGATCAGGATATTGGGGTTGAGTGAGACAAAGTGGAAAAGCCGTGACAAGAAATCACTGAGAAATGGATATGTGCTATACTGGAGTGGTAACAGCAGGGAATCCAAATATGGAGCTGACTTTGTCCTCCATAAAGATATAGACATACAGACAGACGTCAAATACGTGAGTGAGAGATGAGGCTAAGGGCTGGTAATGCACAGCATACTGTTTTGCAAGTATGTGTACCACAGAGAGGATGCACCATGGAGGAGGAACATGAAGAACAAATAACAGAGGAGAACACTATCGTCATGGGCGATCTGAAATGCTCAAGTCCTCCATAAAGATATAGACATACAGACAGACGTCAAATACGTGAGTGAGAGATGAGGCTAAGGGGCTTGTAATGCACAGCATACTGTTGTGCAAGTATGTGTACCACAGAGAGGATGCACCATGGAGGAGGAACATGAAGAACAAATAACAGAGGAGAACACTATCGTCATGTGCGATCTGGAATGCTCAAGTTGGTAAAGAAAGACTAGGATATGAAAACATCATCGGTCCTCATGGTTATGGGAACAGAAACCCGGAAGGAGAGAACCTAATTGATTTCTGTGGGCGAAACAACCTAACCATAAAAAACACGTGGTATCAGAAGAGGGATGGTAAGCTCAAGACTACGATGGACTTCATCATCACTGATAGAAAAGTTGGTCAGTATGTTACGGATGCTAAAGTCATAAGCAGTGAGTGGCTAGATAGCGACCACCGGCTATTAACTGCTGTTCTAAAACATGTTCAAGTGCCAAAATTTAAACAAAAGACAATGCCAAGGGTTAGGACTTGGCTGCTGAAGGACGTGGAAAAGAATAGACAGTATAAAGCACGAATAGCAGCCAAGTTAGCCAAAACTGAGAAAAGAGGAGTAGAAGACGAATGTTCCTTATACAAAGAAACCCTTTAGGTGGAAACATCGGGTAAAGAAAACAGTAAATGATAGGAACGTACTGAAAAGGAAATTAGACCATGAAAAAGAGAAGACATATGATAGACGAAATGAACTGGCAATTGAACATCTAGCTCAGGAATACCAGAGAAAGAAGACTCATCCAGGAAGAAAAAGAAAAGTGCTGAGAAGACTTTACTACAAGGACACAGGAAGATTATCAGGGAAGTAGGAAAATACTTTACAAAGTATTAACGAGCAAACGAGATTAGAATGTAAATATCTTTGCCCTGAAATCAGATGACGGTGACTTAACACGAACAGAGGAAGAGATCAGGGATTAAATGAAAAAGTACTTCAAGATGCTACCAAATGGAGATTGGAACAACATAACCATCAACGACTGTGGGATAATTAATGAAGTCCAACATATCGGACACCCATTAACATGGCGTGAGTTAGAAATTTCATTAATGAGCATGCGGAACGGAAAGTCGACACGCTTTGACGATCTCAGCTCAAAACTGATAAAGGCAGCTGGTACATTAGGCTTAAATTGGCTATATAATTATCAGTGGTTCGGAAAGAAAACAAAATCCCAGAAGACTGGAGTAAAGGGGTCATCATCTCTCTGTTCAAAAAGGGCAATCGACGAAAATGTGGAAATTACAGAGGCATCACCCTGCTGTCACACACCTTGAAGCTGCTAGAAAAGATCACAGAACTGAGAATTAGAAAGATAGTGGAACCTTCACTTGAGGAAGAAAAACATGAATTCAGGAAAGACCGAGGTACTATTGATCTTATTTTTGTAGTAAGAATGTTGTCCGCCCCCGGTAGCTGAGTGGTCAGCGCGACAGACTGTTAATCCAAAGGGCCCGGGTTCGATTCCCAGCTGGGTCGTAGACTTTCTCCGCTCAGGGACTGGCTGCTGTGTTGTCATCATCATCATTACATCCCCATTGACGCGCAAGTCACCGAAGTGGCGTCAAATCGAAAGACTTGCACCAGGCGAGCGGTCTACCCGACGGGAGGCCCTCGTCACACGACATTTCATTTTCAGTAAGAATGTTGACAGAAAAGTACTGAGAATAAGGAAGAAATCTTGTGATTGTATTTGAGGACATTAAAAAAGCGTACGACAGTGTTCCTCGAAACGAGATATGGGAATGTTTGGAAGTCCTAAAGGTGTCAAAGTACATAACTGACAAAGTCAAGATGCTATACCAAAAGTGTTACAGCCGTGTCCAGATAGGCAACAGACGATCAGAATGATAAATACTCTACGATCAGGAATTCGACGTGTCGGAAAGCGCCGACTGTAGCAGGCGCACTGCCGCAGCGGAAGCCGTAAAAATGCATCATATCTGCATATTCTTCATTAGTGTACATGTGTGACATTTTAGCCGGCGCGTGTGCGAACACAGTTAACCGATGCATCTCTCTGCCACACTCTCACTCCCTCGCACTACTTCCCTCACAACACATCACGGACAACTACCCGTTCAACGGGCTAGTTTCGTGGCAGAAAGATATCCCGAGCAAAGATTGTGAAAGCAACTAGGTAGGCTGGGTTGAATAAAACTTCAAGGAGGTTCGGTGGATAAGACACATACGTGTACGCTAGTAGATCACAAATATACATCAAATACACTACTGGCGATTGAAATTCCTACACCAAGAAGAAATGCAGATGATAAACGGGTATTCATTGGACAAATATATTATACTAGAACTGACATGTGATTACATTTTCACACAATTTGGGTGCATAGGTCCTGAGAAATCGTCCGCAGCTCGAGGTCGTGTGGTAGCGTTCTCTCTTCCCGCGCCCGGGTTTCCGGGTTCGATTCCCGACGGGGTCAGGGATTTTCTCTGCCTCGTGATGACTGGGTGTTGTGTGCTCTCCTTATGTTAGTTAGGTATAAGTAGTTCTAAGTTCTAGGGGAGTGATGACCATAGACGTTAAGTCCCAGAGTGCTCAGAGCCTGAGAAATCAGAACCCAGAACAACCACCTTTGGTCGTAATAACGGCCTTGATACGACTGGGCATCGAGTCAAACAGAGTTTCGATGGCGTGTACAGGTACAGCTGCCCATGCAGCTTCAACACGATACCACAGTTCATCAAGAGTAGTGACTGGCGTATTGTGACAAGCCAGCTGCTCGGCCACCATTGACCAGACGTTTTCAGTTGGTGAGAGATCTGGAGAATGTGCTGGCTAGGGCAGCAGTCAAACATTTTCTGTATCCAGAAAGGCCCGTACAGGACCTGCAACATGCGGTCGTGCATTATCCTGCTGAAATGTAGGGATTCGCAGGGATCGAATGAAGGGTAGAGCCATGGGTCGTAACACATTTGAAATGTAACGTCCACTGTTCAAAGAGCCGTCAATGCGAGCAAGAGGTGACCGAGACGTGGAACCAATGGCACCCCATACCATCACGCCGGGTGATACGCCAGTATGGCGATGACGAATACACGCTTCCAATGTGCGTTCAGCGCGATGTCGCCAAACACGGATGCGACCATCATGATGCTGTAAACAGAACCTGGATTCATCCGAAAAAATGACGTTTTCCCATTCGTGCACCCACGCTCGTCGTTGAGTACACCATAGTAGGCGCTCCTGTCTGTGATGCAGCGTCAAGGGTAACCACAGCCATGGTCTCCTAGCTGATAGTCCACGCTGTTGCAAACGTTGTCGAACTGTTCGTGCAGATGGTTTTTGTCTTGCAAACGTCCCCATCTGTTGACTCAGGGATCGAGACGTGGCTGCACGATCCATTACAGTCATGCGGTTAAGATGCCTGTCATCTCGACTGCTAGTGATACGAGGCCATTGGGATCAAGTACGGCGTTCCGTATTGCCCTCCTCAACCCACCCATTCCATATTCTGCTAACAGTCATTGGATCTCGACCAACGCGAGCAGTAATGTCGCGATACGATAAACCGCAATCGCGATAGGTTACAATCCGACCTTTATCAAATTCGGACACTTGATGGTACGCATTTCTCCTCCTTACACGAGGCATCACAACAACGTTTCACCAGGCAACGCCGGTCAACTGCTGTTTGTGTATGAGAAATCGGTTGGAAACGTTCCTCATGTCAGCACGTTGTAGGTGTCGCCACAGGCGCCAACCTTGTGTGAATGCTTTGAAAAGCTAATAATTTGCATACCGCAGTATCTTCTTCCTGTCGGTTAAATTTCGTGTCATTTCGTGGTGTAGCAATTTTAATGGCCAGTAGTGTATGTTCTTTCTCGGGAACCATATTCCCATATGAAATTTTCTGCTTCAAATGAGCGTTCGCGTCAGATCCCTGAATAGTGATCACGCCTTCTGCGACACCGTGTGTATAGATCAGTCCAGAATGAATAGAGAGCAGTGGGTGATTCATACGATGTGCTAATTCTCAAGCTTCTCTTCGGCAACAGTGAATTGTGGATCCTGTGCTATTGGAACATTGCCATGTGTCTCCTCCACAAACACACATCAGTCTTCTGGGTGCTACATTCCCATGAACTCGAATTTGGATGGCGGCTCGGACATTCTTTGCTGATTACGTCGAACAATCTTTTTTCAGAAATCGTTAATGAAAGGATTTTTCGTCACTTGGAACTTGTTTTCCGTCACTCAGCAGCAATAAGAATTTTCCTAGCCTTTACTTGAAATTAATGTTTTAGCCGGCAGTACATAAAACGTTTGTAACTGTATCATTGTAACTGTTTATATAGTACGAATAAGTTGCAACATAAACTTGTATCATTTCAAAATGGTTTTTCGGCTTACAGCTGTCACCTTATTTATGTCATTTCATTGTAAGGTAGTCATTTTTGTTACTGTTTTCGTGGAATAAAAAAAAAATTGGTCAAAAACGTGGTCAGCGTGGGAGAATGTCAAGCAAGCGGTCTGGATTCGATCCCCGGTCGGGTCGATGATTTTCTTCCCTCGGGGAATCGGTGCTGTGTTGTCTCTATCATCAGCCGGCCGGAGTGGCCGAGCGGTTCTAGGCGGTACAGTGTGGAACCGCGCGACCGCTACGGTCGCAGGTTCGAATCCTGCCTCGGGCTCGGATGTGTGTGCTGTCCTTAGGTTAGTTAGCTTTAAGTAGTTGTAAGTTGTAGGGGACTGATGACCCAGAAGTTCAGTCCCATAGTGCTCAGAGCCATTTGAACCATTTTTTTGTCTCTATCATCATTTCATCCTTATCGACACGCAAGTCGCCGAATTGGTGTCAACTAAAAGAAGTGGACCAGGCGACTGGTCTACCCCACGGGAAGCCATAGCCGCATGGACATTTCATTTCATTTCACCTTCAATTTAGGGGTATGCTGGACGATTAGAGAATATAACTGGAAAACAATGAAATGTATCAGGAAATAGATCGGAGGGGAATATATAGTTATGACATGGAGGCTGCCGGAACATGTCGCCTGGCACATATATGACAGACGAAACAAGGAAGTTGTCTGGTACATCCCAAGAGATAATGGAAGACTGAGGAAGTGACTTCACGGTAGTTAGGGAAATGACCTTACAAGTCATGTGGCCGACATGCTCAGTTACCGCCTAAGAACGCAGTGTATGGAAACGTCTGGACTGAGGCATAGTATATCTGAAGCAGTTGCTGATGTAATACTGTAGTTTCCTTGGCTTATCCATTATCAGTCTGAGATTTTCATATCTCGCTGTTTAATCTGCGGAATTTTTCACTCCGAAACGCGTCTTATATGGTCATGATACGGGTACAGCACTCGAGCATAATGCGCCAATATCTCGCGCGTGGATTTTTTGCTATGAACTGTGCTCTCTGCATATGACGGACGGGTAGTCTAACAGGTTAGGCGAGGCCAGTGCGGGCTTCGCCTGTGCGGCCTCGATGCTCCTGGTAAACGGTGCATCGAGCCGTACTTACTATTAGACATTTCGTGACATCAGCGGATACGTATGTTTTTGCTGGATTCTCAGCGAAAATATTTTCGATTTTCTGTTACCGTAATCAACGTAATTAAATTAAACTCTCCTCACAATCTGCAGACGGCTTGTTTGTTGGCGTTATTGAGAATAATAGACCATGGCCTATCCACAATTAGCGGGAAAATTGCACACGTGTCTTCTGTGCACCCCTGTAGCGTCCTTTATGAAGCCAATGAGGAAGTAGGTTTAAATTTTAACATCCCGTCAATGTCTAGGTTATTAAAGACGGTGAACCAGTTCAGAACCGAAGGAAGAAATCCACGTCGACCTTTCTGGAGGAACCACCTTTCCATTCACCTTAAGCGTTTTAGGGAAAACACGCGAAACCACAGTCAGCAAAGCTGGAGTACCATTTGAACCAGTCTTCCCGAACTCTGGTGCAGTGCCTGAGACAATGCGGTCCTCCACTAATCTTCAAATTCTTAGAGGTAGTCAAAATACACTGCCCACAAAGTACGTCCCACACATCCTTTTGGAAAAGACTATATAGCAGAGATAATAAACCTCGCTTTTTGTGGGGAAATATGCGAACCATATCCGTTATTAATATCAGAGTGAAGATCTTTCTGAAAGTGAAGAACTCCTAGCAAACATACCCACTAAATTTTATAAGTACTTTCAGACATGCTGACTTGGACCTAATATTTCTAAAGTAGGAATATGTCTTTCCCACCTCTCCAATACTCTAGCATCACAAAGATCACTCACATGATTTTCTGTCCCATTAGATAGAACGCTTTTCCAACACAACTAAGAAGGTGCAAACATGAGTGAACGTCGTGAGGAACTTGTCAGGTAGTACGTGGGGAGCAAACGCTTCAGTTGTCCGTGGGGAATCCCTTGGGTTGGCATACTCTGCCGCAGGATACTGCGTACACGTTTGGCTCCGCAGCGCTTGTGTGAAGAAAGTTGACGTTCATTTGAACGCAGCTATTGGAACCGTTAGTGGCGCTGTCAAATCTACGCCCACATGCTGGCTGTCAATACTGTCGAACATCTATCCAGCTCATCTTCGTCTACAGGCGACTCTCTAGAATCACTGTCATAGAATTTGTAAAAGTTAGTTAAATGTGAGCAGGTCTCGCGCACTCTCTGACACTTCCGTATATATATATATATATATATATATATATATATATATATATATATATATATATATATATATATACGGAAAAAACCACGATATATATATATATATATATATATATATATATATATATATCGTGGTTTTTGCTTCCAATCGATGTTGATACTGGCAAGATCGTACCAAAATCTCTACTGTAGTTCCTCAGACTAACCCGGACGTACAAAAAGAAGCGAACAGGGGACTTCAGTTTATGTATCTGGAGATGACAGGACCTGTTGAAGGTAATGATTAGTTTAATGAGCACACATTATCGGTTGAGACTAAATCAAAAAATGACAAAAGCAATGAGGAGTAGCAGAAATGTGACTATCGACAAACTTAACATCCGAACTGGGGATCACGAGGTGAATGAAGTAAAGGGATTCTGCTGCATTATCAGCAAACTAGCTCGAAAGTGTTGCTGAACGAAAGGAGTTTACTGGTATCAAACATCGGCCTTAATTTGAGAAATTAATTTCTAAGAATGTACGCTTGGAGCGTAGTATTGTCTGGAAGTGAGTTATGGTCTGTGGAGAAACCTCAAACGAAGGGAATCAAAGCGTTTCAGAGATGATGATATAGAAGGATTTTGAAAACGTTTGCATATCCTAGAACATTCGATGGATAGGCAAATAGCAGCACTCTCCATCGAGGACACAGTTCTGTCCTCTCTGTACGTTGGTGTCAGTAATAAACGTGCTTTAGTGCTAAGCGGTATACTTAATTAACAACCCTGCTTTCGGATTTGGACTGATTGTGGTTACGAGTAATACTGTTTGTCGCAGACGCCGGGTATTTCAAAACTTCTTAATTGTGGCTCCAATTAGACAACCAAAAATCCATCGTCTATACGGACATGAACCGGAAAAAAGGCACTATATCGTTTCCGGGATCCGCAAAACTCAATAAACCAATGGATTCTAAAACACCAACAAGTCAGCTGCACATCTGGAACCCAACAGTGTTTTCCGGAGACGTTGGTAAGAACCTGACGAAATGGCGTGCTATGTTTGACAAATGTGTACATTTACTTGGATAGCAAAATCCAGCAGTGGCCGAGAACAACGAAAAAAAGCCCAACTGCTGACAAATTCCATGTCGAACTGAAGGAAACGTATTGTGACAATAAGCAGCAAGCCTGCGTAGCGGCCGGCCGGAGTGGCCGAGCGGTTCTAGGCGCTTCACTCTGGAACCGCGCAACCGCTACGGTCGCAGGTTCGAATCCTGCCTCGGTCATGGATGTGTGTAATGTCCTTAGGTTAGTTACGTTTAAGTAGTTCTAAGTTCTAGGGGACTGATGACCTGAGAAGTTAAGTCCCATAGTGCTCAAAGCCATTTGAACCTGCGTAGCGGAATAACAATTGGAGAACAGGGCCCAAAGTCATGGGGAAACGACACATGTTACATAAAGAATGTTTTGACTCTATTCCACATGGTGAAACCGAACATGAGAGAAGTTGACAAAAGCATACACTTGATGAAAGGGGTCATGGAATACATGCATCAAGTTCTTTTCGCATGTCACTGCAAGAACAAATCATTGAGTGGTGACAGCACGCCGAGGAAAAGTGGCAGAAAAAGTGATGGACGAGACAACGTTCTGTAAAGTATGTATGTAGAACTATAAACGGATCCTAGCCAAGGCTCGTCAAACGTTACGTACCAAGAATAATGGAGATGTAACCCTTGTGCGCAATTTCTGGTTAAGCCACCTCTCAAGGACAATTTAAAAATTACAGGGTCGCCACTAGCCCAAGCACTTCCTAACAACCGAGCGAGGTGGCGCACTGGTTAGACACTGGACTCGCATTCGGGAGGACGACAGTTCAATCCCGCGTCCGGCCATCCTGATTTAGGTTTTCCGTGATTTCCCTAAATCGCTCCAGGCAAATGCCGGGATGGTTCCTTTGAAAGGGCACGGCCGACTTCCTTCCCCGTCCTTCCCTAATCCGATGAGACCGATGAACTCGATGTCTGGTCTCCTTCCCCAAAACAACCAACCAACCAACCCTTCCTAACAATTAAGAAAAGACCGAACTGGAAATTATCAGTTCAAGTAAATTAAGAATTTAATTATAAGAATGCCAGTTTTTTTAAAGACACTAACAAGATGAACAGCATTGTATGTCGTATATCAACGAGCTTGTTTAATTAAATTGATTTGTCCTTCCATTTTTGTTCATCACAAGCAAGCAGATTAACTTGAAAAAATCAGCGAATAGAAAATTAATTTGAAAACTGGCATCAATGAGAAAGATAAAGGACGCAGAGTTTATCTTTTACGTAGCACATTTATTTCATTACTGAATTTGATGCATAGCCCATGAATACACATGACTGGTGCATGAATGAAAAATTTAACTAAATAATTCGTCAAAAATGGTAGAAAAGCGCAATTAAAAAAGGAAAAACACACAAAAGGGAAGTTGAACACAATAATTGAATCATTCCATCTACACACCCACGACAGAAATAGTTCAGAGAGATACCTATCACCATTATTCTCATGCACCCGCTTGGAAAGATGTTCATCCGATTCGCAAGGTTTGTATAGTAGGTATACAACATGGAATCCGCGCCTGCCGCTTCAGAACGGCCGAACTTCAGCACGTGGTAAACTTGATTACGAGTGAACTGTTCAGAAATTAGACATTAAACCAGGCACAAATGTAAGAAACTGTAATGGTGCAATAGCAGAATGATTTTGCCGTCACGAAATAAAATTAACTCGGCAAGGCAGAAACCCTCTCTAGGAGCTACGAACTGTACTCACCAACCGCTATCTGCAGAGTGTCCTTTCTCCACCGAGCTTCGCCTAACTAGCGGTGCAACGGAAGCTACCAGCGGGAGCTTCTGCCACCAACCTTACAGACAAACCAACCTCAGACTAAAAGGGGTAAACCTCTCTGTCCAGGTACTGGGATCCTAAGTTGGTCATCCTGTGATACCCTCCAAACGAGAAGCAAACATCACCTGCTCCTAGCAGACGACAACCAACTCAGCGTCCCCCACAAAAGAAACCCGAAACCACTCGTAAAAACACTCATTCAGTCACATTTACGCACACATAGGGTGGGGTGAAGGGAAAAACGTAAATAAATACAGGTCATGCTTCCTATGGAACACAAAAAAATCAAACATTATATCATCTAATAAGCCTTAGTTTGAATGCTCAGTCTTTCTGGGAGAGTTAATAAATTAAATCGCAATCAGGCGGTGGACAGAATAGGATGCACAAAATCCAGTGAGACAAGCGTCTATGAAACGACTCCACAGAGACGTTTCAGTTCCTATGGCGGTGATGGAAGACCGCTATTACGTCGCCTCTCTCATACGCCACGTAGTAAGAGCAGTCTTTGGCAATCAGAAGTGCCAGACCGATTACACTATTTATTTTGAGTCATCAATCTTCTGACTGGTTTGATGCATTCCGCCACGAATTGCTCCCTTGTGCCAATCTTTTCATCTCAATGTAGCACTTGCAAACTACGTCCTCTTATTTTCTGGATGTATTCGAATCTCTGTCTGCCTCTACAGTTTTTACCATCTGCAGCTCCCTCTAATACCATGGAAGTTACTCCCTGACGTCTTAACGAACGTTCTGTCCCTTCTTCTTGTCAGTGTTTTCCATGCATTCCTTTCCTCGCCGATTCTGCGGAGAAACTCCTCATTGCTTACCCAATCAGTCCACCTAATTTTCAACATTCTTCAGTATCAGCACATCTTAAATGCTTCGATTCTCCTCTGTTCTGGGTTTCTCACAGTCCATGTCTCACTCCCATACAATGCTGTAGTACAAACGTACATTCTCAGACATTTCTTCCTCGAATTAAGGTCTATATTTGATACCAGTAGACTTCTCTTCTCCAAGAATCCTCTTTTTGTCAATGTCAGTTTGCTTTTAACGTCCTCATTACTCCGTTCGTCACGGGTTGTTGTTTTCTGCCTAGGTATCAGAATTCCTTGACTTCGCCTACTTCGTGATCACCAACTTTGATTTTAAGCTGCTCTCATTTCTACTACTTATATTACTTACGTCTTTTACGGTTTATTCTCCATCCATATTTTGTACTCTTAGACTGTTCATTCCATTCAACAGCTCCTGTAATTCTTCTTCAGTTTCAGTGAGGATAGAAATGTCGTCATCGGATCTTATCAGTGATATTCTTTCACCCTGAATCTCAATCCCATTCTTGGACCATACTTTTATTTTCGTCATTGCTCCTTCAATGCATGGATTGAACAGTAGGGGTGAGAGACTGCCTCCCTATCTTACACTCTTTTTAATCCGAGTACGAGAGGGAGAAGCCATGACTGTCGACGTACGTCAGGGGCTAATAGACAATATTGAACAAGAGGTGCATCGATCTGTAGCATTAGCCGAGCAGTCTTAGGCGCTGCAGTCATGGACTGTGCGGCTGGTCCCGGCGGAGGTTCGAGTGCTCCCTCGGGCATCGGTGTGTGTGTTTGTCCTTAGGATAATTCAGGTTAAGTAGTGTGTAAGCTTAGGGACTGATGACCCTAGCAGTTAAGTCCCATGAGATTTCACACACATTTGAACATTTGATCTGTAGCACTAATCTCCGCCAGTAGTCGAACGTCTCATGAAGAATTGACTCGACCAACTTGGACTTACGCCACAGTCGTTAAACGACAACCCAGCATCCAACAAACTCATCTGCCAGGTATAACACCCCACGAAGGCACAGACATTTGGAGGACGGAGAACTCCACGCCCGTATGTTTCCACTGTGGACGCTCTGGACGCACTGTACGATATCCCAGTGAAAGAGGAAGAGTGTTCGATGACTATTACGCTGCAAGATGTCAACCATGACCACAGTGCTATTCACGCCAATTAGCTGAAGACGATTATATTTGACCTGCGGGCCGAATCCCGTTGCCGTACCCGGGACGATGTGATCCCAAACACTCCGCAGCCGTTTCCCGTCGCCGTACAGATGTACCACGGCTCGCCTAGGCGCCCCATCTGGAAAATCGCGAGAAGCGACCATCTGCGTAGGTGAGGCCGCCACGTATGAAAATCCTTCGTGGACGACAGTTACCGAGATGACAGCGAACCTCATCGACGGCCAATCTCTCCAGACGGCTGTCGACTCAGTAGCTTTCTTTCTGTTATGCTGAACGCTTATTGATGCCAAAATTTGCGTCACTGGCTGCCGTGCTGCGGGTCGCCAATTCAAATCCGAATACCAGCAAGTACACTCATGTTCAGAAAAAAAAAACAGAACGCCTTGAACGACTGGAGAAACAATGTTCATATTCACAGGACATGTTCATTAGTATGTACTGCAGAAATGAACCATGTCGGCCCACGGGTTCAGAGTCATCACCGATATCGCGGCGCAACACCACCTACCGGTAAAATGTGCCTGCGGCTCTCGTTGTCGCCATAAATCGAAGGTAATGGATCAGTGTGACTTGAGAGCCGTGCAGGAAACCTCGCAGACGAACTCGCGAACCATACCTTCAAATCGGTAAGTTTGAAAGAGGGCGCATTATTGGCATGAGAGAATGCGATGCATCCAACCGGGAAATTGCTTCTCGTGTGGGACGAAGTCTTTTGGCAGTACAGCGGATATGTGCCGAACTGCCGGCCGGTGTGGCCGAGCGGTTCTAGGCGCTTCAGTCTGGAACCGCGCAACCGCTACGGTCGCAGGTTCGAATCCTGCCTCGGGTATGGATGTGTGTGATGTCCTTAGGTTAGTTAGGTTTAAGTAGTTCTAAGTTCAAGGGGACTGATGATCTCAGATTTTAAGTCCCATAGTGCTCAGAGCCATTTGAACCATTTTTTTGTGCCGAACACGACGAGATGGATCAAGTCGCACCACCCAGACCACCCCTTGAGATATGGCACTAAGCACTATGGGACTTAACTTCTGAGGTCATCAGTCCCAAATGGTTCAAATGGTTCTGAGCACTATGGGACTTAACATCTGAGGTCATCAGTCTCCTAGAACTTAGAACTACTTAAACCTAACTAACCTAAGGACATCACACACGTCCATGCCCGAGGCAGGATTCGAATTTGCGACCGTAGCAGCAGCGCAGTTCCGAACCGCTCGGCCACACTGGCCGGCCCACCTCCTGAGAAGATCGACACATCATCCGAATGGCATTGCATGACAGATCTGCGTCCTCCTCTGCTCTGGCGCAACAGTGGAACAGTGTAACGCATCGTACACTATCAGACGTGACAGTCCGTCGCCGTTTATTACGGCATGAGTTACGTGCGCGTAGTCCACTTCTCCGCCTACCTTCGACGAATGTGCAGAAACACACTAGACGGCAATGGTGTATGCAACTACGTTACTGGATACAGGAATGGCATCAGATAGTGTTTTCGGACGAATACAGGTTCTGTTAGTTTGAAAATGATGGCCGCAATTTGGTTCGCCGCCTACAGGGGGAGCGGCATCGCAGTGACCGCAATCGCACAAGACATACAGAGCCAGCTCAGGCTCTTAAGGTGTGGGGTGCTACTAGGTACAGCCACAAATCACAGCTGGTGCGTGTCCACTGCTCTGTGACCAGTGTGGCCTACGTGGCGACCCGCAGCCATACCTTTTCTGCACAACATCCCAGGCGCCATTTTTAAGCAAGACAATGCACGACCACATGTTGCTGCACGAACACGTGCCTTCTTGGTTTCGCAGGATGTCAGCCTTTTGCCCTGGCTCGCGAGATCAAACTTATCGCCAGTCGAAAATGCATGGAATACGGTGAAACCACGGGTGCAGTGCTGTGACCCAATGCCAACCACCACAGACGAACTTTGAGACCAGCAGCACGCATGGCTATGGCACCGGGCGCCTTTCACTCTTTAGACACATCTGTGCCATCACGCATGGAACGAGTTATCAGGGCTCATGGGGGGCCCAGTGCCTACTGGGCAACAGGACACATGCTGAACAGAGGTGACTGAAATGCTAATCATTTCTGTAGAACGTACCAATTAATGTACATGTCCTGTGAATATGAACGTCCTATCTCTAGTCGCTCAAGGTGTTCTGCTTTTTCTGTACATGAGTATATCATTTATTTAGTATTTATCATTTCTAGAAACGTCTCGAAATTGCTTATGTTCGTAATGGTTGCACATTCTGAAACGTTCGAGATTTGTAAAAGTAGTCGCACTTTCTGTGCAGCAACCAGTTCTGTTCTGTCTGTACGTTGGTGTTTGTAATAAATATGCTTTCCGTGTTAGGTGTTGTGCTTCATTGACAACCCTGCTTTCGGGCTTGGGCTTGATTGTGGTTACGACGTGACAATATCTTTCTCACTTGTGACTTATGCTGATTAACAACCTGCAAATCAAAGGACTGCTGTGGTGGAAGAAATAACATCCGCTGGCGCTGTCTACACTCCAGCGTGGCTTGACGTTTTGAATGGCTCTGAGCACTATGCGACTTAACTTCTGAGGTCATTAGTCGCCTAGAACTTAGAACTAATTAAACCTAACCAACCTAAGGACAACACACACATCCATGCCCGAGGCAGGATTCTAACCTGCGACGATGGTGGTCGGTCGGCTCCAGACTGTAGCGCCCAGAACCGCATGGCCACTCCGGCCGGCGAAGTGGCTCGACGTGCGGAGTTATTTAGTCTTTCTTACCTATAGGGTAAAGTGCCCATATTTCGGGTGGGTGACTAATGCCGGATCGCTGAATATCTCTCTTGCTTGGTGCTGCATTCCGTAGCTCACTTCGACAACCAGTAGCGAAGGTCATTCTAATACGCCATTATGAGTCTGATTACGGTGCTGTTAACGTTTCGCTCTCTACAGCTATTTTTACATCGTGGTCGAGACAAACATTTTCTACAGAGTTCCGTTGGGAGTGCTTCCTCAAGCCAGGTATGACGTACCATCAAAATATTTCATATGAGACAATAGTTCGAAGCACGCCGTTTCTTATCTAATAGATAAGTGTGTCATCCACCCCTCACTTAAGTGTCAGGCTGTGCATAAATAGAAGTAAGAGATGGTGCCTAATTGCGGGTAGTAATAGGTTGCATCATATCAGGTGCCACTACTAATCGGTCTAGCAGCTCCTCAGTTGGTCAGGCCGAATGCACTAGGCATCTTGCTTCCCCTCAAGGGAAAATCTCTGGCCGTACTGGGTACTGAAACCAGGTCCCCCCAAATGACAGAGCCGCGCTGACCATTCAGTCTCATCTGCCGCGCTGTAAAATTATTACGGAAGATAATCGCAAACGCCCCGCTTTCATACTGCTTTATCCTTGGATTAATTGCAAAGAAAGTGAATAGAGCACGTTTTCATCAAACAGACGTTAAGCATTAATACATAGAGACGTTGAATACGTGGCGGAAATAGTGTACAATCGAAGAGGCGCAAGGTAATAAATTCGCTAAAATCGAATGTAAGGTAAATGAAACAATGTTTGGGAAAGATAATGTAAATGAGGTCATCCGCTATGGACAAATCCTCCTCCGCAACTGAATGCTCAGCACGGTTGAGTGCCATGTAGAGGGTCCGGATTCGATACCCGTAACTGCCGGGGATTTTTCCTCAGTGGCAGGGCTGGAACGGGTCGCTCTCAGGCTCGTGATACCAGTTGAGGAGCCACTTGAGCGAGATGTAGCGGCTTCAGATCACGAATACACTCTGTGTCCCAGCTCTGTTAGAACTGTTTGTGTGGAATTGCAAACTGCATTGATATCTCGTGGCGAATTGCGGCGTTATGATCCTTGAAGTTTCAACAATAGCCATATAGAAGGTCAAAGTCACTGCAGCAGGCTTCCTGATCACAAATGTAACAGAATGTGTCTGTTTCTTGTCGGAAAACGGCGGAGGAGCTGCGAGGCAGCATCACGTTTTTTGAGCTCTCCGTCGTTTGCAGGCGAGAATTCGTCGAATTCTACACGAATACTAAGAGTCAGGTTCCTGGTCGCCCCTCCACGATACTTACCCAGCCAACAAAGTGAAGACTGTGTGCGAGTTTTTGGCCCGCATGTGGATCAGAGTCCTACATCGGACATCGTATTTGCCGGACTTGGTTCCAGCCGACTTCTTATTTCCCGAATTGAAGTTAGCAATGAAAGGACACAATTACGATGCATTTGAGGACAGTCCAGAAAAGTACTGAAATAATGAATGCAGTTCCAAAAAAGGACTATAGGCTCCATTTCAAAACACTTTTAAAACGATTTCAGCACTGTATTGATCCACGGGGAGTCTTATTTTGAATAAATAAAGTTATTTTCTGTACATAATCCATGACTTTTATTTTTCATGCCACAGTTCTGGATACACAATGTACTGACAACGGCCAGGAGAGTTGTATGCTGACCCCATGCCCTCCATACTAACCCAATGATGGCGTACGCGGAGGATGACACAATAGTCAGGCAGTAGCGATGAGCCGTCCGACGGCTGCCGACAGAGTGTGCGTTAGTTTACTTCATTGTCAAATACAAGAATGAGATTAAACCGCTTAACATCACCACCAACATCATAGTGCAAGAAAATTCAAAATAAGGTTACAAGCTTATACTGTAATCATGATATTGCGTGTGAGAGAGATTGTAAGTCACTTGAGTTGATGGAGAGTTAAGCCAGAAACGAATACCGATTATTTAGATGAGATGAAGAGCAAGAACAAAGGCATAAGGTTTCCCACAGTACATTCGAATGCACAATGCAATTCGAAAAGACCGTGCGGGGTAGCGGGGTAGCCTTGCCACCGTTCGCGCGGCACCGCCCGTCGGAGGTTCGACTCCTCTCTCTGGAATGGGCGTGTGTGTTGTCCTTAGCGTAAGTTAGTTTAAGTTAGATTAAGTAGTGTGTAAGCCTAGAGACCGGTGATCTCAGCAGTTTGGTCCCATAGGAACTTACCATAAATTTTCCAATCAGTAAAGGACACAATACTACATAAAGTTAAAGCACGTGTGAGTTCCAGCCACATAAATACAAGCCGGCCGAAGTGGCCGTGCGGTTAAAGGCGCTGCAGTCTGGAACCGCAAGACCGCTACGGTCGCAGGTTCGAATCCTGCTTCGGGCATGGATGTTTGTGATGTCCTTAGGTTAGTTAGGTTTAACTAGTTCTAAGTTCTAGGGGACTAATGACCTCAGCAGTTGAGTCCCATAGTGCTCAGAGCCGTTTGAACCACATAAATACAACTCGAATACTCGTCGATCGTTGCAGTTCCACCGTATTGCTGCAAGTTGTGTGTTGAATGCCGCTAGGAATAAGGGTGCTTTGAGCATGGTGCTACGAGGAGCCCAAACTGAAATACTCGCTCAGTGCTTCTTCGTGCCCCTAAGGGTACGTTTACGTTGCAGTTTCGCTGCTGGCACGTCATACCTCGTACCTCGCTGCTCGCCACGACTCATGTTGCGCGTACGCTGCAACCTCGCTGCTCGCTGGGAATAATTAGCCTGCAGCTGTTCACTTAGCTAGCACGGTTTTGCTGGAGAGACCCTGAAGCAGCCAATCGTCTCTCAAGTTTCAGGACATACGGTGGTGGTCGCGGCCCAAAACACGAAACAGCTTGATGTCATCGCTTGACGAGGATCGTAGGGAACAGCGGCTCAAGCAGCAATGTGCAGGTTAATTAGGTCGGTTTCCTTCGCCCAGATGTACCCGTCTAGCAAACATTTGATTCTCACTGTGTTGATAAGTGACTTACGCATGGCGCGCGTGATTACGGAATTTCATAGACGTCCTCGCAAAAGTGGACGTGTTTCACCCTAAAACATCACAGATCTTTTCTCACCTCAACTAAACGCTCTCCAAACTACATGTTAAATGCTTCATTGGGCCGGTACATTAGACGCGTTGCGTCATGTAAGAAAAGACAATATTGTAACTCGTCGGACGACACTGCACGCCTCCAATCATACGCTGTCGGTTTCTGTGTAGTGTAGTCGATAATTTGGCCGTTGCGAGTAGTAGCTTTCTGCGAGACGTAGCCACCTTGAGAGGTTCGTTGCACGTAGTTCCCTTCGCAACATTCTCTGGGAAACTGATTGTAATGGTACTGCATTCACTGACAGCAATCCCTTTCGGGTTTGAAACCGACGACCATTGACAAAATGTGATACTCGTCTCCCATTCCTGTCTATTAGGACCTTTTTGCCATCACTATTTTGTACCATTCTGCCACGGCTTCACAGCGACCTATACAACAGACTGACACATATACATCACTTCGCTGCCATGGCATACGTCATCAGCGGAGGTTCACATGACTGCTATAGTTCTACACCCCCCACGTGGCTCCAAAGGGCCCGGTGTGTTCTTTAAAGGGGACGACTAATATTTAGTCCGCTGAGCATCAGAAAATAGATATACAGAACCTCCCTGGACATATTAATAGTTCATGCCATGCACACTTTACTGAGTGTCTGCTTGTGTGCAGAGCTTCTATAACTCGTTAGGATCCAGAATCTGGCTGAATTAATATCGGGAATTTTCTCATAACCTTTGGAGGCGTGAAGTTTTCTGCACACTCTTCATCTGTAAATGAGCAAGAATGTATGTAACTAATTTTATTGTAATATTAATAATGGCTAAATAGCACAAGAATAGTCCAGAAATGTTGTTATTTATTTGTAGACTATGTCCTATATATGTACAATATTTGTTTCCCATTTTTATTATACAACAGCAGTTCGACGACAATTCGACAGCAGGCATCCCTAATTTGCAGCATACACAAATAAAAAAACCATAAAACAAATGTCTGAACTGACACTGCCTGACAAAAAAAGGTGAACCACCCAGAAGACACGGTCAGATTTCAATGTAATTTCGTATCTTTACACAATTGATGGATATGTGGATGATTAGAACTGCTGTTCTCTGTGAGAGGTAGAGCAGCCATCAGAGTGCATTAGTTTTCTTGCTCAATGTTTTTGCCGAGGCTGGTAGGGTACATAAGGGGCGTGAACAACGTTACATGTTGAGTGATCACTTTGAAGAACACGGGGATACCGCGTACTAGTGTGAGACCGCGTTATCACCACCTGACAGAGTTTGAAACGGGCCTCATTGTAGGTCTCTGTTTACCCAGATAGTCGAATCGTGCAATATCCAGATATGTGGAGCATTCGGAGGTGACACGATTTAATTGCTGAAATAACACGACATACCTTCTCAGCCCGGGAAGTTTCATTTCGTCTGCTCCTTTCCTTGTGAATGATTTTTCTTTTCTGTGTGTGTCGGTCATTGTAGCTGTAGCTGATATCTGTTTAGTGCAGACGTGACGCGCCACAGTGGAATGATTTTATGAAGGACAGCTTTAGCTCGGGGAACCACGACACACCTCTCCTCTGAGTGCTATTGTTTACACGTGGCTTTAACTTCTTGAACTCAAATACAGCAGATGAACCATGGCGCTGAAAGGACTAACATGAATACACTCCTGGAAATTGAAATAAGAACACCGTGAATTCATTGTCCCAGGAAGGGGAAACTTTATTGACACATTCCTGGGGTCAGATACATCACATGATCACACTGACAGAACCACAGGCACATAGACACAGGCAACAGAGCATGCACAATGTCGGCACTAGTACAGTGTATATCCACCTTTCGCAGCAATGCAGGCTGCTATTCTCCCATGGAGACGATCGTAGAGATGCTGGATGTAGTCCTGTGGAACGGCTTGCCATGCCATTTCCACCTGGCGCCTCAGTTGGACCAGCGTTCGTGCTGGACGTGCAGACCGCGTGAGACGACGCTTCATCCAGTCGCAAACATGCTCAATGGGGGACAGATCCGGAGATCTTGCTGGCCAGGGTAGTTGACTTACACCTTCTAGAGCACGTTGGGTGGCACGGGATACATGCGGACGTGCATTGTCCTGTTGGAACAGCAAGTTCCCTTGCCGGTCTAGGAATGGTAGAACGATGGGTTCGATGAGGGTTTGGATGTACCGTGCACTATTCAGTGTCCCCTCGACGATCACCAGTGGTGTACGGCCAGTGTAGGAGATCGCTCCCCACACCATGATGCCGGGTGTTGGCCCTGTGTGCCTCGGTCGTATGCAGTCCTGATTGTGGCGCTCACCTGCACGGCGCCAAACACGCATACGACCATCTTTGGCACCAAGGCAGAAGCGACTCTCATCGCTGAAGACGACACGTCTGCATTCGTCCCTCCATTCACGCCTGTCGCGACACCACTGGAGGCGGGCTGCACGATGTTGGGGCGTGAGCGGAAGACGGCCTAACGGTGTGCGGGACCGTAGCCCAGCTTCATGGAGACGGTTGCGAATGGTCCTCGCCGATACCCCAGGAGCAACAGTGTCCCTAATTTGCTGGGAAGTGGCGGTGCGGTCCCCTACGGCACTGCGTAGGATCCTACGGTCTTGGCGTGCATCCGTGCGTCGCTGCGGTCCGGTCCCAGGTCGACGGGCACGTGCACCTTCCGCCGACCACTGGCGACAACATCGATGTAGTGTGGAGACCTCACGGCCCACATGTTGAGCAATTCGGCGGTATGTCCATCCGGCCTCCCGCAGGCCCACTATACGCCCTCGCTCAAAGTCCGTCAACTGCACATACGGTTCACGTCCACGCTGTCGCGGCATGCTACCAGTGTTGAAGACTGCGATGGAGCTCCGTATGCCACGGCAAACTGGCTGACACTGACGGCAGCGGTGCACAAATGCTGCGCAGCTAGCGCCATTCGACGGCCAACGCCGCGGTTCCTGGTGTGTCCGCTGTGCCGTGTGTGTGATCATTGCTTGTACAGCCCTCTCGCAGTGTCCGGAGCAAGTATGGTGGGTCTGACACACCGGTGTCAATGTGTTCTTTTTTCCATTTCCAGGAGTGTACTATCTTGCTTAGTGTAACGGCCTATGGACACATGAAAGAATTTATACGACGGATTAAATTTTACGTCGCTTACGTAACGTGGAACGATTTGCAGTAAGACCAGTGTCAATGAGGGGCCACTATCCGAAATAACATTCCTCAGAAAACACTTATCGAATCAGTCCGTCTGGGTTATCATACACGTCGATTTTAATCACCTGTCGAGGCGTTGAGACGTTCTGTAATATGGCAGATTAACTGCTAGGTCATGTGATTCTATCACACAGTGTAAAATGTCTGTGGGAATAACGAAGCAGAGAGTCTGGAGTCGACGTCATTACAACACTATTTTATCGAGGTGAGGATAGAGAAAGAAAATTTTGGTGGCCTTGTTAAAGAAACCGGCCAAGCGTTCACCTACATATACATCTACCTCCACATAGAGACTCCGCAAGCCACTGTACGGTACGTGGCGGAGGGTACCCTGTACCACTACTGGTCACTTCCCAACATGTTCCACTCGCAAACAGAGCGAGGGAAAAACGACTATCTATATGCCTCCATATGAGCCCTGATTTCTCATATCTTATCTTCGTAGGCCTTTCGCGTAATGTGCGTTGGTGGCAGTAGAATCGTTCGGCAGTCAGCTTCAAATGCCGGATCTCTAAATTTTCTGAATAGTGTTCCTCGAAAAGAACATCGCCTTTCCTCCAGGGATTTCCATTTGAGTTCCCGAAGTATCTCCGTAACAATTACTTGTTGTTCGAACCTACCGGTAATCTAGCAGCCCGCCTCTGAAATGCTTCGATGTCTTCCTTCAATGGATCCCAAACACTTGAGTAGTACTCAAGAATATGTCGGACCAGCGTCCTATATGCGGTCTTCTTTACAGGTGAACGACTCTCTCCTAAAATTGTCCCAGTAAACCGAACTCGACCATTTGCCTTCCCTGCCACAGTCCTCACATGCTCGTTCCATTTCATATCGCTTTGCAACGTTACGCGCAGATATTCAGACGACTCGGCTGCGTAATGCAGAACACTACGAATGCTGTATCCGAACAGTAAAGGTCTGTTTTTCCCAGTCATCCTCATTAACTTACATTTTTCCAGTTTAGATCTAGCTGCCGTTCATCATACCAACTAGAAATTTTGACTAAGTCATCTTGAGTCTTCCTGCAGTCACTCAACTTCGACACTTTACCGCGACAGAGTTAGAGAACAACAGCGGTCCTATCACACTTCCCTGGAGGCTTCCTGATGGTACCCTTCTCTGTGATGAACTCTCGCCGTCGAGGACAACATACTGGGTTCTATTGCTTAAGGAGTCTTCGAGCCACTCACTTATATCTGAACTTATTCCTTCTGATAGTGCCTTCGTTAACAGGCTGCAATGAGGCACCGTGTCAAATGCTTCCGGGAAATCTAGAAGTATGGAAACTGCTTGTTGACCTTCATTCATAGAATGAATCAAAGAAGGCACGGCGACATAAATACGAATAGCACGAAGTGAACCGTTCTCTTTGCACTCCAGTATCTTGACTAGCGTGTCATATCGCACACTGTATGAAGCTAACTTCAGTTTCCGGAGCTACTCAATATGGAGGGTTGGTACAAGGTGAAGACAGTGGGAACACACATCCACGTGAAGTGGGCATCTAATTTCCATCCGACCACCCATATATAGGTTTTCTGCCATGATCTGTAAAGAGTGCTAAACTCCACAGTACACAAGCCACAATTACGTCCTGCTGTAAAAAGTAGTGCCATCAACGTTCTCCGGACAGACAGTTATTTACTATCATAAGCAGTGAACAAGCTCGTAGTTCTTACCTACATTCGTTCAGGATCTCGTACAGCCTGATCTATTCATTTGCATTGATTCATTACTAATATAAAAGCACTCTGTTTATAATACTCTATGTTCTGAGCGAGGTTGTGCACTGGTAAGACATTAGATTTGCATTCTTGAAGACAAGAAATTACTCTCCAGTCCAGATTTAGGTTTTCCCTGATCTCCTTAAATCAGTTGAAATGCCGGGATGGTCATTTGTAGAGGATACGACCGATTTCCTTCCAAATCCTTGCCTAATATGAGTTGGTTCAAAATGGTTCAAATGGCTCTGAGCACTATGGGACTCAACTGCTGAGGTCATTATTCCCCTAGAACTTAGAACTAGTTAAACCTAACTAACCTAAGGACATCACAAACATCCATGCCCGAGGCAGGATTCGAACCTGCGACCGTAGCGGTCTTGCGGTTCCAGACTGCAGCGCCTTTAACCGCACGGCCACTTCGGCCGGCCAATATGAGTTGGTGCTGTGTGTAATAACCTAATCGTCGACGTGACATTAAAGCGTATTCTCGGTTCTTCAGTATCACACGAATAGTTCGCCCGCTTTTGCCGTACAAAGTATACTAAATAAAAAAGCATCCCAATTAGCATTCACAAGTTGCATACTACTACACGAAGTAGGTATACTGCCTAAAGAAAACGCAGTGACGTTTTGTAGCGGAATCTTATGAGATACATTGTAAATCTCAGCTTCGTGTCACACACTTAGTGTCACGACCGATTTCGGCTTGTTGTTAAGTTATCGCCAGAAGACATCCTTAAAAGGATAGAAAAAGGACGATAGCAAAATTCTAGAAAACTAGATTACAAAACAAAGTAAATTGTAAACATATTTGTGATTTAAGAGTTACCAGCTTTGTACGAATACGTAGTTAACCGCAGCCTTCAACTCCAACGATGAGGCTGCAGGTACACTATCTGATCAAAAGTATCCGGACACCTCTACGCACTCAGGAATTGACCCTAGATGTCACGGGAGACCGGTCCACCAGTATAAAAGGAGGCAGAGATTACTGTATTGTCAGTAGAGAAGGAGTGTAAGTAGGCTGTTTAGGTTTTTTTATTGGTAACGCCACCTCAGTATGAAAATCACCGGCAGTGCCGTGTGCAGCCTGTGGCTGCTTTGCATTGTTGTAATACTCAACCATTGTAGTGTTAGGCAGCTGGCTGTGAACAGCGCGTAACGTTGCGCAGTTGGAGGTGAGCCGCCAGCAGTGGTGGATGTGGGGAGAGAGATGGCGGAGTTTTGTAATTTGTCATGATATCAAGGTAAATACATTGTTTGTTCTCTATTAATATCTTTCATTTGCTAACTATCCCTATCAGTAGTTAGTGCCTTCCATAGTTTGAATTTTTTATTTAGCTGGCAGTAGTGGCGCTCGCTGTATTGCAGTAGCTTGAGCAGCGAAGATTTTTGGTGAGGTAAGTGATTTGTGAGACGTATAGTTTAATGTTAGTCAGGGCCATTCTTTTATAGGGAATTTTGAAAGTCAGATTGCGTTGCGCTAACAAAATATTGTGTGTTGAAAGTCAGATTGCGTCGCGCTAAAAAAAATATTGTGTGTCTGGTTAAGCACAGTCGTGTAAAATTGTTCAAAGGGGACGTTTCATATGTCGACCCATAGCCTAGGATACCTCACTGGAATCTTCTGATTTTTTCTTGTAGTTTGTGTAATTAGTGTAGCTTTTGTTTATTGCTAGCGCGTAATTGTGGAGAAAATCTCCTTTGTAGTTGCAGGCTTTCATTGTTGTACAGTAAAACAGTTGTGGCATGCATGTAGATTTGCACCAAGTATTTCGCAGCTGCGCTTGCAATTAACTAGATATTATTTTCAGTGTTATGTTAATGTGTTCTCTTATTTTTTGATCTTCAAATTGTGTTTTTCTGTGTTGTCGCGTGAAATACTGTGACAATAATGGCGTGTGAAAAACGTAATACTAGGCTCCAAAGTAAACTGAGAAATGACAGTGAAAATGAAAGCAGTGTGTTAGCGCCACCGTGTAGTGAATTAACTAATATTCAAAGTAGTAATTTGGTAACTGTGCATAGGGAAATGGAGCGGGCGGCAAACAATGGTGTAGACAGCGAAACAATTAGAGAACAGGGAAGCATTATCGATCGATCGGTCGGCAATAGCTCGGCTCAGGAATCCGAAATGACACGAGACGATCTCACAAATACTGTAGATTCAGGTTTTGGATCCTCACCGTTTTCTCAAATAAGTCAAGACACATTTTCTGCTTGTCAAAATGTGAATGTTGCCGGTGCAAATGCACTGCCGAAAAGCATAGAGGAACAGATTCCAGACACTAATACATTATTATTGCAATTAATGCAACAAATGGAACAAAATCAGAGACAAATTGAACAAAATCAGAGACAAACACAGCAAAAGCTTCAAAAGTTAGACACAGTGGAACAAAATCAGAGAGAAACACAGCAAAAGCTTCAAAAGTTAGACGCAATGGAACAACACCAGAGACAAACACAGCTACAGTTAGATGCAATGGAACAAAATCTCCACACCACGCTTGAACAAACACGTGAAAATTTAACTACTGAGTTACATAACATCGAATCGAAATGTCAAAAGGTCTGTAATGATGTAAAAACACAAATTTGTGAGCATTTCCAACCTATTTTTTCGCGGCATGAAAATGCACTACAGAATCACGAAGCAGCCATAAAAGAACTGCAAACCACTGTTCATGAAAATCATGAGACCTTACAAGCTAAATTTGACTCAGTTGCATCTACCGATTCGGTTACGCAACTTGCAAAAACTCAGGAAAACTTGAAGGACACAGTAGATTCGATTTCAACACAAATGGACAATCTGAAACTTGGTTCAGAAAAACACACTGAGGAAATGTGTTCACTATCGGAGAAAGTAGCCGAACTTTCGGATCAGTTCACTAATTTATCTACGAAGGTAGATGAAAATCTGAATGACACAAAACCGGTAGTCTTTAATGACACAGAAGAGAGCGAACAAATTAGGAAACTGAAACAAAATCTGAATCAACACCAAAGAGAAATCCGGGAAGTACAAGATCAGCTGACAGAGGTAATACAAGAATTACGTATTTCAGAGGACACTCGCGCCCCAATACAGGAAGAGAGACATAGAAATACGGAACAGCCACAAGATAATAACACAGCGCATTTCGGAAATTATGAAAGAAATTGGCAAGGTGCACCGAATTTTAAGATGGAACCGCCGACACGACCTAACAATGACCGTTATGCTACTCGCCGACACAATGATTTTTACTATAAGCTGTTAAAAAGAAAAAAAAAAAAAAAAAAAAAAAAGGGGCAGAATAACTTCAGACGCAACAGTTCGGCGCGCAGTTACGATTCCGGGAGAAATTCTCCACCACATGACCGACAAACAAGAAACTATGTAAACTACCGATATAACGACAGACCTGAATTGCATCAGAACTGGCGGGATTATAACAGGGCAGGGCCCTCTCGTCACGGTGAATTTGTAGAAGTTAGGTCTCCAAATCCCAATAACGACGCGCGCCAACAAGGGAACAGACAATGACTCGCACCGCAGGGAGCCGCGTGCGCCGGCTGGCTCAGAGAAAAATAACATAGACGCTAACCTTGAGAAAAATTCCAGTATTCTTTACCGACGTATACCGCATGATAATTTCATTCAAGTTCAAACTCTGAGTACTATGAAGAGTAAAGAATTGCACCGCATTTCACATGTAAAACCGTTTATTGAAAGATAATCTGCTTTTTTTTAATGCAACATTTTGGTTTACTTGCAAATACATTATGGATTCAAGGTGCTTTCTGAGAGGTACCAGGTGACACAGTGGTTAGTTTATTTGACAGCTACACGACTATATCACGACGCTACTAATGTGTGACACAATTTACCTTGTTGCTTTTGCGGTGTATCTGTTTTATATCTGCACAGTTTTTCTGACTTCTTCTGGAAAGTAAAACATGTTTTAGTAGTAACTTTTGTGGTATAGCTACAATGAGACAGCCTTTTTCGTAGCACAACAATACGTTACAGTACAGTACTTTCTTCATCACAACAATAAGCGTAATAACTACGATATCTATACACAAAGCATTTTACTTTTGTTTATCATGAGGTAAGTACATTGACTTCTGCAGAACTTAGCTTTCGGAGGACGATAACTACGACACTTCCACAGAATTATCTTACAGAAAGACGCACATTTAGCGCTACAGGACACGCATTTGAGTGATTAATTTTATACTTAAAACATTTATTTTTAAAGATTTTTGAATTACAAAGAAAGTTTTCCGTGATACATTTCATTCCATTGCTGTAATCTGTAACACCTGAGGATATAATTACATTTATCCTCAGGGGGGTACACGCTTACTTTGTGTACCATGTGTGTGGCAACCACAAGGAACCCTAGCTAATATGGTATTTGCTTATACAACTTTACACATCGGTACCATATTTCTCTAACACAGAATTACACAGCTATCTGATTATTTACCTGAGAGAGACAAACATTTATTTTACTACGTCAGTGACAGATGTTTACGCAATTACGCAGTTGAATAACTTCACACGTATGAAATTGCATTTTGTCTGTACTTTGTGAAATGTTCATATTTTTTTGGAACCATTGTGATACTATGAGAGCTTTGAATGATGTATTTGGTAAGGGAGCATGATTTTAAAGTACGTTTGAGGCAGATGACACTTTTGACATGAGCAGAGAATTTTTTTAGGTTTTGAAATTAGAAAGCTACGACGATTTTGAGAGTTGACTGAGGTGTTATGATGTTATTATTACGATGACTATGTGTATTATGCTGTTGCAGTATATTTATGATCAATAAGCTGATGCTATATGAGGAATTTGATTATGTGTCGACGATATGTATATGTATAATAAGGTAAGGAGTAATGAATAGTGATTAGGGCACTCTGATTTGTGGAAAACGTTGTTGGAAACCAAGATCGTACTTTAAAAGTTATGAAATGTGTGTAAATGCGTGAATGTATCACAATGCCGACGAAAATTTTTTTGGACACTGTTATATCAATAAGATTTTGTTTCTACAGATTTGCAACGCTAATTCTTGACCTGTGAAACATTTTTATATAAGACTGCCATTGTAGCAAACTGCTGTCGTAAATATTTCCGTACGAAAGTTAAGTGACCACCTGCACGTAATACGTTGTGGGCACACAGCTGTGTCAGACACCTGGGCGACGGCCGCCCGGAAAAAAAAAAAAAAAAAAAAAAAAAGCCATTAGCCTTCCAGCAGCACAGAACGACACGGACGAACTTGAAAACGATGAGAAACATTTCACGGCTATTGTCGTGCTAATTGAGAGAAATGCCATATGACTAGTGAATGACGTTTCACGCCTTGCTTTGCCCATTTTGTTTAATATCTAGTTTCTAGATGCACTGCAGCACTGGTTAAAATAAAATTTTATAGATGTACTAATATTAATATTTTCTGTCTGCAGATCTATTAAATAATAATTTTGTAATCCACATTCTTCGAAAAAGGAGCTCTTGGAATGGAAAGAACAATAAGAAGGGACTAATACCAGGAACTGCATACATAATTTTCTTTTCAACTACTGAGTAATTTTTTGTAGAATTAGTTTTTGTGGTGCACCACTTTAATTACTTAGACATTAAGATGTGATTATACATTTCCCTTATCTGCATTGTTATCTTTAGTCTACTATTTTTTCTGCTTGAGCTATGTCATGTTTAGGTATAAGTTGCTGCTGTTTGCCAGGCATAGTGTTATTGAATTTGACTTTGTATTATTCTGTTAAGCCACTTTTACTAATGATTTCTTGTTATTATTTGTTGCACATTGCCTTATATTAGTTGTAATATTGCAATTGCTTTGCTAATTTCTAAAATGCTGCTTCCTTTGCAAATCTGCACCTTTTTGTCATTGCTGTTTGCGTTTATTGTTTTATGTTCTGCTGCATTGCCTCGTCCCTTAGTTTAGCATCTGAGCTCAGTAGATTTAAGTTAGCTTAAGAGGGGGTAGCCTATAAGATAATGAGTAGCGATTAATTGGAAAAAATGCATTGAGAAGCTATACGAGTAAAGTACAGAAAGCAGGTATAGATAGGACTTTTGGAAATAATGAGGAATGAAGGGAGATCTCCGAGAAGTAAAGAAAGTTTTTGTTTGCAACATACTGCAGTAAAAGAAACCCTGTCCTTTCCTTGTGTTATCCCACTATGTGTTTGTGTTCCCTTGTGTATTTATGTTTTTCCTGTATTTATATGTATATCTGATAATACTTATGTTGTAGAATTTTTCTAATACTAAGCTACATTCACTATGATGAGGAATACTGTGATCCTCAAATATAATTTGCATTGATAATATGTTATTTACTTTGTAAAGATGTTTAGGCATTTATCTGTTCTGTTGTAATGCTCATGTGTGATGTTGATGTTTCAAAAGTTGTTCTGATCTTTATGTATGTACTTATGTCATTATTTTTGTAACACTGATGTATATATTTCTATTCTTTTGTAAAGCCCCTATTACTACGAATGTTATCTCTACTATTATGTTTTTAATGATGTATTTTGTACCTTTGTAATTGTATTCTTATGTTATAAAATTGTAATTGACACCAGGTCATCAAATTAAGTAACTTGTAAGTTACATTTCACTGCACACGTTTTTGTTGGTCATAGTATATGGACAATATGTGACAAGTAGGGACTGTTAGTGTTTGCACGTGTGTTAATAATTCAGCAAGGGACTGGATAACAGCATTGCTTGTTCTAAGGACAATTCCAACAACTTTGTGAGTGAACAAGTGGTGGTTATGGACTTGTTATATTATCCGCAAGACTCTTCAATGGTGATTGTGTACCTGCACAGTCACAACAGATGGCTGCTGGCCATCTCTACAAGGACTACAGTGGGTCTGCGCCTCTGGTGGCCCACCAGTACCATTATATCTCTACAAGGACTGCAGTGGGTCTGCACCTTTGATGACTCACCAATACCATTATTTCTACAAGGACTGCAGTGGGTCTGCACCTCTGGTGGCCCACCAATACCGTAATCTCTACCAGGACTACAGTGGGTCTGCTCTGTGATGACCTACCCACCAATACTCTTCAAAACTTCGACTGACTCCGCTGTGAGTTTGCTCTCTTGTGGCCCATTACCTGTCAGCATGTCGAGAGTCAGCACTGTCTTTCCGTTGGAAGGACAACGATACTTCTTCAAGACTGCATGGAAATCCACTACTTCCGTGTGCATTTTCTTTTACTGCTCAGACTTTGAGAAAAACAGTGATATTTTAACTTGATGAACGATTAGGACTGTCTTTATGGACTGTGAGAAAATTTTAGCTTTTGACCAACATTGTATCAATAAGTGTGTGCATTTGATTTCTTTGTTATTGTAATTATAAAAAAAAATTTTAACAAATATGTATTGGCCAGTGCCCAACAAAATTTGTAAAATTTTTTGTGGGGAGCATGGGGGCTATGTAAGTAGGCTGTTTAGGTTTTTTTATTGGTAACGCCACCTCAGTATGAAAATCACCGGCAGTGCCGTGTGCAGCCTGTGGCTGCTTTGCATTGTTGTAATACTCAACCATTGTAGTGTTAGGCAGCTGGCTGTGAACAGCGCGTAACGTTGCGCAGTTGGAGGTGAGCCGCCAGCAGTGGTGGATGTGGGGAGAGAGATGGCGGAGTTTTGTAATTTGTCATGATATCAAGGTAAATACATTGTTTGTTCTCTATTAATATCTTTCATTTGCTAACTATCCCTATCAGTAGTTAGTGCCTTCCATAGTTTGAATTTTTTATTTAGCTGGCAGTAGTGGCGCTCGCTGTATTGCAGTAGCTTGAGCAGCGAAGATTTTTGGTGAGGTAAGTGATTTGTGAGACGTATAGTTTAATGTTAGTCAGGGCCATTCTTTTATAGGGAATTTTGAAAGTCAGATTGCGTTGCGCTAACAAAATATTGTGTGTTGAAAGTCAGATTGCGTCGCGCTAAAAAAAATATTGTGTGTCTGGTTAAGCACAGTCGTGTAAAATTGTTCAAAGGGGACGTTTCAGGAGTAACAGCTGAATGGAGAGCTCTGTGAACTGGTCATTGGAAGTCACCTGACTAACAAATTAAATGAGGCACAATTTCAACCCTTCTAAAGTTCTTTGTAAATTTCGCTGGATATTGTAACCCATCACATACCTTCTCAAACCGTGGAGTTTCATTTCGTTACCTCCTCTTTTTCTCGGTGCTTCGCTGCTACGGTCAGGTAATGTACAGGCAGAAGCGTCTGGGAACAATCTCAAATAAGTACTCATATGTTCTCCTAACTTATATATTTATTCTCGTGTTCATCTAACATTACGAAGGGCTTTCAGTAAGTAATGGGATACATTCCTTTTTCTCCGCCAATTGCGCTGAAAAAATTCGGAATTTGCTGTGGGGCATCGTGGAATAAACCAGAGCATCGTAGACATTTATAGGCACTAGCGGAATGTTTACGGAAACCTGGCAGTGAACAGAAGCACTTCGAGTCGTTGGGCGAGACACGTGTCATCATCGCAACAATTTCCCGTAAACCTGTCCAATCTCCCGCGTGACTGCTGGCCGCACACAGCTGTGACTACTGCGATGTTAGAACGTGCGGACAGTCTGACTCGAGATGATCGAACGATCACAGTCAAACACCTCGCTGCGCAACTGGACGACTCGGTTGGTAGTGCTGACACACTCGTCCACCAGGTGGGGTATTAGTGTACGCCAGTTGGGTTCCCCGCCGCTTAACAGAAGACCATAAAGAAGAACGAAGGACCATCTGTTCAGAAATACTTGAGCGTTAAGAGGATGATGATAGTGACAATTTTTTGTCGAACATCGTCATAGGCGATGAAACACGGTTCATCACTGCGAATCGGAAACAATACGGCAATCCTGGAGTGGCGCCACACCAACCCTCCTCCGAAGAAAAATTCCAAGCCGCACCCTGGGCCGGTCTTCTGATACTGAAGGGATTATTCTGTTTATTATCCTCCCTCATTGTGCAACATCCAGCTCTGAAATATATAGTGCCACCCTCAGGAAATTGAAGAAATGACTGCAACGTCTTCGTCGCCACAAAATGGTTCAAATGGCTCTGAGCACTATGAGACTTAACATCTGAGGTCATGAGTCCACTAGAACTTAGAACTACACTCCTGGAAATGGAAAAAAGAACACATTGACACCGGTGTGTCAGACCCACCATACTTGCTCCGGACACTGCGAGAGGGCTGTACAAGCAATGATCACACGCACGGCACAGCGGACACACCAGGAACCGCGGTGTTGGCCGTCGAATGGCGCTAGCTGCGCAGCATTTGTGCACCGCCGCCGTCAGTGTCAGTCAGTTTGCCGTGGCATACGGAGCTCCATCGCAGTCTTTAACACTGGTAGCATGCCGCGACAGCGTGGACGTGAACCGTATGTGCAGTTGACGGACTTTGAGCGAGGGCGTATAGTGGGCATGCGGGAGGCTGGGTGGACGTACCGCCGAATTGCTCAACACGTGGGGCGTGAGGTCTCCACAGTACATCGATGTTGTCGCCAGTGGTCGGCGGAAAGTGCACGTGCCCGTCGACCTGGGACCGGACCGCAGCGACGCACGGATGCACGCCAAGACCGTAGGATCCTACGCAGTGCCGTAGGGGACCGCACCGCCACTTCCCAGCAAATTAGGGACACTGTTGCTCCTGGGGTATCGGCGAGGACCATTCGCAACCGTCTCCATGAAGCTGGGCTACGGTCCCGCACACCGTTAGGCCGTCTTCCGCTCACGCCCCAACATCGTGCAGCCCGCCTCCAGTGGTGTCGCGACAGGCGTGAATGGAGGGACGAATGCAGACGTGTCGTCTTCAGCGATGAGAGTCGCTTCTGCCTTGGTGCCAAAGATGGTCGTATGCGTGTTTGGCGCCGTGCAGGTGAGCGCCACAATCAGGACTGCATACGACCGAGGCACACAGGGCCAACACCCGGCATCATGGTGTGGGGAGCGATCTCCTACACTGGCCGTACACCACTGGTGATCGTCGAGGGGACACTGAATAGTGCACGGTACATCCAAACCCTCATCGAACCCATCGTTCTACCATTCCTAGACCGGCAAGGGAACTTGCTGTTCCAACAGGACAATGCACGTCCGCATGTATCCCGTGCCACCCAACGTGCTCTAGAAGGTGTAAGTCAACTACCCTGGCCAGCAAGATCTCCGGATCTGTCCCCCATTGAGCATGTTTGGGACTGGATGAAGCGTCGTCTCACGCGGTCTGCACGTCCAGCACGAACGCTGGTCCAACTGAGGCGCCAGGTGGAAATGGCATGGCAAGCCGTTCCACAGGACTACATCCAGCATCTTTACGATCGTCTCCATGGGAGAATAGCAGCCTGCATTGCTGCGAAAGGTGGATATACACTGTACTAGTGCCGACATTGTGCATGCTCTGTTGCCTGTGTCTATGTGCCTGTGGTTCTGTCAGTGTGATCATGTGATGTATCTGACCCCAGGAATATGTCAATAAAGTTTCCCCTTCCTGGGACAATGAATTCACGGTGTTCTTATTTCAATTTCCAGGAGTGTACTTAAACCTATTGATATACTTTCCGGGATGTGAGGTCGTGGTCCAAGAACTTTTCTGTTCCTTACGTTTCGTCCAGAACTGCGCTGGACTTCCTCAGAGGCGCTGCTCCGCTGAGTCTTGCCGACTGACTGGTCGGGTGTCTGAGAGCGACTTATATATTGTGAGAAAGGGGGGCGTAGTTCAGGTGACACGTGATGAGCAGTGATAATCCATAGCAAAGATAAGGTTGACTATCGATTACCACCTTGTCAAAGATAAAAATTGTTAGCAATTTTGTAGAGCCACTGTCCATATATCGCTAAGTTTCATAGCCTCCTCTTTCCTATTAAAATTATCGTGATGTTTATAAATTTGGATAGCTTCTATATATAGCCGTGGATAGTAATTTAACGTTGTAGATAAAACTTCGGTATCCGAAAACTTCACTTGGTGGTTGCCTGGTTGAAGAGCATGTTCCGCTACAGCTGACTTTTCTATTTTTCCAAGTCGACAAAGACTTTTATGCTCTTTCAGTCACGTGTTTACGCTTCTTTTGGTAGTACCAATGTAAACTTTACCACAGGTACATGGAATTTTATACACACCTAACTAACCTAAGGACATCACACACATCCATGCCCGAGACAGGATTCGAACCTGTGACCGTAGCGGTCGCACGGTTCCAGACTGAAGCTCCTAGAACCGGTCGGCCACAACGGCCTTCGTCGCCACAAATCTGCAAACGAACTTCTCCTTCTCCATGACAACGCAAGGCCTCAGACAAGTCTGCTCACCCGAGAGGAGCCCACAAGACACTGGACTGTTCTTCTCTTCCGTCCTACAGCCCAGATCTCGCAGCTGCAGACTTCGATCTGTTTGGCGCAATGTAGAATGCACTTCACCGGCAGCAGTACGAGGAATATAGGAAGGTTATTGCTGCAGCAAGACGTTGGCTCCGAATTCGACCAGTAGAGCGCTTCAGGCTCTCCCAGTAAGGTGGCGCAAGGCCACCGCATAGAACAGAGATTATGTTCAAAAACGGTTTTTTTATCCAAAAGAGTGGTAAGTAATAATGTGCACTGGAATCCTCAATAAAACCAACATGCTTTCAGGGAAAAAATATGTTGCACTACTTATTGAACGTCCCTCGTATGTACCATTGATTTCATTCTACCACATATACAGGGTGGTCCATTGATCGTGAGCGGGCCAAATATCTCACGAAATAAGCGTCAAACGAAAAAACTACAAAGAACGAAACTCGTCTAGCTTCAAGGGGGAAACCAGATGGCGCTATGGTTGGGCCGCTAGATCACGCTGCCATACGTCAAACGGATATCAACTGCGTTTTTGTTAAATAGGAACCCCCATTTTTCATTACATATTCGTGTAGTACGTAAAGAAATATGAATGTTTTATTCAAATAACTTACGGGTTTGCTGCCGGGTGACGTCACCCGGCAGCAAACCCGTAAGTTATTTGAACATTCAATTCGCCGGGAAAAGTTAAGGTCTCACATGAATGTTTTAGTTGGACCACTTTTTTCGCTTTGTGATAGATGGCGCCATAATAGTCACAAACGTATACGTGCGTGGTATCACGCAACAGTCCTGCCAGTGCGGCCGTTATTTGCTTCGTGATACATTACCCGTGTTAGAATGGACCGTTTACCAATTGCGGAAAAGGTCGATATCGTGTTGATGTATGGGTATTGTGATCAAAATGCCCAACGGGCGTGTGCGATGTATGCTGCTCGGTATCCTGGACGACATCATCCAAGTGTCCGGACCGTTCGCCGGATAGTTACCGTATTTAAGGAAGTTTCCAGCCACATGTGAAACGTCAACCACGACCTGCAACAAATGATGATGCCTAAGTAGGTGTTTTAGCTGCTGTCGCGGCTAATCCGCACATCAGTAGCAGACAAATTGCGCGAGCATCGGGAATCTCAAAAACGTCGGTGTTGAGAATGCTACATCAACATCGATTGCGCCCGTACCATATTTTGTATGCACCAAGAATTGCAGGGCGACGACTCTGAACGTCGTGTGTAGTTCTGCCAATGGGCACAAGAGAAATTACGGGACGATGACAGATTTTTTGCACGCGTTCTATTTAGCGGCGAAGCGTCATTCACCAACAGCGGTAACGTAAACCGGCATAATATGCACTAGTGGGCAACCGAAAATCGACGATGGCTGCGACAAGTGGAACATCAGCGACCTTGGCGGGTTAATGTATGGTGCGGCATTAGGGAGGAAGGATAATTGGCCCCCATTTTATAGATGGCAACCTAAATGGTGCAATGTATGCTGATTTCCTACGTAATGTTCTACCGATGTTACTACAAGATGTTTCACTGTATGACAGAATGGCGATGTACTTCCAACATGACGGATGTCCAGCACATAGCTCGTGAGTGGTTGAAGCGGTATTGAATAGCATATTTCATGACAGGTGGATTCGTCGTCGAAGCACGTTCACCGCACGTTCACCGGATCTGACGTCCCCGGATTTCTTTCTGTGGGGAAAGTTGAAGGATATTTGCTATCGTGATCCACCGACAACGCCTGACAACATGAGCATTGAGCATTGTCAATGCATGTGCGAACAATACGGAAGGCGAACTACTCGTTGTTGAGAGGCATGTCGTTACATGTATTGCCAAATGCATTGATGTTGACGGACATCATTTTGAGCATTTATTGCATTAATGTGGTATTTACAGGTAATGACGCTGTAACAGCATGCGTTCTCAGAAATGATAAGTTCACAAAGGTACATGTATCACATTGGAACAATCGAAATAAATGTTCAAACGTACCTACGTTCTGTATTTTAATTTAGAAAACCTACCTGTTACCAACTGTTCGTCTAAAATTGTGAGCCATATGTTTGTGACTATTACAGCGCCATCTATCACAAAGCGAAAAAAGTGATCCAACTAGAACATTCATATTTCTTTCCGTACTACACGAATATGTAATAAAAAATGGGGGTTCCTATTTTTAAAAAATGCAGTTGATATCCGTTTGACCTATGACAGCGCCATATAACGGGCCAAACATAGCGCCATCTGGTTCCCCCCTTCAAGCTAGACAAGTTTCGTTCTTTGTAGTTTTTTCGTTTGACACTTATTTCTTGAGATATTTGGCCCGGTCACTTTTGAAATGGCTCTGAGCGCTATGGGACTTAACTGCTGTGGTCATCAGTCCCCTAGAACTTAGAACTACTTAAACCTCACTAACCTAAGGACATCACAAACACCCATGACTGAGGCAGGATTCGAACCTGCGACCGTAGCGGTCGCGCGGTTCAAGACTGTAGCGCCTAGAACCGCTCGGCCACTCCGGCCGGCAGCCCGGTCACGATCAACGGACCACCCTGTATAATATTTCATGTGTATATACGCCTCAATGACACCAGATACCAGTGCATTATAAATAACAACATATTACTTGTGTTTTAGAATAGCCACCATCTTTGCCCCTCTTTCGGGTAAGTTACTGAGAAGAATTTTAAAAGGACCATGAAAGTCGGAGAGTGACGGTGAGCAGCGAGTTATCTGCGGTCCTGTTTCAGCCAGACGGTTTGCACGATGTCGGTAGTAGAGCGTGCGAGAGGACAAGAGCTGGCAGTGTGATGTGCCGGAAACTGGAGCGCGGCCAGCCCGCCGTTCAACACCTGCGCTGTGGGCCATCGATCGGCGCCCGCCACTTGCAGCGGCTGCGCCCCTCTTCCCCCTTCCTGCGCTCGGATGCGCTCTTCTGGCCTCGCTGTGCGGCCATCCGTAAAGCTCCTACCAGTCTCGGTTTCGTGAAACATCTATCACGGGGGGACTGAAGGAAGTTGCAATAGGAAATCGTGTAATTAATGCAGTAAAATATTGGGCGTACATTTGTATTAGGTTGGTGCATAAATACGTAGCGTTTTTGTTTTACATGTCTGTGTTCGGGTTGCCCTTGTTTTATTTATCGATTGTCATTTTTTATTTTTAGCTCACTGTTGCTAACTGAGTTCGCATACTGTCATTTCATCGTTTGGATATTCTGAGTGGAGCTGTGGACGCAAGAAAATTGAGTACCAAGTGGAGAAATCGGAACATTTACGATATATTCTTCCGTTTTAGTTCAATAGAGGGATGACAGCAGCGGAGTCAGGCAAAATAACGGGTGATCAAAAAGTCAGTATAAATCTGAAAACTGAATAAATGACGGAATAATGTAGATAGAGAGGTACAAATTGACACACATGCTTGGAACGACATGGGGCTTTATTAGAACCAAAAAAATACAAACGTTCAAAAAATGTCCGACAGATGGCGCTTCATCTGATCAGAATAGCAATAATTAGCATAACAAAGTACGACAAAACAAAGATGATGTTCTTACAGGAAATGCTCAATATGTCCACCATCATTCCTCAACAATAGCTGTAGTCGAGGAATAATGTTGTGAACAGCACTGTAAAGCATGTCCGGAGTTATGGTGAGGCATTGGCCTCGGATGTTGTCTTTCAGCATCCATAGAGATGTCGGTCGATCACGATACTCTTGCGACTTCAGCTAACCCCAAAGCTAATAATCGCACGGACTGAGATCTGGGGACCTGGGAGGCCAAGCACGACGAAAGTGGCGGCTGAGCACACGATCATCAGCAAACGACGCGCAGCTGTCGGACATTTTGTGAACTTTGTTTTTTTTTTTGTTCTAATAAAACCCCATGTCATTCCAAGCATGTGTGTCAATTTTTACCTCTCTATCTACATTATTCCGTGGTTTATTAAGTTTTCAAATTTATACTGACTTTTTGATTACCCGGTATTTGCGGATTTAGATATACTGCCACTGAACAGACAAAGCACGAGAATCCTTTTGACATTACTATCTCTACACGTGCAGGAAGACATTCGGCGTGTGTCCAAGATCGTTTAAAAGCACTAATGCTCAATGATTCACGTCAAGTGATCGAAAACTGGCACATGAACTGTGATCAATCCACCATCGCGCAACATTTACATGGAATGGGCAAGGTTCAAAAATCGGGTGGATGGCTACCGCATGCTCTAAGCCAAAAATACAAAAATCAATATGTGGCCGTATGTGAATCTCTGTTTTCTCGTCAACAATTGGCTCTTGAACAACACTAACCATTCCTAACCCTTATCTTTACTGGTGATGAGAAATGGTGTCTAAAATGAGGAAAACGACGGAGGAAAAAACTTATGCAGCTGCTAAAATCTTAAAAACGCTTTTCTTGGATTATTTTGTTAAGTTTACACTATTCATCTTTTCGACTATGTTGTTGTTGTTGTTGTTGTGGTCTTCAGTCCTGAGACTGGTTTGATGCAGCTCTCCATGCTACTCTATCCTGTGCAAGCTTCTTCATCTCCCAGTACTTACTGCAACCTACATCCTTCTGAAGCTGCTTAGTGTATTTATCTCTTGGTCTCCCTCTACGATTTTTACCCTCCACGCTGCCCTCCAATGCTGAATTTGTGATCCCTTGATGCCTCAAAACATGTCCTACCAACCGATCCCTTCTTCTAGTCAAGTTGTGCCACAAACTTCTCTTCTCCCCAGTTATTTGATCTACCCATCTAATCTTCAGCATTCTTCTGTAGCACCACGTTTCGAAAGCTTCTATTCTCTTCTTGTCCAAACTATTTATCGTCCATGTTTCACTTCCATACATGGCTACACTCCATACAAATACTTTCAGAAAAGACTTCCTGACACTTAAATCTATACTCGATGTTAACAAATTTCTCTTCTTCATAAACGCTTTCTTGCCATTGCCAGTCTACGTTTTATATCCTCTCTACGTCGACCATCATCAGTTATTTTACTCCCTAAATAGCAAAACTCCTTTACTACTTTAAGTGTCTCATTTCCTAATCTAATCCCCCCCGCATCGCCCAATTTAATTTGACTACATTCCATTATCCTCGTTTTGCTTTTGTTGATGTTCATCTTATATCCTCCTTTCAAGACACTGTCCATTCCGTTCAACTGCTCTTCCAAGTCCTTTGCTGTCTCTGACAGAATTACAATGTCATCGGCGAACCTCAATTCGACTATTTCGCACATATTTTCCGCGTCTGACTTACGAAATTCGTAACCTAACATCAAACCTTTTCGTGACAGGAATATGCATTTCGTCTCATTCAAGTGAACAAATAAAGCATGTATTAAGTCGAATTACACCTGAAGATAGAAATGCATTGTGTACTGAATAAAACACGAAAAATTGTGACTGGAGGCGTTTTTTTGTGTTTTTTTTTCTTAATTCATACCTCGAGTGTGTTGAGTACAGTTACGTTTGAAGCTGCAAAATATGGATAAAATTAGAAAGAAAGGAATGTTTGTTCCGAAACAAAGACCTCGCATCCATAAAAGATAACGTTATGCAGCTGGTGGAACAGCGACGCCGTGATGTGACTACGAATGACAACTGAGACGCCTTGCAGGCGCAGTCCAAGAGCAACGACCAGGAAGACTGCGTGAAGTGATTCTATTCCACGACAACGTCCGTCCGCATTCTGCTAGACTCACAAAAAACACGATACCGGATTGGATTGGGAAGGCATTCACCTGTATTTGCGCCCTCAGTTTTTCAGCTTTTCTGTTCTCTACCGAACAGCTTCAGGGAACTTCCTTTCCGGATGAAAATGCGTTTCGAACATAGCTCGACGGGTTCTTCGCCTTAAAACCAATTCCAACAACTCCATCTATCAACGTCAAGCCTAATAACTGCTTACGTACGGATCAGAGGTGGACCAACGCGTTACCTCTTACTCTTCAGTAAATCACCCAACTTTTCCTGAAATTGTAATCCTTTGTTCGTCTGTTCATGTACAGCACTTCCACAGATTTCTGTCCCATACGGATAATTCCTCCATGGCGCGTCTTTTCTTTTTGTCTTACAGTTGTTATACTATGATCCAATGTCCGCCCCCCGGTAGCTCAGTGGTCAGCGCGACAGAATGTCGATCCTAAGGGCCCAGGTTCGATTCCCGGCTGGGTCGGAGATTTTCTCCGCTCTGGAACCGGGTGTCGTGTTGTCCTAATCATCATCATTTCATCCCCATCGACGTGCAAGTCGCCGAAGTGGCGTCAAATCAAAAGACTTGCACCCGGCGAACGGTCTACCCGACGGGAGGCCCTCGTCACACATTTACATTTACCATGATCTAATAAAATTAATATTGGCAGTACTTCTACTACTACTCCTGCTGCCACTAACAGTAATCACAAGAATAATAATGACAATAATAACGTTAGTAGCAGATAAAAAAAGAGTTTTTAGGTGTTCAACATAGATGTTGTCTGATAAACCGAGTTCTGGGTAAGGAAACTTAAGAAGACAGCACCAGCTAAGAACACTGAGAAATGATGGAGATCTGGTTGGAAAAAACCACGTACAAGGACAACGAGTGCGTACAGAGACAATGCTAATCATTATTGTCCCTGACTGTCTTCTGAAGCTGTAGATGTTATTCAGCTCTCTAATATAATGCGGAAGGTTATTCCAGAGTCCTGCTACTGAGAAGGACATAGAGAAAGTGGCTGACGGGTAGAGTGGGACAGAAAGAATTTCGCTCTGATGGTAACGGATGTCTCTGCTAAATTGTTCAAATAAGACGGTTGAGGTACGAGGCACAGTGACGTTGATGAGACAGTAGAGAAGACAGAGGATATGGAAATCTCTGACCTTGTGCTCACGCAGCGGAGATAGTTGTGCACATGTCGGTGAAAGAAGATCAAAGAGTAGAACATCACAAATGTATAGAAGACGGGTATTCATAATCAATTCCAGGCACTGTCAGCTTTCTTGAGAATGACCTTTGCAGGATAACATCGCTGTAATCAATAATTGGTAGTATAAGACAGTGTTTGTACAAGTTTCTTATTCAGGTCATGAGGGAAGAGGTTTTTATATTTTTGTAAGCCATGGAGAGGCGCTGATACCTACTTATACATTACAGTTACATGCTCAGTCCAGTTTCAGTATCGAGCGAAGTGGCGCAGTGGTTAGCACACTGGACTCGCATTCGGGAGGACGACGGTTCAATACCGCGTCCAGTCATCCTGGTTTGGGTTTTCCGTGATTTCCCTAAATCGCTTCAGGCAAATGCTGTTATGGTTCCTTTGACAGGGCACGGCCGACTTCTTTCTCCATCCTTCTCTAACCCAATGAGACCGATGACCTCGCTGTTTGGTCTCTTCCCCCCAAATCAACCCAAACCTCCAATTTCAGTTCTCATCTATTATTACTCGCGGACTCAATGTTGAGGGAGAGAAGTTGATATTTGTCCCATTTGGGGTTAAAGATGGTAGGGGTAAGCAATAATACGGGCTAATGAACGTAGAATGACGAACAAGTACAGCTTGGGTTTTAGCTGGATTGAGCTTTAGCCGCATATCCTTGCCCATTTTGATGGTGCACACAGGTCGGTACTGAGACTCTCAATAGATGTCTTCAGGTTTATTGGTTTTGCACTTACTATCAGATACAATTGGAGGTCATCAGCGTACATATGGTATTTGTAGTAGGACAAAACTGATGACACGTCACTGACATAGACTAAAAAGACTATAGGACCTATGCGTATTTGCAGCAATGTTTCACAATAAATGAGATTTCCCGGAAACGCTGTTCATTCTTGAATGAGGCTAGAAGATCAAAATAGTATTCCAAATCTAAATCGTTCCCGATCTTGGAGAGAGGTATTGGTGCAAGTGAAGCTGCGAGGGCACGTTGTGAGTCTTGCATGGCTAGGTCAACCACTAAGACACTGCCCTCGATACGGAAAAAAAAAGATCAGTCCACTTGGGATCCGTGGAAGTTACATTAGCTTATTTGTTTTAGTTGTAAATATTTGTCCTGTATTATTGTTTTTGTGATATGTTCTACATCCTGCCGGCCGCTGTTGTCGAGCGGTTCTAGGCGGTTCAGTCCGGAACCGCGCTGCTGCTACGGTCGCAGGTTCGAATGTTGCCTCGGGCATGGATGTGTGTGATGTCCTTAGGTTAGTTAGGTTTAAGTGGTTCTAAGTCTAGGGAACTGGTGACCTCAGATATTAAGTCCCATAGTGCTTCGAGCCATTTGAAGCATTTTTTCTACATCCTGGAGGACCCCTTCACTATGGATCAATTGGAATGAAAGTAAATCTAATCTGAAAAAAAAACGGAAGGTTTCCGGTTCGATTTGCAGTTCGACACATTTTTAATCTGCTAAGAAGTTTCAAATCAGCGCAAATTAGGCCAGAGACTGAAAGATTCTGTATCGTCGAACACGATGAAACTGTATGTAAACGATTGTGGATCGCATTAAAAAGACGTGACCACATGCACACTCATCCAGAGAATCTGTCCAGGTATTGTGAAAAATCCAACAATGATCGTTGATTCTTGGACAGTCTGAAGTAAAACCGCTCACTGCTAGTGGCAGAAGACGGAAAGTCCGTTCTCCACAACCACCGCTGAGCACATCAGATGGACACTTCAGTGATTAGTAGGGTATTGCTTAAATACACTTTAAGACAAAAAAAAAAAAGAGATGCACCATGAAGGAATTATCCAAATGGGCCGGAAATCGGGAGATATGATGTACATGTACAGACAAACAAATGACTACAGCTTCAGAAAAATGGGATGATTTATTCAAGGCAAAAGCTTCACAAATTGAGAAGATCAATAACGCATTGGTCCACTTCTGGCAACGATTGACAGAGTTATTGGTTGTCCTCTTGGGGGTATCGTGCCGAATACTGTCCAGTTGCCACCTTAGATCGTTAAAATCCCGAGCTGGTTGGAGGGCCCTGCTCATACTGTGTGAGTGACGTGTGCATTACATTTACACTGTCGACTGCCTCTACTTTACATCATTTGCCTCGTGTTGTTGACACAAGTAGAATTATTTCCTGTGATGAGTACCGCTTCAAACTGAGCCCCGATGACCAGTGAAGTCGTGTCTAGACACGTTCCGGAGAGTGTCAAATGTATCTGGACACTTCCCCTTATGACGGCATGAACACTGTTAGGGACGCTTTCAATGACGTGTCTGAATGTCTGTGGAGCAGAAGTCAAGATCGTTGAGATGTTGTGTGCTGCGGTCTGGAACGAAGTCGAAGTTCTAACTCATTTCAAAGAAGTCTCATTGGGTTCTGGTTGTGAGTGAAGGCAGGCCTATCCGTTTGTCGTCCACAAAAATTGCCTCATAGATATTGCTTTATGACAAGGTGCAATGACATGCTGATACAGTCATCACCCTCGAACTGTTTCTCTACTGTATTCAGAACACAGTGAAGTTAAATGATGAGCTAAAAAATCCCTGATGGGTTGTTAGTTGACGTCCAATGAGTTAGTCCACGTTCCAAGTCACTGAGTTTTCCTGCCCCACCCATTCTGCAGTTACTGTTCTTCTACTAACAATACAACACTCCCTGCCTGCTTTTACACCGGCGGGTCCTCCTCTAGTGAAATCCAGCGATCAATTACACAATACATAGAGAAGTGTATTACTTGAATAAAAGATCACGAAAATCACATACGAGTATTTTTCATGTGTTTGAAAAGGACTCCTCCTTAATGTCATCTGATACATTTTGACCTCCAAAGATATTTTTGGTTTTATGTTTTCGAGGACTGTTTTATTTTTTTACTTCTTTAATACATAAAATCCTTGGATGCTTCTCGAAACGCACAGTTCAAAAGACTCGATTTTCTTACATCCCATTATTTCATTTCCCACGACTCTCATTCGTACAAGATTATGGGAAAGATCAACGTTTCAGACATTTTTATTTTGCTCAGTAGTGACACATTTCTTTTCTTTATAAACTTGCTTAATTTAATTGCAGGCTCTTTTCGGAATTGTACACTTCTTTCTATTTTCCCATTGCGGGAACTGCTTTTTCCTGTCGTAGATCCTAAAAATATATTCATTTAGTGACTTCCTCAATGATTTCTCAATTCAACTACAATATAACTAAAATATATGTAATGAACAGGTCGAAATGAAAACAATTTAAAAAGGGCTCAGAGTGCTTTTGGTAAACTAAACTTTTCAAAAGTGAACTTCTGAAAAAGGAAAGCTTACAATCACTGTGCATTGCCAGTTTTGACTTGTGGCAATAAGGCATCAGCTTTAAAGGGGAAAATCGGTCACAAAAGTGAACGTTGCTCCGGCGGTAAGAGATACGTGCTCGTAATTACTAGGGGAGACAAGTAACAATCAAACGCGGGAAGCAAAAGATTGGTGTGGAAGCAGTAATTATAACAATAATGAAAATGAAACGAGGGTCGCATTACTAAATAGATAAGCGAGTGAGTGGACCTTGATGGGGTCAAGACGCCACAAAATACCAAGATTTTGACGCAGTGGAAGGTGGGTAGGTGGCGTTCTACAACGTACATGCGCATAATTAAACACCTGAGCGCGTGGAAAAATCAGAGCCGGCCTTCAAGGGTGGATGTCGAACGGTTTGTAAGGAAATGAAATATGCTTCCAGCTGCCAGTAAAGATGGCTGCAAAGTGTTCTTTTGCAATTTACATGACGCCCAGGGATGAGACGACTAGAGGAGAACAACCAAGGGGGTGTGTCGGGCGCATTCTTTGCACAAACGAAAGTAATTAGAATTATGGGTGGAGTTCACAAATGTGTATCTTGCAAGTATCTCTTTAAGCAACTGGGAACATTAAGCACAGCGTCACAGTACATTCATTCATTTATGAAATTTTTTTATCAACAATACATTTACGATTAAGAGTAATACACATATTCACAACTGGAAGAAAAAATGATCTGCATTACCCATTAATGAATCTAGTTTGACACACAAAGAAGCTGAAATATGTAGTTATAAAAGCCTGTGAAAATCTATCCATGGAAATAAAATTTGTGACAATTAAGAAGAAGCGTATTCAAAAATAGATCAAAATAATTAGTCATTGAATACTAGTAAATATTGTCATGTACACACATAAAAAAAATTTGCGTCACCCTGCTTCCCATAACTCCTGAAGATATACGTTGACTGTGGATATTGTATCACAGACACAGTCCCTTTGACTGTTCAGAGATGTCACTATACCCAATCAAAGATGTAAACAACCATGCATGAGCGGCGCCTATCAGACGGAAGGGGTCCGACAGCCGATCAGTTCCAGTCGTTCCATCAGGATGGAGCTACACGGCTCGTGTTTTCTGTAGTTCAACCATGCCTAGACGATCAATACCGCGGTTCGATCGCGGTCCATAGTTACTTTGTGCCAGGAAGGGCTCTCAAGAAGGGAAGTGTCCAGGCGTCTCGGAATGAACCAAAGCGATGTTGTTCGGAAATGGAGGAGATACAGAGAGACAGGAACTGTCGATGACACGTCTGGCTTAGGCCGCCCAAGGGCTATTACTGCAGTGGATGACCGCTACCTACGGATTATGGCTCGGGGGAACCCTGACAGCTACGGTAGCATATTGAATAATGCTTTTCGTGCAGCCACAGGACGTCGTATTACAACTCAAATTGTGCGGAATAAGCCGCACTTCACTCCCGACGTTCATGACGAGGTCCATCTTTGCAACCATGACACCATGCAGCACGGTACAGATGGGTCCAACAACATACTGAATGGACCGCTCAAGATTACCGAGCGAGGTGGCGCAGTGGTTAGCACACTGGACTCGCATTCGGGAGGACGACGGTTCAATCCCGTCTCCGGCCATCCTGATTTAGGTTTTCCGTGATTTCCCTAAATCGTTTCAGGCAAATGCCGGAATGGTTCCTTTGAAAGGGCACGGCCGATTTCCTTCCCAATCCTTCCCTAACCCGAGCTTGCGCTCCGTCTCTAATGACCTCGTTGTCGACGGGACGTTAAACACTAACCACCACCACCACCAAGATTGGCATCACGTTGTCTTCACCTATGAGTGTCACATACGCCTTTAAACAGACAATCGTCGGAGATGTGTTTGGAGGCAACCCGGTCAGGCTGAACACCTTAGACACACTGTCCAGTGAGAGCAGCGAGGTGGAGACTCCCTGCTGTTTTGGGGTGGTATTATGTGGGGCCGACGTACGCCGCTAGTGGTCATGGGTGGTGCCATAACGGCTGTACGATACGTGAATGCCATCCTCCGACCGATAGTGCAACCATATCGGTAGCATACGTATTGGCGAGGCATTCGTCTTCATGGACGACAATTCGCGCCTCCATCGTGCACATCTTGTGGATGACTTCCTGCTGGATAACGACATTTCTCGACTAGAGTGGCCAGCATGTTGTCCAGACATGAATCCTATTGTGCCTGGGATAGATCTGAAAGGGCTGTTTATGGACGACGTGACCCACCAACCACTTTCAGGAATCTACGCCGAATCGCCGTTGAGGAGGGGACATCGTGGACCAACAGTGCCTTGATGAACTTGTGAATAGTATGCCACGGTGAATACAGGCATGCATCAATGCAAGTGGGCATGCTACTGGGTATTAGAGATACCGGTGTGTACAGCAGTCTGGACCACCACCTCTGAAGGTCTCGCTGTATGGTGGTACAACATGCAATGTGTGGTTTTCATGAGCAGTAAAGAGGGCGGAAAAGTATGTTTATGTTGATCTTACTTCCAATGATGTGTACAGGTTCCGAAACTCTCGGAAGCGAGGTGATGCAAAACTATTTTTGATACGTGTATATAACTTTGTTATTTAGCTGTATGTAAGTTTCTACGATTATTCCGTTGACAGTTGTACATCATTAAGTTTATCGTGAATTTGATCTATGGAACAAGTAACTGAGGAACAAAATAACATTCCTTAGTGCATTGGAGGGTACTTAAAAACATTCTTTCCATTCGGGTCAACGGCTTGGCGTTCATTGTGGAACATTGTGAGTTGCAAGCATAGTCTGGCTGTGGGGCAATAAATTTGGGCGCCAATAGTAGATCTGTACTTCATAAGGCGCTTGAAATGACCTACGAACAACCGTATACAAAGAAGACAACAACCTAATCCCAGCTAAAGACGGAAGTCATAGTCTGTGATAAGTAGGGTCGGGGAGAGTAAGTAAGCGAGTGATCATCGGCCAGTTGTACAGTAAGACAGGAGCTGACTCTGTGGACGTGCTCCTTAATGAACTCTGCAGATCGTATTCGAGTAACGTGTTGCAGCTATGCAGCTGATGATGTCAAATATTGTTTGAGGCATTTTATTCTATTATTTAGTATTTCGTTGTTCTGATTTCATTTGGTTGCTCTTATGTTTGATGTGTTTATTACCTGGTCATAAAAACAGTTTTTTATATTTAATTCTGTCTGAGGATTGTCCATTGTGCTTTATATCATCGGTTACATACGACGTGTGTGATAAAAATAATGAGACAGGGTACTTTATCTCCCAAAGTTTTTATGTTTTTCAAACAACAATATTATTCCTGTCAAAGCAGTTCCTTTCGACAGCTGTACACCAGCGATGCCGTCTTTTTCAGCGCTGAAAGGCCTCTCAACTGGTAGGGTATTTAACAAGTCGGCCACATTCTTTTGAATGTTCTCCAGATCCCAAAATGACGTCCTTTCAAGACATTTTTCAATTTCAGTTAAAGAAAAAAAGTCGCAAGCACTCAGATCAGATGAACAGGAGGGCTGTAGAACAAGAGGAATACCTCTTGAGATCAAAAATTCCGCGATGGAAGTGTCCATGTGACATGGGACGTTGTCGTGATGCAGCATCCACTTGTCTGCAGTGTTCGGTCTCAGTCGATTCACCCTCTTCCTGAGGATTTCAAGGACATCTTTGTAAAACACTTGGTTGAAAATTAATCCTGGAGAAACTAATTCCTTATGCACGATGCTCCTACTGTCGAGTTTTAAAGCTGACTGACTCCCTGAGCGAGGTTCATCTTCAACCTGTTCTCAGCCTTCCAGATATGATTTGTGCTAGCGAAAAAGTTGTTCTCTTGATAAGGAATGTTCCCCAAGGGCCTGTTTCAACTTTTCGAAGATGATAATCCCGAATTCCCCAAGTTTAACGTAAAACTTAATTGCACAACGTTGCTGTTAATTCCGCTGTTCTATTTTCGTAACTCACAACAGAAACACAACCAGGGCCATGCCTAAGTGTTTTGCCGCTCTAGACGAGAATTGAAAAATTACGCCCCCTCTTGTTTACTACTATCTCCTGCCGATATCGCCCCCCCCCCCCTTTCCATTTCCATCACTACAAGCAACACATTCAGTTAATCATTAAACTAAGGGGACAAGGTGTCCTCATTTCCTGAGGACAGTCCTCAATTTTCATGCTTCGTCCTGAATTCCTTTAAAATTGATTGATGTCAAAACAGTTTTTGAATTTTCCAAAATAACTGATATAGGAAGAATGCGCTAAACATTTTAAGTTGGAACTAAACCAGATATCGGTGCATCCAAATTTGGCATTAGTTACGTATTTTACTTAATTTCAGGAAAATGAGCTAATAAAGGAGTGGAACTGTTCTCTGGTGCGAATGAATTTTTCCTTCAGTTTAGAAATTACGCGATACTGATGGGAGATATGCTGAAGCATCAAAGCAGGCAATCTGAAGTATAATCTTGGTATTATTTCGTTTCTGTTTTAATTGAAATGTTTTCAGAATGAGGAATGAATCTCATCTTTCTCAGCATCCACTTGCGTCAGTGTAAGTAAAGACTTACTAAGTAACTGTTCCGTATGCTTTTGAGAACAATTCGGTATTTTGATGTTTCCTTTTTCTCATTTTTTCTTCTCATTTGTTCAATCTTTTCGGTGTTTCATTTGGAATTAATTTTTTTCTGCCCTTCGCTGCCCTTGCCTAATGGTAGAAACGGCCCTGAACAGAACTTCACTGATGGCGCTCTCGAAAATGACTTGATGGCTGTACGGAGCCGAAACTCGGATTGAGCATCTGAAAGGGATGGACACTCCGGTCCACACTAGTAGACCAACACAGCGTTGCCAGATCGGTCGCAGTGCTGTCGGTCTCGGTACTCCCCTCAGACACCTAGTATACCAGCGGAAGAGTAGTCAAATTATAATTAAATGAATACCCTTAGCTGCATACAGGCGTTGATGTAATTCAACGGGGACAGTTGAAAATGTGTGCCCCGACCCGGACTCGAACGCGGGATCTCCCGCTTACAGGGCAGACGTTCTATCCATCTGAGCCACCGAGGACACAGAGGATAGTGCGAATGCAGGGACTTATCTCTGGCACGCCTCCCATGAGACCCACATTCGCAACTTATTGTCCCGCACCATATTCATAGTGCCCCTGCCCATCATACTCATTACTCGCGGCTCGCGGCTTTACTGCCGATTCCCCTAAGAAGAAGATGGTCAAATGGCCGGTGAGCCTTAACTGTATATATCTGAAGATGGTATCTGTTCATATATATATATATATATTCGGACTTTGAATAGCCGGCCGATGTGGCCGAGCGGTTCTAGGCGCTTCAGTCTGAAACCGGGCGACCGCTACGGTCGCACGTTCGAATCCTGCCTCGGGCATGGATATGTGTGATGTCCTTAGGTTAGTTAGGTTTAAGTAGTTCTAAATTCTAGGGGACTGACGACCTCAGATGTTATGTCCCATAGTGCTCAGAGGCATTTGAACTATTTTTTTGAAAGTCCAAGTAGGTTTCCGAACCTATCGTTGTCCATATTTTATTGGTTGATCTGTCTGATTATTGTTGCAATACTAACACCACGAAGAACGGGAAGTCGTTATTGTTAGCAGCACGCGTAGTGGCGACCTGTTGTCTTCTTTTCATAGTTTGCTTGGAGCTCTCGCTGTTCTACTTGCTTTCACTGTGTAGAAAGGCCGAGTTGCGATGACTCACGTCATTAACCGACATGTTCTGTCACAGACCGATGATAGTGGTGTAGGATGCAATGAACAACATGTGATATAAACAAACAACTAACTTCTAGTTGAGGGTGACGGTCCAGGTGTTTGGGGCGCCCGGCACACAGAGGCGGCTGACAGTAGCTGCCAGCCAGCCGTGTGAGTGAGCGCAGGCGCGGACGGCGGCTCATTCATTACGCATTTCGCAGGCAGACCGCCGTACCGCCCCGCAGCCTCACGTTTCACATATTAGCGTGACCAGTTGTGCAGTTTTAACAAAAAGCTTTCCGAGAATGCCAAACGAACCTATCTCCCGTTTCAGTGCATTGAGTGTCACACAGCAGCCAAATACTCCCTCCTGAATTCAAATGAAGTTGTCTGTATAAATTAACGATTGGTCTCACATGCAAAAACAAGTTTGTTGTTGAATGTTTTACACACGGAACGAATGCACTCCATTCGTTTCAAAAAAGGCTCAAACAGTGTCCTAGTCCGTCCAAGTCGGTCGTCAAATTACTATTCAAGGTGCTCGTGTGGCGAGCTAATCACGTTTACATGTTTTTCCGTCACGTACGCTGAAGTTTGAGTTCAGCATAAACAGCTCTGGTGAACGAGCGTGGCGGCGGGCTGCCCACTGCCGTCGCCAGCCCTTACCTCTCCCCACTCACCGAGCGAGGTGGAGAAGTGGCGAGACGTTGAATACGCACTGCAGACGGCGGTTCAGACCCCTGTCCGGTCATCCACATGTAGCTTTTTTTGGTTTCCCTAAGCCTCTTACCTTAGGCCAGTAACACTCATTCTACCACCGAATATTTAAAGAATCGAACACCTATTTATAAAACAGCTCCAAGCCGGAGGAAGTGAAGCTGCGTGAACACAGAAAATGTAGTCTGTTGATTTAAACTGCGGGCAACCGCAGCCAGATTCTCATATTTTGAATGAAATGATCCGCAGTGTCTGTAAATCTTTTATTCAAAGTCACGACCGGTTTCCCGTCAGCTGAAGACGCATCCTCAGGTGACTGAGATTTTACACTACTGGCCATTAAACTTGCTACACCGCGAAATTTAACCGACAGGAAGAAGATGCTGTGATACGCAAATTATTAGCTTTTCAGAGCATTCACACAAGGTTGGCGCCGGTGGCGACACCTACAACGTGCTGACATGAGGAAAGTTCCCAACCGATTTCTCATACACAAACAACAGTTGACAGGCGTTGCCTGGTGAAACGTTGTTGTGATGCCTCGTGTAAGGAGGAGAAATGCGTACCATCACGTGTCCGAATTTGATAAAGGTCGGATTGTAACCTATCGCGATTGCGGTTTATCGTATCGCGACATTGCTGCTCGCGTTAGTCGAGATCCAATGACTGTTAGCAGAATATGGAATCTATGGGTACAGGAGGGTAATACGGAACGCCGTGCTGGATCCCAACGGCCTTGTGGCACTAGCAGTCGAGATGACAGGCATCTTATCCGCATGGCTGTAACGGATCGTGCAGCCACGACTCGATCCCTGAGTCAAGAGATGGGGACGTTTCCAAGACAACAACCATCTGCACGAACAGTTCTACGACGTTTGCAGCAGCATGGACTATCAGCTCGGAGACCATGGCTGCGGTTACCCTTGACGCTGCATCACAGACAGGAGCGCCTGCGATGGTGTACTCAACGACGAACCTGGGTGCACGAATGGTAAAACCTCATTTTTTCGGATGAATTCAGGTTCTGTTTACAGCATCATAATGGTCGCATACGTGTTTAGCGACATCGCGGTGAACGCACATTGGAAGCGTGTATTCGTCATCGCCATACTGGCGTATCAACCTGCGTGATGGTATGGGGTGCCATTGGTTACACGTCTCGGTTACCTCTTGTTCGCATTGACAGCACTTTGAACAGTGGACGTTACATTTCAGATGTGTTACGACCCGTGGCTCTACCCTTCAATCGATCCCTGCGAAACCCTACATTTCAGCAGGATAATACACGACCGCATGTTGCAGGTTCTGTACGGGCCTCTCTGGATACAGAAAATGTTCGACTGCTGCCCTGGCCAGCACATTCTCCAGATCTCTCACCAATTTAAAACGTCCGGCTAATGGTGGCCGAGCAACTGGCTCGTCGCAATTCGCCAGTCACTACTCTTGATGAATTGTGGTATCGTGTTGAAGCTGCATGGGCAGCTGTACCTGTACACGCCATCCAAGATCTGTTTGACTCAATGCCCAGGCGTATCAAGGCCGTTATTACGGCTAGAGGTGGTTGTTCTGGGTACTGATTTCTCAGGATCTATGCTCCCAATTAGCGTGAAAATGTAATCACAAGTCAGGTCTAGTATAATATATTTGTCCAATGAATATCCGTATATCATCTGCATTTCTTCTTGGTGTAGCAATTTTAATGGCCAGTAGTGTATTTAACAACTCATAGTGGAAAGTTAACTACATGAGAGTCACTCCCCATCATTCACATCAAGTTATTAACACACAGCATGCTAAAAGCGGTACGCCATAGTTAAAATGAAAGGGATAGCACAGAACTGTACCAATAGCATGAAGGTGGTTGAGCGGCAGCACGCAAAGCAGTGAATTCCAATGCAGATGTCTATGTAAATTAACGTTTAGTTCCAAACTGTTCCCTTCATTTTGACCACGGCATGTCGCTTTTTGCGCACTATGTGTTGATAACTTCACGTGATTGATGGTAAATGGCTCTAAGGCAGTTACTTTTCCGCTATGATTTGTTAAACAGAACTTTTATCACCTGAGGATGGGTCTTCAACCTATGCGAAACCAGTCGTGACTTTGAATACAAGTATTTTACAGACACTGCGGATCATTTCACTCAAAATGTGAAACTCTAGTGAGCCATAAACTTTATTCTTATCATCTTTTTGTAGAGGGTGTCGAGGAGAAAATGTTTGAAATTATATGTAACTTTTGTTGGAAATCGCCAAATGCTTTCTTTCTCAAATATTGATCGAAAATTGCCTGGGTAGTTTGCGGGTTTTCAATTACGCTGCCTCAAAACATGTATATACTTTCTGAATTTAACATTTGACTTGTTGCCTCAAACCTTTAGCGTAAGGTTGTACCTCTCAAGGAGTAGAGTATCATAGACTTATAAATATTGAAATTTGCTCATAATATGAAATGCTATAAATGAAATTTTTGGTGCCCTTGGGAGCTATTATATAGACAAATTGCAACATCTACAACTAGATGACTACGATGCAATTCACATTTAAGTGCCTGGCAGAGGATTCTTCGAACCACCTTCAGGCTACTTCTCTACCGTTCCACTCCCTAACAGCACGTGAGCAAAAAAATTAACACTTTCTGTACGAGTTCAGAGTTCCCTTATTTTATTACGATAATCATTTCTCCCTATGTAGGCTGACGACAGCAAAATATTTTCGCGTTCAGGAGAGGAAGTTGGTGATTGAAATTTTGAGAGATCTCGCCGGAACGAAAAACACCTTGTTTTAATAATTGTCACCCCAACTCGCTTATCATGTGCGTGACACGTTCTCCCCTATTTCGTGGTAGTAAAAAACGAGCAGCCCTTCTTTGGACTTTTTCGATGTCTTCCGTCGGTCGTATTCGATAAGGATCCCATACGGAAACAGCAATACCATAGCAGAGGACGAATATGCGTAGTGTATGCAGTCTCTTTAGTAAACCTTCTAAGTGTTCTGCCAGTAAAAGGCAGTTCTCTAGTTTGCCCTCCCCACAAAATTATCTACGTGCCCTTCCTAATTTAAATTGTTCCTAGGTATTTAGCTGAACTGATAACCTTTACATTTGTGTGATTCACAATGGGACCAAAATTTAACGAACGTCTATTAGCACTCATGCGAATGACCTCACAATTTTGATTATTGAGATAACAACTGCCACATTGCGCACCATAGAGATATCGTGTCCAAGTCATTTTGCAATTGGTTTTGATCTTGTGATGGCTTTACTAGGCAGTAAATCACAACGTCATCTGCAAACCGTCTAAAAGGGCTACTCAATTTGCCTCCTGAATTGTTATACGGATTAGGAACAACAGAGGAGGGTACAGCACTTCCTTGGGTAACACCAAATATCACTTTCCATCAATTACTACGCGCTGTGACCTTTCTGATAGTTAATCACGAACCCAGTCACGCAAATGAGACTAGGGTGGTGGTTTTAGCCATTTAGCAATATAAATGCCGGTATGGTTCTTTTGAAGAGAACATGGACAAATTTTTCCACGTTCCTCCTAATCCGAGTGTGAGCACCGTGTGTAATGATCTCGTCGTTAATGGCACGTTAAACTCTAGTCTTCCTTCGAATGTTTCATTCTATTTCCAATTCTTTCTTTACCTTTTCGACTCACTTTCCTGAACCCACACAACGTCTATCATTTCCAATCATCTGGCCTACGATCAGGTTTAGTGACGGTATAGTGACTAGTGTCGTTTTGACCCTTAAATTCACCTTAACGTGCACTGAAATACTGTATTATTGATGTGTGCATCGCGGACTGTATTCTCGTGTTAATTGGTTTGGCGTTAAACTAAGACTGTGAAAAGGGTCATGTTTACGTGAATGGTACACTGCAATACTTTTGGCCGGCCGGAGTGGCCGAGCCGTTAAAGGCGCTACAGTCTGGAACCGCGCGACCACTACGGTCGCAGGTTCGAATCCTGCCTCGGGCATGGATGTGTGTGATGTCCTTAGGTTAGTTAGGTTTAAGTAGTTCTAAGTTCTAGGGGACTTATGGCCACAGCAGTTGAGTCCCATAGTGCTCAGAGCCATTTGAAGCATTTGAACCATTTTGCAATACTTTTTTGGATAGTTATTGAGGAGGCGAGATCGATTACCGTATCAGATATATTGAGGGAGAAAAATTCTCAACAATAAGAAGAGTTATGAGACATACACGAAAGTCGGTAGGCATGTTTCTACATCTGAGAGATGGAGTCTATTAAAATTTCGCGCCTGTCCCCTAAGACTGACGCTATAGCTCTTTGGACGGCAGGGTGGAGATTTGTTGTATTTTTTGAAGAAAGCTGGTTCTGGCTTGGTGCCAGTGATGGCCCTGCAACCAACCTGTCTGCGTGCTAGACACACTGGACCTACGCCTGTAGTTACGGTCAGGGAAGCGATTTCGTATGATAGCAGGAGCACTCTCGTGGTTATGCCACGCACCCTGACTGCTAATTTGTACGTCAATCTGGTGACTGGACGTGCTGTGCTGCCGTTCATGAACAGCATTGCAAGGTGTGTTTTCGAACAGGACAATGCTCGCTCACATACCGCTGTTGTAACCCAACATGCTGTGCAGAGTGTCCAGATGTTGCCTTGACCTGCTCGATCACCAGATCTGTCTCCAATCTGGCACATATGGGACGTCATCGGATGACAACTCTAGCGTCATCCTGAAACAGCATTTTCCGTCCTGTATCTGACTGAGCAAGTGAACAGGCGTGTAACTCCATGCCACAAACTGACATCCGGCACCTGTACAACACAATGTATCCACGTCTGCATGCTTGGATTCAACATTGTGATGGTTGCGCCGGTTGTTAACGTAAAAGCATTTCACATTTGCAATGGCTTATCTGGCCCTCTCATTAATCTGTGATATTGCAGTGTTAATCACTTACATATGGTACCTAGACAAACGTTTTCCCGAAATTTCGGTACGCTACATTAATTATTTTTTGGTACTGCGGTTTTTTCCGTCAACTTATATAGGATGTTATTAAAAAAATACGTACTGCTTTCGTATTTTCGTTGAACAAAGCTACAAGAAAGGTAATCACGGTGATTAATGCGTCCCTGGTAGCTGAAGTTCATTTGATTGAAACGTTTATTACGGACATATCTCTATACTATTGATGTCATCTTGGCAGCGGAGAACGAGTTTCATCTCCATCTCCAATAAAAGAGGCGAACGACTGACTTTCGAGATATGACCTGCGTCCCCCCCCCCCCAAAAAAAAAGCAAAAAAACCTCAGTGTATGATATCAGCTCCTTGAGAAGTTGGGACCGTAAATTCATGACATCTGTCACGAGTATCAAAATGTATCTCGGATGTACAATGTCTAACAATGACCAGAACGCAAGAACGCAGGCAGCCTGCGTGAAGTGGTGAAAGACAACAAGAGTCACCTGTGATTGTCGGATGAAGGATCATCTGAAGTCAAAGATTTACTGGATTGCCATCCGTCTCGATGCTATCTATGGCATCGAGTGTCGAGCAGCTACAAAAGAGACGAAATGACGACTCGTATCACTCGAATAGATCAAGTTTCGAAAGATACTAACAGGAAACGTTTTGGTGCCACTCCAATGTAGATAAAAATGAGAAAAATCGTCTGCGATGGTTTGGACTTGTGCTGCGCGTAGAGGGCGATTCTGTAATAAAAGACAGCCACGCACTTGAAGCCACAGAAAGATACCTAAGGCATGACCAAGAGAGCGATGGAGTGATGCTCTTCGCACCCGAAGGCTGTAAGTCGTTATCGAGATATGGCCCACAAGCGAACAAAATTGAGGTACTGGCGGAATTAAAGCTGCGAGGGCGGGGCGTGAGTCGTGCTTGGGTAGCTCAGTTGGTAGAGCACTTGCCCCCGAAAGGCAAAGGTCCCGAGTTCGAGTCTCGGTCCGGCACACAGTTTTAATCTGCCAGGAAACTTCGTATCAGCGCACACTCCGCTGCAGAGCGAAAATTTCATTCTGGAAACATCCCCTAGTCTGTGGCTAAGCCATGTCTCCGCAATATCCTTTCTTCCAGGTGTGCTAGTTCTGCAAGGTATGCAGGAGAGCTTCTGTGAAGTTTGGAAGGTAGGAGACGAAGTACTGGCGGAATTAAAGCTGTGAGGGCGGGTCGTGAGTCGTGCTTGGGTAGCTCAGTTGGTAGAGCACTTACCCGCGAAAGGAAAAGGTCCCGAGTTCGAGTCTCGGTCCGGCACACAGTTTTAATCTGCCAGGAAGTTTCAAAATGGAGATAGCCATCCCATTCAGCGGACCCTGCCATCAAGCAGGAAAAATAACGATAAAAAGAAAAGAAACTGTTCCACTTTGCTTCTGGACGAATAGCTATTTGGGGTGGTCAAGATAAATGAAAAACCCTTTATATGTGAGGTTGCATGAAGTACTGTGTGGCTTTCAGCGCTTGCTATGCAGACCGAAAATGTGCCGCCGCCTACCGATGCGTAACGTGTAGCGAGGCGCCGGTGCGCCTTACGTAAGGCGGCGTGTTATCAGCCAGCGGCCGTGACACAGCTGTTAGAGCGCCCGCCTGCCCCACGCCTCTCCTCTGCACCACCTGTCTCAGTCTTCTAGGGGAGCAAATTTCGAAAACGTCACAACTGAGAAGACCGACGTTCCTTTTATTAAGCCTTCCGGATGCCAACGACTAAAGCGTCTACGAGAGGTGGAATCGGAATTTAACTGTACGCACCATACACATTACGTAACATTGTATAACACACTTAACATTCATTTTCTTATCTGAAAAGATAAGAAAATGAATGTTAAGTGTTTGTCACGCAATATGTGCTTTCAAAGACTAGTGTGAAGGAAGTAACTCAACATCGTGAAAAGACCTCTTCAAGAACAAAGAAATTTTATCAATCTGGGTTCCTTAATGCGAGTTTTATTGACAGTAAAACTCAGTTTATGATCATCAAGGTATAAAGAAGGACGTAGAATTTGACTCATCGACATTAGAGGACCTCAATAAACCGCTAACGGACACGCTGGAGAAATGGGACGTATAAGTCTGCGCTTATCCTAGAACTAAAGAGACTAATAATCACGAATAACCAAGCAATCTGATTACAAAATGAGGGAATTTGGTGATGAACATCCCAACGGTGCATTCATTTTTTGTTATTAACTTTATAAGAGGTGATCAAAAAGTTTCCGTTAGAAAGCAGTAAATCCAGAATCGGCATGCCAATCAGACAAAATCGTCGCGAGGATTGAGACAATCATCCCACCGGCGCATCGGGTTGAAGATACTGTAAGTAGGCTGTTTCGGTTTTTATGTTGGTAACGCCACGTAGCGCTCTGTATGAAAATCACTAACTTTGCTGTGTGCGGTCTGTGGCTGGTTTGCATTGTTGGAATATTTGCTATTGTAGTGTTGGGCAGTTGGATGTGAACAGTGCGTAGCGTTGCGCAGTTGGAGGTGCGCTGCAGCACTGGTGGATGTGGGGAGAGAGATGGCAGAATTTTGAGAGCGGACGATCTGGACGTGTGTCCATCAGAAAGAGTAAATTTGTAATATTGGATATCATGAACTGACTTGACTTTTGAACATTATTAAGGTAAATACATTGTTTGTTCTCTATCAAAATCTTTCATTTGCTAACTATGCCTGTCAGTAGTTACTGCCTTCAGTAGTTAGAATCTTTTATTCAGCTGGCAGTATTGGCGCACCCTGTATTGCAGTAGTTCGAGTAACGAAGATTTTTGTGAGGTAAATGATTCATGAAAGGTATAGGTTATTGTTAGTCGGGGCTATTCTTTTGTAGGGATTATTGAAAGTCAGATTGCGTTGCGCTAAAAAAATATTGTGTGTCAGTTTAGTGATGATCAGAGTAAGTAAAGAGAGAAATGTCTGAGTACGTTCAGTTTTGCTCAGCTGTTTGAAAATCAAATAATGTAGAGGTTTTGCAGCAGTGTCATTTATAAATTTTTTCTAAGGGGTTGATTCAATACCCGTTTGGTAAAACACCGCATCCTGCTGCGTGAGGAAGATAGTAACAGCCCGCTGCACATCCTCGTCCGACAGGATTCGTCGATTGTTCAAGGCCTTTTTTAAGGAACCGAAGGCGTGGCAATCGCATGGGGAGAGATTAGGATTGTAAGGCGGGTGCTGGAGCGTCTCCCGCTTGAGTGGGCCTCCCCTATCGAACGGCGCCTCGTGTCGAAGAGCGACCGGCACTGAACTCGGCGCACCATTCCACAACGGTGGCTTTCGACGGACGTGCTGCCCCCTACACATCCTTCATTCTCTGATGTATGTCTACCAATGTTTGTCCTTCGGCAGCCATGAAAAGAATAATAGCACTTTGGTCCTTTTTCTGACCCACTTGGTAGAAGCTTCGTCATAGTTAACGTCTCCGTATTTACCATACGCACGTCGAAAAGCCACGAACGTCACACTAATCCTTTGTCTACACGTCGGCTGCCTGTAAGCTGCAGCAGCGCCTTCAACCAGAAACTTGTTGATCACCCTTTATATTTCGAGTTCCTTTAATTTTCAATTGCGATTCAACCCATTAACAAAAATTTCAACAGAAAAGAGATAGTATTAGATTTTTATTATAATTACTGGACAAATTTATAATTTACTCAAAATGGCGCTAACTATTAAAAAATTTTCGTGTTTTAACTGGTCTCTTCTTCTTCGTCGTAAAGGTGTAGGATACAGTGAGGACTGAGCCAGAATGCGAAACCTCAAGCAGAAGATGTGGTCAATTCCCCATGGCACAGCAGATTGGTTCTGGTGCTTGTGCTTCCGCCTAGTACGCAATGGCCTTATTTTTTGTGATCAAAAACTCAAGGGAGGTGGCGCCTCTGAAGCCATAAGAGGTTGGAGTGCCACTGTATTGTTTTAGCTTCGATACAAACCAACAAGTGCAGTCTCGTATCGGTCACTAGCGTGATTTGCTGTAGGTACCTGCTGCCTTGCAGTTGTATTGTATTGTATGTTAACCGGGTACATAGAAACGACGGAGAGGCTCCGTCCCCGCTGCAGCTTGTAGTGGTCCACAACCCCACGACGACTACCGCTGTCCACTTCACTCCCCTCCGCCGCCCCACACCGAACCCAGGGTTACTGTGCTGTTCGGCCCCCGGTGCCCCCCCCCCCCCCCCCCCAGGGAACGTCTCACACCAGACGAGTGTAGCCCAATGTTTGCGTGGTAGAGTAATGGTGGTGTACGCGTACGTGGAGAACTTGTTTGCATAGCAATCGCCGACATAGTGTAGTGGAGGCGGAAAAAGAGGAACCAGCCCGCATTCGCCGAGGTAGATGGAAAACCGCCTAAAAACCATCCACAGACTGGCCGGTTCACCGGACCTCGACACAAATCCGCCAGGCGGATTCGTGCCGGGGACTAGGCGCTCCTTCCCGCCCAGAAAGCCAACCGGGCGGGCTTGCCTAGCAGTTAGTAACAGTTTAACTGTTAACCATCTTGAGAAGAACTGTAATGCAACTCGCGTAGAGACGTCGCCTCTTTCGCTTGGCGGGCGTGATCACCTCGTGCTACGGCTGCAATCTGAGGGCGCCTGCCATGCGGTAAGATTTCACCGCGACCTCCGCCATGCTCGTGTTGATCGGTTTCTTCCAGTTTAGCACTCTTTCACTGGCTTAATCAAATGCTCTCAAACATTCTCCACTTAGCACAGTGCTGTCGTTTGTATAGTCTAAGTAACATTGTGTCAGGTTGTGCGGTTTCTGTGGACTTTAATGTCTCCGCACATGTATTCTGCGTCCTTTTGTTATGCTTAACGTAAGTGAATGCTATCCTCGGCGAAATATTGTGTATCTCTAATTTCAGAATACATCTATTTTGTTCCTCTTTAACGCGCTGTTGTTCTTTTTGACTTAGCCCCCACCCTTCTCAGTCTCCAAGCTGATCAGGGACCACCTGCAAGCAGGAACTTTGCCGATGCGTTACACAGTCGAAGACTGAATAGGTAGTCGATTTTGAAATCCCAACGCCACAATCTTTTATAAAGTTGTTATTAATACCAAAATAACGTTGCTGTAACTGTACGTCGACAGATTTCTACATATATAAAGACGAAGAGCTCTGTTGTGTTGTAACACTGCCTTCGTATATTTTGGTGATGATTGTAGTGTGGGTTTATGTGTTCGTGTGTTTGTGTGTGTGTTTCCGATTTCTGACTCGAATATTCAATACTTCTGGTTCAAGCTGTACTTAACAACTCAATTACACACACACACACACACACACACACACACACACACACACACACACACACACACACACACAGAAAAGAGACTCGAATTTATCTGTGTTTTTGACATTACCGTTCCAGGAGCGCTGCAGCTATTACCAATGAAACGTTCGCATCTACGCTTGCTGCAGTCTACATCTTCGGTCGGTCACCACAAGCTACATTTAAAAACATAATCCAGAAACAAAATAAACATTGCCAGTGTTCTGTTCTATTTATTTTTACCCACGTTTGTCTAGCGCGTCCTCACATCACAACATAATTGGTCAAAGCCGACGCATGGTGTCGATACGTCAAATACCAGGGGCGTTCAGTAAGTAATGAAACACTTTTTTTCTCGGCCAGTTGCAGTTAAAAAAGTTTTGAATTCGTTGTGAGACGATGTGAAATACTCTCGCTTCGGCAACTACATTTTCGTGAAGTTCTGACGGAGGCACTATATGCAGCCTTAAAAATATTGCGTGTGTCGAATGTGCCTTCCAGTCAGGGAGCTGTCATTGAGTTTCTTTTCGCGGAAAACCAGAGCATGGTAGATATTCATAGGCGCTTGCAGAATGTTGATGGAGATCTAGCAGTGAACAAAAGCACAGTGAGTTGTTGGGAGAGGCGTCTGTCATTATTGGAACAAGTCGTTCAAACCTGTCCGATCTCCCTCGTGGCAGCCGACCGCACACAGTTGTGACTTCTGCAATTCTGCAACGAGCACATAGAGCAGCTGATTCTAGTGACCTGGTATGTAATGTGCGTATTTGGGAGTAGATTGTGCAGGTGTGACAACCAGAAGTAGTCACTTGAGGTGTCAAAGGCCACCGCCACGAACATAGGGACCAACAGGTGTGGTGGGTTACCTGGCAGCTGGAGAGTCACAAAAAAATGAGTCCAGGATTCTGATACTGTATGGTCAGCTGGTTTGGACGAAATTCTCCCAAGCAGTGGCGCGTGACAGGACATGGCCACTTGAGAGAGAGAGAGAGAGAGAGAGAGAGAGGAGAGGGAGGTGGATGGGGGAAGAGCATGTGCTTCGACGGGAGTATCTTAGGTATTAATATCAAAGGGCTGCCTCGACCTAATTATTTATCTGGGGATTAATGTGCCATCCAGCCTGTGCGTCACATGAGGTGCCTGGCTGTGTGGCAGCTGACAGTGGTTGTGTGGCCCCAGCTGGTGGAAATACATGAAGTGGGCAGCCCAGCGAAGCAATCGAGGCGTGGGCGCGCAATACCCTGTAGTCTTTGCAAAAGATTTTTAACTGTGTAACTGCATGTTGTGAGTTTTGTTGACAGTATTCCTTGTGCAAGTGGAAAAAAGTGCCACAATTGTTTAAATATTCCATACTGTCTTGTCACCCTCAAAATGCTTAAATAAACTGTATTCCATACATTTCAGTCAATTTCTCAACAAAGTCCTTAAATAAATAAATAAACTATGTTCCAAACACTGTCTTGCATCCCGTGAATTATTTAAATAAACAATATTCCACAAATTTCCTTGTCTATCAGATCTTGTTTCAACAATACTCCATACACTGAAATCGATTCCCGCCAAATAGCCAACCAACTAAGTCTTTCTTTCACCAATTTCCAGGTGGGTAATGGAAGGGGAGTGGGTTGTGTGTGGGTGGGGAGGGATTAATTAATTGATCAATTTAATTAATTAATCAATCAAATTGAGAGAGTGGGAGGGGGCTATTCGAATAACCCATGCCTGAAAGTGTGCCTTGTTTTGGGAGGGGGAGGGGGTGTTGGAGTTTTCCAGATTGGTGGGAGAAAGGAATGGAGAGGGGGATGGGTGGGGGTTTCTCAGAAGGATGGATTATCCCCCAGGGGTCACAAATCAACCACAGGCATTCACAAACCAGTTAGCAGAATAATAAATTAAGGGTACTGGGAGGGTGTCATAAATGAATCTGCTGTCACAATTTAATTTATTTTAATTTCATTTTGATATAAAAAGTATTGTAGAACAATAAGTTATGAACCTGTCAATAGGCCGGCCGGAGTGGCCGAGCGGTTATAGACGCTACAGTCTGGAACCGCGCGACCGCTGCAGTCGCAGGTTTGAATCCTGCCTCGGGCATGGATGTGTGTGGTGTCCCTAGGTTAGTTAGGTTTAAGTAGTTCTAAGTCCTAGGGGACTGATGACCTCAGGAGTTAAGTCCCATAGTGCTCAGAGCCATTTTTTGAACCTGTCAATCAAAAGAACACACTATGTTAAGGGGTGACATCGAGCAGAATGATAAGCTTGGCCCTGAATGTATGCTTGCCTCGGATGTAGGCAACCTACACTAACAAAATGTGCTCATGCCACCATTGGCCCACTGCTCCCAAGGCATCTAATCTTTGCGGATATCACAGCACCTGTGAGAAGTCTGGCATTGTAATGCTGTAGGAAATGGCACTCCATGAACACATGAACTCTTTGAATATGAAACTCGATTACAGCATGTTCCTTCTCACTCACTGACATTGTTACATTACATACCACCACGTTACATGCTACAATTCAGAGCTCTGTATCGGCAGAGGGGTGTAAATATGGAGACATGAGGAATAAAGTTTTAGGTAGAATGTCAATATAGTTGATTTAATTTAAAAAGTTTTAGAGTTTTCAGATAAAAAATTTGGATGCATATCTTTTCAGAATGCTATGGTACTTAGCCACATGTTTACCTTCTTGAACCCAGTTACTGTACTCTAGCCTTGGTCTCCTGTTGCAACTTTTACCCTCCACATTTCCTTTCATAAACAAATTAACTGCACCTTGACGCTTTGGGATTTGTTCGACTGTTATATTTCTTCTTTTAGGGAAGTTGTGCAACAAATATATTTTCTCACCAGTTCAATACCGTACCTCTTCATTAGTTACTCTAACTGCCTATCCAGTCTTTATCATTTTTCTGTACCACTACATTTCAAAAGCTAACATTCTCTTCGTGCACCTACTGTTAATTGTCCACGTTTCATTTCATGTAAGGTTATGCTACGAACAACTATGTTTCTAATACTTCGCTTTGTGTTCCATACTAACATATTTCTGTCTTTTAGGAAAGCTTTTCTTGCTACTGCCATTTCACATTTGTGTTCATTTTAGCTCTGCTGCCGACAGTTATTTGGTACCTCAAACAACAAAACTCATTTACTACATTCGGTATCAATTACCTGATCTACGAGGGGCGTTCATTAAGTAACGCAACACTTTTTTTCAGAAAACACGTTGGTTTTATTCAGGATTCCAATACTAAATATTATTCCCCAATCATTTGGCCACAAAACTCTATTTTTCAACATAATCTCTGTTCAGTGCGGCGGCCTCACCCCACCTTACTGGGAGGGCCGATATGCTTGCATGATACCACTTTACTGTTAGACGTCGGAGTCAAAGTCTTGCTGCATCCAGAACCTCCCATCATCCCTGGGACTGCATCCTTCACTGGGTCAAACAGATGGAAGTTCTTTATGAAATTACGTTAGGTTGCGATGAACCTAGCGGGCACACACCTCTGAGTACCCCAACTGGTGGACGACTGTGTCAGCACTACCGTCCAGTTGAGCAGCGAGGTTTTTGACTGTGATCTGTCGATCACCTCGAATGAGAGTGTGCGAACGCTGCAGCATTGCGGGAGTCACGGGTGTGCGGCCAGCCGGAACGCGGGACAGGATTCCGCGAACTTACTGCGATGCTAACAGATGCATCGCCCAACGACTCAACACGCTTGTGTTCACTGTCACGTCTTCTTAGACATTCTGCAAGCGGCTATGTACATCTGCGAAGCTCCGGTTCTTGCCAAAAGAAACTCAATGGCCGCTCTCTGTATGGAACGCATCTCTGTTACAGACGCCATTTTGAAGGCTGCGTATAGCATCGCCACCTATCGGAATGTTAGGAAACTATAGCTGCTGAAGCGGGAATATTCGACAATGTCCTGCAACAAATTTCGAATTTTTTCCACCAAAATGGGCTGAGAAAAACATTGTTGTGTTACTTATTGAATGCCCTTTGTGAGGCCCTCAGCAACTCTGACTCACTTCTGCTACACTCCATCACTCTTGTACAACTTTTATAGTGTTCATATTACAACATTTCTTCAAGACATTGTGCACTCCGTTCGAGCGATCATGTAAGCCCTTAGCCATATCTGACAGAATTAGGACGTTGTTGGCAAACCTGAAAATTTTCATTTCTTTTCCGTGAATTTGAGTTCGGTTTCCAAATTTCTCTTTACTTTCCTTTATGTAGTGGACTGACAAGGCAGCCAGTCCACAGAGACGGGTAGCCGAAAGGGCACACGTACACACACGCCGACTGGCGCGAAGTCTGGAACAGGATTCGTAATGAATGTGATAAAGAAAAGAACGTAGCTACTAGAACACTTAACTTTTATATCGTCCTTTGGTATACAGCATTCTTGATGATACAAGTGAGACTCTTTAGATTCATGAAGTAACTAATGGCGTCTTGCTAGGTCGTAGCCATGGACTTAGCTGAAGGCTATTCTGTCTGTCTCTCGGCAAATGAGAGAAAGGCTTCGTCAGTGTAGTCGCTAGCAACGTCGTCGTACAACTGGGGCGAGTGCTAGTCAGTCTCTCGAGACCTGTCTTGTGGTGGCGCTCGGTCTGCGATCACTCAGTGGCGACACGCGGGTCCGACATGTACTAATGGACCGCGGCCGATTTAAGCTACCACCTAGCAAGTGTGGTGTCTGGCGGTGACACCACATTTTAGACCTTGCTAAAGCTACATGATGAACAGCTTCGACTCTTACAACTGCCTTCTGGTTTCTGGACAAGTATTATCCACTTCCTGAGAGATTGATATCGTGTGCTGGACCGTAACTCGAACCTGAAACCTTTGCCTTCGGCGGGCTCTGTCGACAGAACTATCCAAACACGAATCACGACTCATTCCCAAAGCCTGGTCAGCTTAAGCAATAGAAAAATTGCCTGAGAAAGGCAAAGGTCCGAGATTCGAGTGCAGATCTGGCACACTGTTTTAATCTGGCAGGAAATTTCAAATGGGCACACTCTCCGTTGCAAAGTGAAAATTCATTCTTGAAGCTGAAGATAATATTTTCTTCCTGTATTTTATCCATAGCTTCAATATTCTAAGGACTCTGTACCAGTTTTGTCTTCACGGAGACCAAACGACGGCCTTCGTTTGCTGCCGTTCTCATTGGACACGTTCGAAGGAGCAGTGTGTGACCCTGGCCAGGACTTTGTGTAGCAGTTGCTCAGTATATGTGGGAATACGCTGCTACCTAACTGTGCTCTGTCCAGTCTGCTGCAAATAGAGTTGGAAAACCACCACGTAGACTACCAGAAATAAGCGTAAACTAAGGTAGTGTTCCTAGTAGCCTTGTTCAGTTAGATCATAACAGCGGAAGTTGTACTTTAGGTGTGTTGCATACCTACCGTGCGTTCCATCATCTGGATCGCTTTGTCTGCGTATGTGATCAGTGACTAAGCAGTTTCTCCTAGAAACCGGAAGAGCTAATCCGTCTAGAAATTGAGTGAGGATGCATAAACGGCCGCGTAACATACGAAATATTTTAGTCGTACATAGTTATCCTCCTGTTTGTTACTTATAGCAAAATTGAAATTATCAGTAATCAGTTCAGGTTTTAATCGAAAACTGTTGATTTATAACGAGAAACAAAGGGATATTGCACCAAAAATGATAAAGAAAATAGTACAGATTCATTATGTAGCGCAAGAAAACGCAATTTCTTTAAAAAAGGGGTAAAATTAAAAACAACGCACAACGAAAACCTATCAGACATCGCTTCAGTACTTCGTCGAGCTTGTGTAAAACATATTTCTGTTATTCACAAACAACTCTCACACTTGTCAATAACAACAGGAAACTCTTGCTTCTGATCGGGATGAAGAACGTTCCATTGAGTGCAAAGTGAAAACAATATATTATACAGATTTTTTATGTTTTTGCATGTAAACTGTACTTGTATCAAAAGTAATTGCTTTGGTTATATAAAAGTACAGAAATTATGCGATCAGCTACTTTTTATTGCTAATAAAGTCCAATTTATATTGTGTAATGATATAACATAGCCGGCCGCGGTGGTCTAGCGGTTCTGGCGCTGCAGTCCGGAACCGCGGGACTGCTACGGTCGCAGGTTCGAATCCTGCCTCGGGCATGGGTGTGTGTGATGTCCTTAGGTTAGTTAGGTTTAAGTAGTTCTAAGTTCTAGGGGACTTATGACCTAAGATGTTGAGTCCCATAGTGCTCAGAGCCATTTGAACCATTTGAGCCATATAAAATACACAATAGACTAACACTGAAACTGGGAGCCGACGACTACTCTTTGTTTTTTGTTTGTTTGTTTATTTATTTTCCACGTAATTAGAACCGCACTTGAACTGTCACAGGCAATGATAGGGGGAGATTTGAGTGGTCATTACAATCTGACTGAGCAGGATACATTTGCGGTATAGTATGTCTGCAAAGGGCGTTAGTTAACTGAGGACATCGTAAAAGATATTTTTCCGATGCTACGCTTAATGCAACCGAAGTATCGGCGCAGTAAGTTAATGGCTACAGGCAGTCTTAACGAAGAATACGCTGCTTACAAAACTTAAGGACGAAAGAAACTTTCGCGCTATGAGTCACTGCCAAGTAATACAGCACGATGAAACTTGGCCCGTACATAAAAATAACTGTTACAGTTAGTACGGAAGATTACTGAAAGAAATTACACTGAAATTACTGCGATTTTGGCGGCCACCCGGACATCAGAAAAGACGGGACATGGTTCTTAATAGGATGTGTGATCAGCACCGGAGGCAAACCATGCTCTGCGACGTGCTCCCATACTGGTCACAAGACCGATGAGGACTTCATGGGGTTGGTGATTTCATCCCTCCAGCAGAACGCTTGGCAACTGATGGATCGTCGTTGGTGCGTGTGGGGTGCTGCAACATTTCTCCCCAACGCACTCCACACTTGCTCGATAGGATTTAAGTTGAGTCAACGTGCAGGCCAATCCATTCGATAAATAAGCTCTCGTTCCAAGAGCTCCTGCACCCGCGCTTTTCGATGCGATCGAAAATGAGGTCGGGGTCGACAGCACACCTTACAAAATGTGCGTGGAGAAGGAGTACAGTGTCATAATAATGTTGACTTGTGGGTGTACCGTGTTCAAAGATCTGGAGGTCAGTACGCCGATGCAATGTGGTGCCACGCCATAAAACCTGGACCACAAAACGATCATGTTCATCAATATTGGACGTACCCTTATACGGCGAGAAGTGGGAACACGTAATGCATCCAGGAACATTGTCGAGCTTGATCGTTCTGGTCGTCCCAGCGTTATGGTGTGTGGGGGTATAATGTTACATGGGTGTACATTGGACACGGTACATCCACTGGTCAACATTATCGTGATACTGTACTTTCTTCCCCATGTTTCTCTTTTCTGGGGTGCATTCTGCCCTGACTTCATTTATATGGATAACAATGCGCGACCGCTCCAAACAACGTAGGTGGGGTAACTCTTGGAACGAGAGGATGTTTGGCGAATGGACTGCCCTGCCCGTTCCCCCACCTAAAACCCCATGTGGGGTGCTTTGGGGAGACCTATTGCAGCACGTACACATACAACAACCACAATGCGACAGTTGTCAAGCGCACTGGTTGAGGATGGAACGTGCTACCGTAAGAACTCCTTATTATACTATGGTTGCACGTTGCAGAGCATGCGTTGCCGCTCGTGGTGATCACACACCCTATAAGGAACCAAGTCTCGCCTTTTGCAATGTCCAGGGGACCGTAATGAATCACAGTGACTTCAGTGTAATTACTTTCTTTGAATAAATTTGTCATTTCTGTTTGTCTCATTGTGTGTTTATTTTAGTCACTTTCTGTAGTATTCTGTTGCAGTTCTTTCAATGCATATGGTCCAAATTTCATAGAGCTATATTACTAGGCAGTGACATATCATGCATCCTTAAGCTTTTCACAGCAATGTCGTTTTCACTGTTGATGTATAGTAATTTTCGTGATGGTTCTGACAAAAGAAATTAGTAAAATCTACATCTACATCCATATTCCGCAAGCCACCTGACGGTGTGTGGCGGAGGGTACTTTGAGTACCTCTATCGGTTCTCCCTTCTAATCCAGTCTCATATTGTTCGTGGAAAGAAAGACTGCCGGTATGCCTCTGTGTGGGCTCTAATCTTTCTGACTTTATCCTCATGGTCTCTTCGCGAGATATACGTAGGAGGGAGCAATATACCGTTTGACTCCTCGGTGAAGGTATGTTCTCGAAACTTCAACAGAAGCCCGTATCGAGCTACTGAGCGTCTCTCTTGCAGAGCCTTCCACTGGAGCTTATCTATCATCTCCGTAACGCTTTCGCGATTACTAAATGATCCTGTAACGAAGCGCGCTGCTCTCCGTTGGATCTTCTCTATCTCTTCTATCAACCCTATATGGTACAGATCCCACACCAGTATTCAAGCAGTGGGCGAAAAAGTGTACTGTAGCCTACTTCCTTTGTTTTCGGGCTGGATTTCCTTAGGAATCTTCCAATGAATCTCAGTCTGGCATTTGCCTTACCGACGATTAATTTTATATGGTCATTCCATTTTAAATCACTCCTGATGCATACTCCCAGATAATTTATGGAATTAACTGCTTCCAGTTGCTGACCTGCTATATTGTAGCTAAATGATAAAGGATCTTCCTTTCAGTGTATTCGGAGCACATTACACTTGTCTACATTGAGATTAAATTCCCATTCCCTGCACCATGCGTCAATTCGTTGCTGATCCTCCTGCATTTCAGTACAATTTTCCATTGTTACAACCTCTCGATACACTACAGCATCATCCGCAAAAAGCCTCAGTGAACTTCCGATGTTATCCACAAGGTCATTTATATACCGGGTGATCAAAAAGTCAGTATAAATTTGAAGACTGAATAAATCACGGAATAATGTAGATAGAGCGGTACAAATTGACACACATGCTTGGAATAACATGGGGTTTTGTTAGAACCAAAAAAATACAAAAGTTCATAAAATGTTCGACAGATGGCGCTTCATCTGATCAGAATAGCAATAATTAGCATAACAAAGTAAGACAAAGCAAAGATGATGCTCTTTACAGGAAATGCTGAATATGTCCACCATCATTCCTCAGCAATAGCTGTAGTCGAGGAATAATGTTGTGAATAGCACTGTAAAGCATGTCCGGAGTTATGGTGAGGCATTGGCGTCGGATGTTGTCTTTCAGCATCCCTAGAGACGTCGGTCGATCACGATACACTTGCGACTTCAGCTAACCCCACAGCCAATAATCGCACGGACTGAGGTCTGGGGACCTGGGAGGCCAAGCAAGACGAAAGTGGCGGCTGAGCACACGATGATCAGCAAACGACGTGCATCTGTCGGACATTTTGTCAACTTTTTTTTTTGTTCTAACAAAACCCCATGTCATTCCAAGCATGTATGTCAATTTTTACTTCTCTATCTGCATTATTCCGTGGTTTATTAAGTTTTCAAATTTATACTGACTTTTTGATCACCCGGTATATTGTGAATAACAACAGTCCTAAGACACTGCCCTGCGGTAATGGCATTACTAGTATCTGATAATTGGGGATGGGACAAAATGACTGCCGTACATTTAAGCTACACAAATGGTTGTAAGTTATACGAGTCGGAATGATTCATCTTATATGGCAAGAAACCACATGCTTGTATACGAAGGACAGATGTGCTCCGTGTATTGTACAGGTAGTGAAAGAAATATCAAGTTAAACTTAATTTTTTGTAAGTATTAAATACTCAGTAAACAATTAAACATTACGTTATTATGATACATTTTGTACAATAAGGTGGCGGGATACTAATATTTTACTAACAAATAAACACGAAATAAATAAGACAAATATGGTTGACATGCTGCGCGCTCGGTGAGTTCTTGGGGAAAAAATACACGCTGTACGTTCTCAGTGATCAGGAAGAGCTATAACTGAACCCGTCTTAGTTCTTCAAAAACTGGAGGAAGAAAATGAAATTTAAGAAGTTATATTTAGACTGACAGTTTTATTAAGTATGTTTTATTTTCACGAGCGACTGCCTTGCTCACTGGAAGTGAATTACTATACTCTGACACACTTCTGTAGACACAACATTAACTTCCCGCGGAGCTTTTATCTGCCTCCTCAAAAGTAGACTCGTTTCGGGCCAGACTACACTCTTGAATGGCAGAGTTATGGGAGCAGATAACGGCAGTGGGTCGTATTTTCGTGAGCAGCGGTAAACAGCAGATAAGAACGTTGTTCGCAAGGTTACAGGTGTCTGTCGTTGCAACAGTGGTGAGGCTCACTCTGCGTGTTCGTTGCAGCATCGGCTCGTGAAACGGCTCTACCGTGGCGAAGTGGCCATCACGATGCTGTTATTGCAAGGGTGGAAAGCACAATGGCTCTGGAAACAGCTCATTTAGAGACTTGTCAGGTTTCGAGGGCAGTGTGTCATGTCGCAGAGGGTAGCAGATCTCGTATGAGCAAATATCAGTACCGGTACCTTGTACAACAATCCCAGAATCACTTGAAGCTAATGTCGATCCTTTCCGCCATCAATGTCAGCTGAAGTAGTGAGGCGTGAAGAGTGATCTCCAAACAAGAAAGGAACAGTATAAGTTCCTTCATGTGGACATAGATGTCATTGGAAACAGAACGATATATAAATTGGCCTCGGGTGAGGGAAACAATATTTCACTTACGCAGTCTTCTTGAAGGAATTATCTACGCTTCCACCTGAAATATTTTAGGATAACTATGTAGGACAGCATCCCATCCTGTTATATACGGAGAAATAGTAACGCTAGAAAATGGTGGAAGATCGGCAGAGTATCGATGCTTGTTGTAGGATTGGAAGTTGGCCCTCGTATTACACATAAATAGGTAGAAAATGCCATTAATGAGTGTTTACGTGGTTACAGAACAATCACTGGAAGCAGTCACATCATTTAAATATCTACGAGAATGCTTATTGGGTAATTTGAAGTGGAACGACCATCTAAAAGTAATCGCAGGTAAGCCAGGTACCAGTCTGATGTTCACTGGAAAAATCCCCAGGAAGTGGAGTCGACTCACAAATAAAGTATCTTACAGACCCCTTGTTCGACTAATACTTGAATTTTGGGCACCAGTCTGGGATCCATACCATATACGGTTTGTAATGGCATTTTCTAGCTGTTTCCAAAGAGGTTCATGTAAGATAAAAAAGGAAGCGATACGCTACAGCGAAGATCCCGTTAGATGAGAGAGACGTGACTGTCATTTCTTTTTAAGTCGGCGTTAAGAGAGGAGTCTGTGGTCTATCTTGATAAAGAGAGGACGCAAACATTTTATCCCTCATCCTATTGTACCAGTATTGTTAATAATATTGAATTTGGGTTAACATAAAAAGCATCAAGTAAAATACAGTACCTGTCTATTTATTTGACAGACAGTTCATCTCACCGCATCTAAATATGAGTTTCCTTCATTAGGCGACACGGTCAACAATTAACAACTTCTACTGCGGCTGTATTCAAGACGACCATCGTAGCAGACAGAAGACGTAAAGTTTTCCTCCTGAGAAGAAAATACTACTACCAACATTACTATTAAATTTCCTAAAATGTTTATTTAATATATTTTTGATGATCTGAAGCGCCTAGAACTGCTCGGTCACAACGGCCGGCGCGCGCAGTTTGAGTCGTAACACGACGTTCTGTGGCTGCACGCAAAGCATTATTCAACATGCTGTCGTTGCTGTCAGGGTTCCTCCGAGCCATAATCCGTAGGTAGCGGTCATCCACTCCAGTAGTAGCCCTTGGGCGGCCTGAGTAAGGCATGTCATCGACAGTTTCTGTATCTCTGCATCTTCTCCATGTCCGAACAACATCGCTTTTGGTTCCCTCTGAGAGGCCTGGAAACTTCCCTTGTTGAGAGCACTTCCTGGCACAAAGTAACAATGCGGAAGCGATAGAACCGCGGTATTGACCGTCTAGGCATGGTTGAACTACATACAACACGAACCGTGTACCTCCTTCCTGGTGGAATGACTGGAACTGATCGACTGTCGGACCCCTCCGTCTTATAGGAGCTGCTCATGTATGGTTGGCCGGCCAGAGTGGCCGAGCGGTTCTAGGCGCTACAGTCTGGAACTGCGCGACCGCTACGGTCGTAGGTTCGAATCCTGCCTCGGGCATGGATGTGTGTGATGTCCTTAGGTTAGTTAGGTTTAAGTAGTCCTAAGTTCTAGGGGACTGATGACCTCAGAAGTAAAGTCCCATAGTGCTCAGAGCCATTTGAACCATTTTTTCCATGCATGGTTGTTTACATCTTTGGTTGGGTTTTGTGACATCTCTGAACAGTCAAAGGGACTGTGTCTGTGATACAATATCCGCAGTCAACGTATATCTTCAGGAGTTCTAGGAACCAGGGTGACGCAATACTTTTTTTGTTGTGTGTATATTCTCGTTAGTCAGTCGGAAACGCTCACTGAGTAGGATTGATAGAGCAGACGAAGAAGATCTAAAGGAGAGCATCTCGTTTGTTAATAGGTCTATTTAGAATGCGTGAGAGTATGACGGAAATATTCTTGCGAGAATGTCGTGGACATGCTTCTTCAACTCCAGTGACATACTATAAGAGAGACATACGCCGTGGTATCGTTTACTGTTGAAATTCCGCGAGCGCAGAATCCATCAAGAGTCACTAAAGTATCAGTTCATCCAATAAATATCGTGCCGAAAGACTAAGCAAAATCAGAGAGATTCTAGATCACACGGGGCTTTCATTCTTTAGGCCCACAGTTCGCGGATGGGAAGGGCAGGCAGGAATCGACAGTCGTGCCCGAAGTACTCCCTATTATGCACCGTAAGGTGACTTTGCGGAGTTTGAAATGTACTTAAAAGCACATAGCTCTTGGATTCCCACGTCTCAATCACGTTTCTAGCTGACGTGACCATGAAGACCTTTTTACTTTTCTTGTTGTGATGCTGAGCGGTTGTACTGCAGGTTGTCCTGGACTCAACACGTAGCAACATGTCTTCGTTGATTCTCTGTTTTCATCAAAACACTCACAGAAATAATGCTAAGAATATGGCCAGTAACACGGAGAAAACTGGAACGTTCCTAGTCAGTTACGATCTAAATCACTGACGGCACTGACTGAGGTTGTCAGTATATGCAACAGAGTTTTGCATAAAAAATTACACTCGAGCGTAGATCACCCAAAAGAAGGAAGAAAGATTTAAGAGGTAGAGACGATACAAAAGCCGTAATCCTCAATTATCGCCGCTGCGCTGCAGCGCGCCTTATTGAGATGCAAACGATACGCTGGCAGAACAGGAAGCCACTACTTTGAGGCACTTAGTATCTTCATTCACATCACAGCGAATGACGTAATAACACCGTCACACGATCCACGTTATGTCACTTATCTCCACTCTCAGGACCCTCCATCTCCTGCCTCAGTCCCGCACACACACACACACACACACACACACATATATATATATATATATATATATATATATATATATATAGGGCTATTACAAATGATTGAAGCGATTTCATAAATTCACTGTAGCTCCATTCATTGACATATGGTCACGACACACTACAGATACGTAGAAAAACTCATAAAGTTTTGTTCGGCTGAAGCCGCACTTCAGGTTTCTGCCGCCAGAGCGCTCGAGAGCGCAGTGAGACAAAATGGCGACAGGAGCCGAGAAAGCGTATGTCGTGCTTGAAATGCACTCACATCAGTCAGTCATAACAGTGCAACGACACTTCAGGACGAAGTTCAACAAAGATCCACCAACTGCTAACTCCATTCGGCGATGGTATGCGCAGTTTAAAGCTTCTGGAAGCCCCTGTAAGGGGAAATCAACGGGTCGGCCTGCAGTGAGCGAAGAAACCGTTGAACGCGTGCGGGCAAGTTTCAAGCGTAGCCCGCAGAAGTCGACGAATAAAGCAAGCAGGGAGCTAAACGTACCACAGCCGACGGTTTGGAAAATCTTACGGAAAAGGCTAAAGCAGAAGCCTTACCGTTTACAATTGCTACAAGCCCTGACACCCGATGACAAAGTCAAACGCTTTGAATTTTCGGCGCGGTTGCAACAGCTCTTGAAAGAGGATACGTTCAGCACGAAACTTGTTTTCAGTGATGAAGCAACATTTTTTCTTAATGGTGAAGTGAACAGACACAATGTGCGACCGTGGGCGGTAGAGAATCATCACGCATTCGTGCAGCAAATTCGCAATTCACCAAAAGTTAACGTGTTTTGTGCAATCTCACAGTTTAAAGTTTACGGCCCCTTTTTCTTCTGCGAAAAAAACGTTACAGGACACGTGTATCTGGAAATGCTGGAAAATTGGCTCATGCCACAACTGGAGACCGACAGCGCCGACTTCATCTTTCAACAGGATGGTGCTCCACCGCACTTCCATCATGATGTTCGGCATTTCTTAAACAGGAGATTGGAAAACCGATGGATCGGTCGTGGTGGAGATCACGATCAGCAATTCATGTCATGGCCTCCACGCTCTCCCGACTTAACCCCATGCGATTTCTTTCTGTGGGGTTATGTGAAAGATTCAGTGTTTAAACCTCCTCTACCAAGAAACGTGCCAGAACTGCGAGCTCGCATCAACGATGCTTTTGAACTCATTGATGGGGACATGCTGCGCCGAGTGTGGGAGGAACTTGATTATCGGCTTGATGTCTGCCGAATCACTAAAGGGGCACATATCGAACATTTGTGAATGGCTAAAAAAACTTTTTGAGTTTTTGTATGTATGCGCAAAGCATTGTGAAAATATCTCAAATAATAAAGTTATTGTAGAGCTGTGAAATCGCTTCAATCATTTGTAATAACCCTGTATATATGAGCCGTCAGGCGCATTTGCGCTCGTCTTTAAGCAGATATTTGCAATTTTATTTTTGCACTGTGTAGTTGGAATCAGCCTCGTTAAAAACAAAATGATTCTTAAAGAGGAATTCTACGGGTTTATTCGATATAGCGGTCCCAAATTAATCTAGTGCGATATTTGTTTTATCGATACGTATTAACAGGGACAATAAAACACGAAGAATAATCAGTGCTCTAGCAGCGGGAGCATTGCCCTGGCCTGTGCCGACTGCTACCACCAAGCATGCAGCGCTGCGGAATTGCTTCTTACTGGATCGCTGTTTATTCTTCGAGTTTTACTGTCCCTGTTAATACATATCGACAATATGGGTATCGGACTGGACTAATTTGGCAGCGTTCTGTCGAATGGACAGATAAAATTCCAATTTAAAAATTATTTGATTTGGGGGCGTCGCATGAAATACTTGACAAGCAGTAATTATTTGGGCTGACTAGAGCCACGTATTGCAAAAATGAAACTGCAAATATCTTCTGAAACACCAGAGAAAATACGCCTCATGACTCTTAGGATAGACACTCGGTATAGGACGTAATGGATACACGTGCAGATATTTCTGTTGGTGACTCAGGACAGTGTACTGAACATTATATTAGTATTCACGTCGTTTTTAGACTAATTAGCTATTACAGGTCAAATGCTTTTAGGGTGGTTAGCACCTCCAAATACGAGGGCGTTTGAAAAGTCCATGCAAAGTCGGAGAGATGGCACCACCGGCGCGTATCGAGGCCACGCTTGCTTAGTAGCATCTTTGGCAACAATGCACAGCAAGTTTCAGCCATATTGGTCTATTTCTTTGTGTTTGGCGTTCTTGTGAATCAAGGAAGTCGAGTGATTGTCAAAAAATGGACGAAGAAGAATTTCGTGTGGTGATTAAACATTACTTTATGAAAGGCAAAACGCCACAGGAGACTAAAGAGAAGCTTGATAAACATTACGGTGATCCTGCACCTTCGATTAGAACAGTTTATAAGTGGTTTCAATATTTTCGGAGTGGCCATATGGGAACAAGTGATGCTGAACGTTCTGGACGCCCTGTGGAGGTTACGACTCCAGAAACCATTGATGAAATCCATGATATGGTGATGGATGAGAGGAAAGTTAAGGTGCGTGAGATTGATAGTGCTGTGGGCATCTAGAATGAACGGGTACATAATATTTTGCATAAACATGTGCACATGAAAAAGCTATCGGCAAGATGAGTTCCGCGATTGCTCACACTTAACCAAAAACGGAATCGTGTGAAGTGTTGCAAGGATGGTTTGCAGCTGTTTAGGATGAATCTGCAGGACTTTAAGCGTTGTTTCGTCACTTTGTATGTAACATGGATACATTACTATACTCCTGAGACCAAACAGCAATCTAAACAATGGGTTACCAAGGGAGAATCCGCACCAAAAAAGGCGAATACCAGTCCTTCGGCCGGAAAGGTTATGGCGACTGTCTTTGGGATTCGCAAGGGATAATCCTCATCGACTTCTGGAAAATGGTAAAACTAGTACAGGTGCATATCATTCATCGTTATTGGACCGTTTGAAAACCGAGCTGCAAGAAAAACGCCGGCGATTGGACCAAAAGAAAGTCCTTTTCCATCACGACAATGCACCAGCACACACCTCATCAGTTGTGGTCGCAAAATTAATGGAAATAGGATTCCAACTCGTTTCACATCCCTCCTATTCTCCAGACGTGGCTCCCTCGGACTACTACTTGTTCCCCAATTTGAAGAAATGGCTGGCAGGACAAAGATTTTATTCAAATGAGGAGGTGATTGCAGCAACTAAGCGGTATTTTGCAGACTTGGACAATTCCTATTATTCAGAAGGGATCAACAAATTAGAACACCGTTGGAGGAAGTGTATAAGTCTAAAAGGAGACTATGTCGAAAAATAAAAAAGGTTTACCCCAAACATGTAAGCAGTTTTTAGTTTTGCACAGATTTTTCAAATGCCCCTCGCATGTGTGACAAGGGCAAGACATTACCGCTTGTTTTTCCTTGAGTCAGGTGGTGAATTATTGGCATGTGGACACAAAACGGTTAGTCTATACTGACAGGTGTAGAGCACTTAGAGCTGGAGTTGCGACCATGCAGGAAACATCAGGCAGTAAAGTTTGTGAGAAGTCTGTTTGACACAGAGAATAAACAACCAACACACCAGTGTGTGTACATATTAGGATACTGCACAAAAAAGTATTTGCGCTTGTACCCATTACACCCTGTATATACAGGGTGAACATTAATAAAACCAACGAACTGCAGGGACGGATTCCAGGCTGGAAATGGAGGAAAAATTGTCCCATGAACATGTGTCCGGAAATGCATCTTTGCCCCAGTAGATGGTGCTGATGAATAAGAGTTCCTCTGAGCACATGCCGTGTGTTCCTTTCATGTAACACGCTGCGTGATTCACACAGTGTACTGTAAGCAGCGTAATGGACCGATATTCATATCGGGTACAAGCTGAGATTGTGTTTGTGTACAGCCAAGCAGATGGCAGTGGTCGAGAGGCAGCACGACTGTACCAAAACACGTACCCTCACAGACACCAACCGCATCACGCAACCTTTCAAGGCCTTTTTGAGTGTTTGCGTGATCGTGGGTCCTTTCAGACAGCGGAACGTGCAGGGAGGTGGAGGAAGGTGCTTACACCAGATTTTGAGGGCTATGTTGTACAGGAAATTGAAGTGAACAAGCCAATGTGGTGTAAGCCAAAGTACGATATGTGTATCCTGTATGACAACCGCTACTATCCCTATCATCTGCAACTCGTGCAACACTTATCAGCAGCAAATTTCGTTCTATGTGGAGGATTTTGTCGATGGTTTTTGCACTATACCGTCACAGTTATGGGATTTCCGTCATCAATCCTCTTTATTGTTGAAGCAACCTTTACCAGAACTGGCGCCAACAATCTACATAATCTTCATCTGTGGGCTACAGACAATCCTCGACATGAGCATCTGTTGGAATAGTTGGCTACCACATACTTGGACCAGTTGTTACAACACCTTGGCGAAAGTATATACCTAGACTTCCTGCGAAATACAGTGCCTAGCTGCTTGAGAATGTTGGAACACGTGAGGCAATACTGACCCTCCAACTTATCTTAGAAAATAGATTAAGGAAAGGCAAACCTATGTTTCTAGCACTTGTAGACTTAGACAAAGCTTTTGACAACGTTGACTGGAGTGCTCTCTTTCAAATTCTGAAGGTGGCAGGGATAAAATACAAGGAGCGAAAGGCTGTTTACAATTTGTACAGAAACCAGGTAGCAGTTATAAGAGTCGAGGGGCATGAAAGGGTTGTAGCCTATCCCCGATGTTATTCAATCTGTATTTTGAGCAAGCAGTAAAGGAAACAAAAGAAAATTTCGGAGTAGGAATTAAAATCCATGGAGAAGAAATAAAAACTTTGAGGTTCGCCGATGACATTGTAATTCTGTCAGAGACAGCAAAGGACCTGGAATAGCAGCTGAACGGAATGGACAGTGTCTTGAAAGGAGGATATAAGATGAACATCAACAAAACCAAAATGAGGATAATGGAATGTAGTCGAATTAAATCGGGTGATGCTGCGGCAATTAGATTAGGAAATGAGACGCTTAAAGTAGTAAATGAGTTTTGCTATTTGGGGAGCAAAATAACTGATGATGGTCGAAGTAGAGAGGATATAAAATGTAGACTGGCAATGGCAGGGAAAGCGTTTCTGAAGAAGAGAAATTTGTTAACATCGAATATAGATTTAAGTGTCAGGAAGTCGTTTCTGTAAGTATTTGTATGGAGTGTAGCCATGTATGGAAGTGAAACGTGAATGATAAATAGTTTAGACAAGAAGAGAATAGAAGCTTTCGAAATGTGGTGCTACAGATGAATGCTGAAGACTAGATAGGTGATCACGCACGTAATGACGAGGTACTGATCAGAATTGGGGAGAAGACGAATTTGTGGCACAGCTTGACTAGAAGAAGGGGTCGGTTGGTAGGACACGTACTGAGGCATCAAGGGATTACCAATTTAGTATTGGAGGGAAGTGTGTAGGGTAGAAGTTATAGAGGGAGATCAATAGATGAATACACTAAGCAGATTCAGAAAGATGTAGGTTGCAGTAGTTATTCGGTGATGAACAGGCTTGCACAGGATAGACTAGCATGGAGAGCTGCATCAAACCAGTCTCTGGACTGAAGACCACAACAACGACAGCTGCTTGAGAATGTGCCTTTGGAATACAACAGGTTGTGTGGTTTCTATATGACGAGCACGAATCCACTTCCGCATTACAGTTCGCCGACACTTCAACAACACCTTCCCTGGGTGTTGGATAGGACACGGAGGTCCTGCAAGATGCATTGTCAGATCACCAGACTTAAACCCCCTGGATTTTTGCCTCTGGGAGGCATCTGAAAAGTGTTTTATATGCTGAACCAGTTCCTGATGTGCAGATGCTTCAACAGCATGTTCACGACGCCTGTGACGCAATTCGGAGAGAGACCGGAAAGTGCGAAAGTGTGCAGCAATGCAAGAGGCGTACGTTGTATTCCATGGAGGCCAATTTGAGCATCTGTTGTGATGTAGATATGATGCAGTTCTGTAGTGTGTTCTGAGACAATCTGTTGTCATTGCACGCACACCGTCCATTTTCGGATTCTTGTTGTTGGGATCTTTTTTTTTTTTTTTCCATTTCCAGTCAGGTATCCGTCCCTGCAGTTTGTCGGTTTTATGATGTTCAGTAAGGTGTTAGTGGCTAGAAATGCATGTACCGTTATTGGTGACTACAGTGTACTCAACAAAATTACATCATTTGCAGACTAATAATACGAGTTATTAGGAGTAGTACGTTTTTAGGTTGGTTAGTACCACCAAGCACATGTGTCAAGGGCAACCATTAATATCTATTTTCCCTTGGGCAGCATGTCAGACGCAGAAGTGTGGACGCAAAACAGTTGCTCTATATTGATAGGCGTAGTTCAGTTATTGGTGCACTTACAACCTGCAGAAAACAGCAAATATTAAATTACGTGATGTGTTTGCGAGAAGACCGTCAGACACAGGGACGATACAGCTAACACACTGAAATGAGTACATATCAACGTTCCAATGATCACAGTCTCTGTACTTACACCCCAATTACTAAAAAAAAAAAAATGGTTCAAATGGCTCTGAGCACTATGGGACTTAACATCTATGGTCATCAGTCCCCTAGAACTTAGAACTACTTAAACCTAACTAACCTAAGGACATCACACAACACCCAGTCATCACGAGGCAGAGAAAATCCCTGACCCCGCGCCGGGAATCGAACCCGGGAACCCGGGCGTGGGAAGCGAGAACGCTACCGCACGACCACGAGCTGCGGACCCCAATTACTCTGTACAAGCATATAAATGCAGGTATTTTTATGTGTGCATTGGTTGTTCTTTCTCTACACAGAATAGTCTTCCCGCGAACACGTCACAAACGTAACGACCATATGTTTTCTGCATGCACCACTGAGTGAACTACACCTGTTAGTATGCATCAACTGTTTTTCGTCCACACGTCTACAATTCTACACCTGATCTGCTGCCCAAGGAAGAAAAAGCATTAATGGCTTCCTCTTGCCACACGCACTTGGTGGTACTAACCAGCTTAAAAACGTGCATATTGTAATGGCTAGGCCGGCCGCTGTGGCCGAGCGGTTCTAGGTGTTTTAGTCCGGAACCGCGCTGCTGCCAGGGTCGCAGGTTCGAATCCTGCCTCGGGCATGTATGTGTGTGATGTCTTTAGGTTAGTTAGGTTTAAGTAGTTCTAAGTCTAGGGGACTGATGACCTCAGATTTTAAGTCCCATAGTGCCTAGAGCCGTTTGAAGCATTTGTAATGGCTATAATTATTAGTCCGGAAGTGACGTAAATGCTGACGTAATGTTGTTCAGTACACTGTCCTCGACCACCAACAGAGGTATCTGCATTTATACCTGTTACACCGTGTATATTGTTTGACAGGAGTTGACCTAACACCTCACTTCTTAAATTACGTTAACTGTTTATTATTCTTTCATTACAGTGTCTATAATATATATTTGCATCATCACAGTCTTGTTTTAATTATACAGTAAATGAGTCTGTCACCTGAGGAATAAGCACTAAAGCTATTGTTTCGAAACACTTCGTTTAGATTTTGCTTATGCACTGCTGCATACCTCACATTTTTGTATGCATTCACACGTGGATTTTGTGCAATAAATGTTTTATGTGCTCAGATATGGAAATACTTCTGCATTATATCATACAGCACCTCCAGGCATTTGTAGTTCGAGAATACAGTCAGTAAATAGTAAAGTAATGTATTCGGGGAGTGACTAACAGCTTTAACCTATTATTGAAAGTTTTTCGGTTGTACAGTCTACAGTCTCTCAGTAGCCATGTTAGCGACTCATACTCCAGAATGAACAGCCATGAGCTATTAAATAAGATAAACACTGTCTGGTGGAAAGTATCCAAACGCTGCTATATAATACGGAATTGACCACTAGAGATCACGAGAGGTGGACTCATCAGTATAAGACGAGGAGGGTAGCGTTATGTTGTCAGTAAAGAAACAGTAACAGCAGAATGGGCGTGGCAGGAAAGCACAGTGACTTCGAACCTGGACTAGTCATTGGATGTCACCTGAGTGACAAATCCATCAGAAACATTTCAGTCATTCTAAAGCTGTCCAAGTCTACTATTGATGAAGTTATTGTGAGGAGGAAACGCGAATGAACAACCATAGCTAAACCAAGGACAAGCAGACCTCGCTACTGACGGACACGAACCATTGAGTGCTGCAGAAGGTAGTTGTAAAAAGTCACATGAAAACAAGAGGGGGAATCACCCGAGAGTTGCAAAGCACCGTCATCAGTCCAGCTACCACACATTGCGTAGGGGGCTAAAAAAATGCGCTACAATGGTGGAACAGTTCGTCATAAGCCTCACGTTTCTATGGTTAAAGCTAAGCTACGATTGAGATGGTGTAGAGAAGAACGCTGCTGGACAGTGTATAACTGGAAAAGATTGATCTGGAGTGATGAGTCACGCTATATCCTGTGGTCATCCGAGGGAATGGTTTGGATTCAGCAAATGCCTGGAGGACGTCAGCTGCCATCATTTGTAGGGGCAACACTGAAGTATGAAGGAGGCGCTGTAACAGTATGTTGGCGATTGTCGCGGTGAGGACGTGGTCCCCTTACTTCGCTGTAGAAAACACTAAATGTGGAAAGATATGAACATATTTTACAGCACTGCGTGCTGCATACAACGGAAGAACAGTTCGGAGAAGTTGAGTTTTTGCGTCGGCATGAAAATGCATTCTGTCATAAAACTGTAACTGTGAGGCAACGGTTTGTGGTCAATAACATTCCTGAAATGGACCAGCTTGCCCAGAGTCCCGACCTGAACCCAATGGGGCACCTATGGGATTAGTCAAAACGTTGACTTCAATCCAGACCTGGGTGTCCGACATCACTAGCTTTCCTGGTTTCAGCTGTTGATGAAGTATGGGCTGCAATCCCTACATAGACGCTCAGATAGCTTATTGAAAATATCAACGGCAGAGTCCAAGCCATCATAAGGGCAAAGTGTGGATAGACCCCTTACTGATGTCCACTTATAGGTTCCCAGATGCTTTAGATCAGGTAGTGTACTTGCTGTGTTGGGGAGAGGCGAATGGAATCGGATGTCACGAGGCTGGGTTGCTGTCAGACCTAGTGCCGGCCATCAAGGTCACGATGGCCAAGACACGCTGTATCTGCCCACTCGATCACGATAAGATGTTGGGCGCCTTACACATGCAACAACGCATGTCTGACGTGCCTCTGTATCAATGGTATTCCTAGACTGAGTGAAAACCACTACTGCCAAGGTCAACTGCCAGGGCAGCCTATCTCTGACATGACACCGTGTCGCGGTACTCCTCGATTAAGCGAAAACCATCTCCGTAAAGGTCAACTACCGTATGTAACAATGTGCTGATGACAATATTCGCAGTAAGCAGTAACAGGCAGATGCACCACAGGGCACATAGCGCGGTGGTGCAGCTGTAAGAGTCTGGACTCGCACTCAGGAGGATGGGTATTCAAATCACCGTCTGGCCATCGAGATGTAGGTTTTCCGTAATTTCCCTAAACCGATTATGGTGATTGCCAGGCTGGTAGCTTCAAAAGGGCGTGGCCAGTGTCATCAGATCCGTCATTGTGCTCTGTCTCAGGCGACCTCTTAGTTAACAGGAAGTTAATTCCTATATTTATTCTTTTTTTGGGCTACAGAGCCACAAATCAACAGCAATCGACAACTAGCCGTACTGTTCGTAGCCACATACTGTCTATTTCGTATAGCAACAGTAGCTCCAAACAATCATCTCTATTCCAGACGTGTCACATGGCACAGAGATTAGTAATGAGCGGGAAGAACTCCTGAACGATGAGTCGTTTACATGTCAAAAGTGCACGAGCAAAATGATGTGACCTATGTGGAGAAACACTGCGCACTTAGGCAGTTCTCTTTGCTATCTCTTTACTAAACAGCATGGCAGTTCTTTGTAAGCTGGCACATACAATTATATGCAGTGCCATTAAGTTAACGTTGGAAGAAGCGAACGAAGAAGCAAAAATGTCATTAAGAAGTGTGCTTGAGGGGGTTGCAGGAGCCGCTACCTATTACAGTTGCACAATAGAGAGTACGAAGAACGAATGGGATAACATACGAGCATCTACAAGTACTTTCCAACGCTTTACTGCTCCAGAAAGAGTCGCTAGAAGCGCAAGAATTTTTTTCAGGTAATATTGCCGAACGGTTATCAGGGTACTAACACGTAATTTCGACATCAAATGGTTCAAATGGCTCTAAGGACTATGGGACTTAACATCTGAGGTCATCAGCCCCCAATTCCGACATCACCCCTGTCCATTATGTTATATGGTCAGATCACAATAAGTGCCACTGTTTTCTACGGTTAATTTTTTACCCCTTTTTTGTTCTGAACGATTTCCTTCTGGCAGGGAATAGTCGGTCTTGTATTGTATTGCTTGATCCTTTGTTTATGCGACTTTTTTCGGTGAGAAACTATTTGCCTTCAGCGACTATGCTTGTCAAATGATTGATCGTTCATAGAATCGTTTTCGCAGTTACAGCTGCAGCTTACAGGCTTTCCAAGACAAGCCTTTGTGTGTAGTCTTCTTCTGATAAATATCCTCGGACTTCAAGAAGAATATAAGAATTCAAATTCCAAAGAAAGCAGGTGTTGACAGTTGTGAAAATTACCGAACTATCTGTTTAATAAGTCACGGTTGCAAAATACTAACACGCATTCTTTACAGACGAATGGAAAAACTGGTAGAAGCCGACCTCGGGGAAGATGAGTTTAGATTCCGCAGAAATGTAGGAACACGCAAGGCAATACTGACCCTACGACTGGCCGAGCGGTTCTAGGCGATTCAGTCCGGAACCACGCGGCTGCTACGGTCGCAGGCTCGAATCCTGCCCCGGGCATGGATGTGTGTGATGTCCTAATGTTAGTTAGGTTTCCATAGTTCTAAGTTAGGGGACTGATGGCCTCAGATGTTAAGTCCCATAGCGCTTAGAGCCATTTGAACCATTTTGAAGCCTACGACTCATCTTAAAAGAGGGGTTAAAGTTCAAATGGCTCTGAGCACTATGAGACTTAACTTCTGAGTTCATCAGTCCCCTAGAACTTAGAACTACTTAAACCTAACTAACCTAAGGACATCACACACATCAATGCTGAGGTAGGATTCGAACCTGCGCCCCTAGCGGTCGCGCGGTTCCAGACTGTAGCGCCTAGAACCGCTCGGCCATTCCGGGCCGGAAAAGGGGTTAAGGAAAGGAAAACCTACATTTCTAGCATTTGTAAACTTAGGGAAAGCTTTCGACAGTGTTGACTGGAATACACTCTTTCAAATTCTGAGGGTGCCGCGGGTAAAACAAAGTGAGCGAAAGGCTATTTACAACTTGTACAGAAACCAGATGGCAGTTGTAAGAATCGAGGGTCACGAAAGGGAAGCGGTGGTTGAGAAGGGTGTGAGACAGGATTGTAGCCTATCCCTGATATTATTCAATTTGTATATTGAGCAAGTTTTAAAGGAAACAAAAGAAAAATTGGGAGTAGGAATTGAACTCCAGGGAGAAGAAATAAAAACTTTGAGGTTTGCCGATGACGTTGTAATTCTGTCAGAGATAGCAAAGGACTTGGAAGAACAGATGAATGGAATGGACAGTGTCTTGAAAGCAGGATATAAGATGAACATCAACAAAAGTAAAACGAGGTTAATGGAATGTAGTCGAATTAAATCAGCTGATGCTGAGGGAATTACATTAGGAAATAAGACACTGAAAGTAGTAGATGAGGTTTGGTATTTGGGAAGCAAAATAACTGGTGAGCATAGAAGTAGAGAGAATATGTAGAATGGCTGTGGCAAGGAAAGAATTTCTGAACAAGAGAAATTTGTTAATCTCGAGTATAGATTTAAGTGTTAGGAAGTCATTTCTGGAAGTATGGAGTGCAGCCATGTATGAAAGTGAAACATGGAGATAAATAGTTTATACAAGAAGGAAATAGAAGCTTTTGAAAAGTGGTGGTACGGAAGAATGCTGAAGATTAGATTGTTAGGTCACGTAACTAATCAGGAGATACTGAACAGAATTGGGGAGAAGAGGAATTTGTGGCACAACATGACAAGAAGAAGGGATCGGTCGGTAGGACAGTGCTGAGGCACCAAGGGATCGCCAATTTAGTATTGGAGGGGAGTGTGGAGGGTAAAAATCGTAGAGGGAGACCAAGAGATGAATACACTAAGCAGATTCAGAAGGGTGTACTCGTATGTTGCAGTAGTTACTTGGAGATGAAGGGGCCTTCACAGAAAGCGTAGCATGGAGACCTGCATCAAAGCAATCTTTGGACTGAAGACCACAACAACAACGTGTAGTCTTCATCTGTTGAACTGCACGTCCCCTAACATGCGGCGGCCGTTCACAACGGAGCCCTCACCACTACCTTGTCCTGACCCCTAACACGCCGACTGTGCAGTTGTGAGCCAAGATATTATTGCGCATTCTTCTTGCTGCTGTCAGGGCATGATGATGTCAAAAACCAACAGGGCACCATCCATGCATGTGATGGAGGTATTATCATGTGAGTGATGCCTACATGGAATGAAACAGCGTCTATGACAGTCTCTCACTGTCGGAAAAAGGTAAATAGCTGAAATTAATAGTACTTATAGCAGAAAAGATCAGAATTCAATTAGTTAATAAAAGTAAAACAACGAAGGCAGATTACAATCAGGTACATTTAAATCGAGGGCACTCGCAGGAATGTGAGATTTTTCTTAAATGCAACAGAGCATTGAATTGTGCATTAGAATGCCATGTTGTATACTGTAGTCGAGACAGCGTAAGATCTCTGACAGGTAGCGCCACTGTTACTAACTTTCAGCTGCGATGCGCGAACAGCTACAGGCGAGACTGTAGCCTTCTATGGAACTGCGACAACGCTGAAGCCTTGCTTAAGAGATATTTACAGACACGCGTTACGTTATTGGTTGAGGTATGGGCGCGAAGTTCCTGCGCCGAGCCCCCAGCAGCTCTAAGGGACGTTCTTACGCCACCTCGACTGTAGTAAGTGAGACATTGTGTTGTGATTAGAGCTGTGGTGGGATGATGGGTACTTAATCTCTGACTTCAGGTATTGTGATACGCGCATACTAAGGAGCCGATGAAGCAGACATAGCATATGGTAGTTGTGGTGTCACCGCCAGACACCACACTTGCTAGGTGGTAGCTTAAATCGGCCGCGGTCCATTAGTACATGTCGGACCCGCGTGTCGCCACTGTCAGGATCGCAGACCGAGCGCCACCACAAGGCAGGTCTCGAGAGACGTACTAGCACTCGCCCCAGTTGTACGACGACTTTGCTAGCGACTACAATGACGAAACCTTTCTCTTATTTGCCGAGAGACAGTTAGAATAGCCTTCAGCTAAGTTAATGGCTACGACCTAGCAAGGCGCCATTTGTAACGTTGCATGTACCTCAAGATAGAGTCTCACTTGTATCATCCAGAATGCTGTATACCAAAGGACAAAATGAAAGTTAAGTGTTCTAGTAGCTACGTTCTTTTCTTTATCACATTCATTACGAATCCTGTTCCAGACTTAACGCCAGACGGCGTGAGTTGACGCGTGCCCTTTCGGCTACTTCACTGTGGACTGGCTGCCTTAACAGTCCACTACAGTAGTTACGTTACTTGTCTGGCCACAATCAACCTGGCTGTGTGAAACACTGACACGATCAAATAAAACAGGTGGATGTTGCAGATGTAAGCACTCATACTTACTTCTAACCGTCTAATGTATTCACTACTCATGCCATTTTTAATTACATAGCAATAGTGCAGATACAGCAGAACGAGCGTTTCACATCCTGTGGAGACTACTCTGAAATTTGTGGAGGGCATAGAGGCAGGCGGAAGTCTTCCTGCATTGAAGAAAGTATTTTCTGCCTGTCCAGAGTTACATCCAACTTCTTCACCTTTTGCGACTTCTTAGTGGGTTACTATCGAGATGAATCGGAGGCACTTTTTAGCGAAATTCAGCACTAGTTAAGTTTTGACGGAATAGTAAAATTACTTATGACTTGTTTGCATTTAGTCCTGGGTTTTGAGCCCATCTAACCACTGTAAAGGAAGGAAGACTAGGTTTAACGTCCCATCGACATCATGGTCATTAGAGACGTAGCACAAGGTCGGATGGTGACAAGGATGGGGAAGGAAATCGGCCGAGTCCTTTCAAAGAAACCGTCACTGCATTTTCCTGGAGCGATTTAGGAAAATCTAGGAAAACCTAACTCTGGATGGCCAGACGCGGGTTCGAACCATCGTCTGACCACTGACGACAAAAATGGTTCAAATGGCTCTGAGCACTATGCGACTTAACTTCTGAGGTCATCAGTCGCCTAGAACTTAGAACTAATTAAACCTAACTAACCTAAGGACATCACACACATCCACGCCTGAGGCAGGATTCGAACCTGCGACCGTAGCGGTTGCTCGGCTCGAGACTGCAGCGCCTACAACCGCACGGCCACTCCGGCCGGCCACTGAAGGCAGATCACAATTCATATGAACAATGGTAATATTAATATCTTCAAGTCTGATCGTCGGCATAGAAATGATATTTATAGGAGGACAAAATCGAGGAATGCCACTGTCAAACAAGGAAAGCAATAGCGGGTGCAGGACTGACCCGTGTGGCATTCCTGAGAGAATACGCATCCAGGACGACTTGTAATTTTCGCAAAAAACAGGTTGCCGTCCGTTTCTCAAGCGGTGATAGTAGTGCTTCAGTGTTCCATCTGAAAAATTGTGCTATTGTCTTTTTCCAAGCAAAAGTTACCGATATAAAATTCTTTGTTGAAGTTTAGCAGCGTGAACGTCTTGGATCGCGGTCTCTCAGCAATATATAGCGTATTTCAGGTCATCAAAATTACCTTTGTAAATTTGTGGTAAGGCCTTTGGGACCAAACTGCTTAGGTCATCGGTCCCTAAGCTTACACACTACTTAATCTAACTCCGACGGGGGGGGGGGGGGGGGGGGGGGGGCCGCACGGACCGTGACAAAACGCCTCGACCGCGCTTTTACCGCGAGCGGTCCATCAATTACTGTAATTGGTGCAATGTTTGTGCTATGGTGTTTACCAAAATCGGACTGATTTTTGTCCTATAAGTGTAGTTTGCTTTAGCATTCATTAATTTAGTCGCGAAATTGTATTCCAGAGTCTTGGACACAGCAGGAAGGCGGTAATTGGCCGGGAATCAAGGGATGATTGTGAGTTTTAGTTCTTCGGAATAGGTTGGGCTATGCTTCTTTTCTATTGAGTGGTGTGGATCACATTCACGAGAGAATAATTAAAAATGCGTGTTAAGACCAGTACTAGATAGCCGC